>NW_006438113.1:22356614-22359314 GCF_000325575.1 Pteropus alecto | reverse complement strand
AGAAATGAAATGAGCTTCATTACTGTCCTAATAAAAATATAATTCGATCAGTGCCCAAAGAAAACCCCCAAAGAAACATAAATCTTAAAACAATTCCAGATAATTTTAGATGGCTTATTCTCTTGCATTACCCAGGCTATAGTTTTTTCCTCTCTCTATCATGAGAAACTGAGAATTGATTAATTTTTATTCCAAATGTGGTGACAGGTTTGGAGATTTTCAATAATATGAATGTGAGTAGGTTAGGTTAATGCTTTAGATTAGTTTTTGGTCATTGACACACAACCCATCCAGAATGGCCAACTATATTTCACATTTTGATTGTACATTTTGCTTTGAAAATAATATTTTAGCACTACATTTGAGGACACTTAGCACAATTGCCACATGGTTAAAGTTAACCTTTGGAATTTTGCCTAAGAATTGATCTCTCCAGGCTTAGGTCTACAGACATCATTTTATTTTTTATTATTTATGAAGTGCTATGAATGTGTACAATCCTGTGCGATGAGCAGAATGTGCCAAAAGAGAGAGCTTGAGCTCTAGGAAGAGAGAAAAGTCAAGAGTGTTTCTCAGAGGAATTTACTGTTCAGAATTTACTTGAGCTGCTCTTATTACTTAAACACACAGCTGCTGATTCAACTCTTGGCTAACACCTCTGATATGTATGCTCCTATATTATTTGAAAAATGGTTTAATTCAGAGATGAAGTTTGTTTGACTGTAATTTGTATTTAGTAAAAGTAAAATGATAGTGGCAAGAGGAACTTTAGAAAATAATTATTTGCTCTTTCATCCGACATGGCTATTTTTGAATGTTGTACAGGAAAGTTGTTGGTCTTTAAGACTTCATTCCAAACGTAATTATTATTACAGGAGACCAAAGATTATATAAATATATCTAGGGTCTTGTGCCATGTTTTGCATGATTATTAAATTCTACATCCTATGGTGATGTGAAGATTTGGAATGTATAGATAATCTCCAGACTGTGTGAGAGAGGCATTACAGCCATGTGTTTGTGTTGTATTTCAATTTCTAGATTCATGGTGCTTATTGGTTGAATATTTGAGCAGACACAGACATTTTTCGTGGCTGCTGATACCACAGTCTGCCACCTTTTTTACCTTATTGGAATATAGTCCTGTGCTTTTCAAGTGAACTTCCAGTAGTACTGTCCAAACCTTAGTTTTTAAGCCATCAGTCCTTTATCAGAGCAGTTATTTGAGTGATTGTTATGGCTCCTTTGGCTGAAGTGCTGGTAGGATGCTTCCTGGCAGAAAGGTGGAAAGCCAACAACCTGAATTTGTATCAGAAAATTCCGATTTTTCTCTAGAGATTCTGATTCCTTAGGTCTGGGATGGGACTGGGAAGCCATATATTAAAGTTCCTTGGTTGTTCTTATGGCTAAGCTGAGTTTGGGAAACAAAAAATCTCACCATATGATGTGGAGATATCATAATTTAGTCACTAAGAGACCATGTTTTCAGAATGCAATGGACGATGACTACTATTGAAAAACAGGCAAAGTCCTTCAATAGTCGCTTCTAGGTGATCTCCATCTTGGTTTTCAAAGATGAATTCATTAACTTTATGAATTCATTAATTTTAAGTTTCTGTCATCTTCGTAATCAATGTGGCTAAGTTTAGAGTGATCACAGGCTCATTGATCTGTGCCTGTGTGGAATATAATTTTGGGTAACAAATAATCTGGTTTTTGTCCCCTCTTTTACTCCTCTTCTTCCTTCATCATCTTTATCACCTTTCTTTTTTTCCCTCCTTCCCTTTCACTCCTCTTCCATTACCTTTAACTGTATAGAATATAGTGAAAAATCTGTAATAGCAACATTTTCATTTAGTGAGCAGGGCATTTTGGAGAAGTGCATGTTTTTTGGTATAAACTCAGGGGCTATAGAATTAAAAAAACATCCTGAGTATTTGAAATTATTGGAAGTTGACTCCTCATTAGAGCCAGAAGGAACTAAGAATTTATGATTCCATATAATGGATGTTTAAATAGGCAACTTTAGGACTGACTTAATGGGAGTTAAGATTAAGAAAAGTAAAACAATACTTAGTATTTCTTCTGTATAACATACATTTATTTTGAGTGGAAGTAAATAAAACTCTAATTCCTGGTATCAGAATACTAGCACATTCTGCTTTACATAGAAAAATCTGAGGTTTGTGCCTGAGACTAGTATTTAAGAATTAAAGTGTTTAATTTAGGAAAACCTTACTACTCTAGAATAACTTCAGGCCCTCATTAAAATTTTGAATATGCTATTGTGAATCATAGCTTATTTTAAAATAAGAACAGCTTCATTAAAGTACAGATAGCATTTTGAATACGTTTGACTGTGTCCAAATAAAATAAGACCTGCCTTAAATAGACAAAGCGATTTGGTATGATTGTGCTGTGTGCTCCACGATGCTGTATGAGTTTGTTCTCCTAAATAAGGTGGACAGTCTTCTTTTTGCTCTTAATTTGCTCATCAATATTTTTCTTTTTAGACTAGCAGAGGTAAGTGTAGATGAAAATTATTTAAAGTTTTTATGCCAAATTTCAAATAAATGAGATCAGCATTAATGAAGCTTTATTGTCTTTTGTTCTGGGAGGGAGTTGTCTTGCAGAGTTTAACTAAGTGATAGAAACTATTCTCTGCAAATGTTTCTTCTTTGACAATTTAGGATGCCCTAG
>NW_006438113.1:22274039-22356590 GCF_000325575.1 Pteropus alecto | reverse complement strand
AATGAAAGGCGTTGACTGGATTGCTTGATGTATCTTGGTTTGGAGGCAATTTGGCACCAAGTTTGGCCGTTCTCTTTCTCCTAGAATAAATAAGAGTCATAAAAATTGCATGAGGTTTTAATATTTTTGCATTTAATCAGAATAAGAAATATCTCATAGAAAATCTTGGCATAAGAAAAATTGTAGACTTCACTTAATTTTTTCCAGGGGAAAGTTTTTTGTTAAAGGTACTTATATTTTTGTTAAGTGTTCACATCAGACTAGTTAAGGCCTTTAACATGGTGTTGCTCAAAGGTTTTTGGGCAGGGAAGGGCAGGGCATGGTATGCGGGACCACAGTGTTCCCATGGTGGGTTATCATCTATTAGTGTATCAAGAATCAATTTAGGGAGTCACAACCCACATGTAAAATACGTAATTGGATTGGAAAGAAAACACCAGAGTGTAAGAGTGTCGTCTTATGAAATTTTCAGTCATTTTTGTCAACTGTTTATACATATACAAACGTATGTACACATATGGATTACTAGGTCATAATGTAAAATGGGTAATGAAAGGTCAGAGAAAGGTCAGAGAACACTATTCTAGGTAGTCATCCCCCTGAGGGAAGAGAGCACGTGCATTTTTTCCATCACCATATCCTTAGCGCTATAACCAGTATGTGGTTGGCTCTCAGTAAATATTTGTAGATTGTTTGATCCTTGCTTCAGCTCAGTCATGGTTGTAGCGGAGCCACTACTATAGATGGGAATATATATCACTATGGAGTTTTGTGTAGGAAAAATACTTAGGATCGCAGCCTTCTCACAGGAGTGGCATTCACTGCTATGAAAAATATCAACTAATGATGTCTTTCCAGTAGACCTCTTATGTGAACTAATGTGGGACATCATCTGTGGCCGAAGCTGAAGTGGCTAAAGCTCCTGTTGTGGTTGGAGTAATCTCAGCAAAGAAATTGGAAAGAAACTTAAGGAAAATGACCAATCGTTGTCATTCGTGGGACGCCTGAAATAAGTGAAACTCTGGTGGCATTATTAGGAGACTTTAAGTGAGGCTTAACAAGATGCAACCTCCTGGTTGTCTTTCAAACTGGAGTTGTTTTGGTTGTGGTTATTTTAATTAATATTTGGTTACGTAATTGACATAGCAGTAGCAATATTGGGTACCACCATTTGTTGAGACCTACTGGAGCCAAGTACTATGCTAAATAATTTACAGATGTAATCTTATTTGGTGAGCAGAGAAACCCTATGAGATAAGTGGTGGTATTTTCCTTTTACAGGTGAACAAGCTAAGGCACATGAAAGTAGAATAACTTGCCCTTGGATTTATAGTTAATAAGTAGCAGACCCCAAACTTGAACTCAGATCTATTTTCAGAGCCTCAAATCCTAATTATTTGTACAATTTATCAGTATATCCCCTTTTACATGAATAACCTTACTTGTAGGTACTGTCACATATGCAAATTTGAGATCCTTTCTATGCTCTCATACAGACATAGCACGCTCATGCACGCACACATGTACACACAGCATTTTACAGGTGAGATGATTCATGCTGTGTGACACATTATCATAATTAAGGACCTGAGCTTGGGTTCATTTCTTGATATTTAACTGGTTCCCCTTTCTTCCCTTCTGAATGACCCAAAGATTGGTTTACTTGCTCATCTCATAATTAACACAGGCTAGCCGCTCTTTCCAATCGTTTCTCTCCTGTACCAGAGCCAGAGAGGATGATGGTCTTAGCTTTCCAGTTGTCTTCTCAAATCTAAAATATCTGGTGGTTTTTAAAAAGATATTTTTTATTAGTAAGGAAACAAATTCAGAGTGTCATGGAGAGGCAAGAAGATAAGTGAAAAAGATGAAAACATTAAGAGAATGGAAAGATAGGTCAGAGATTGGGAGAAAATATTTGCATAAGACATCTGATAGAGGACTGTTACCCAAAATGTGCAAATAACTCTTAAAACTCACAATAAGGAAATGAACAACCCAATTCAAAAATGAGTAAAAGACCTGAACAGACCCTCACCAAAGAAGATATACACATGGCAAATAAGCATATGAAAAGGTGCTCAACATCATATGTTATTATGGAGATGCAGCTTAAAATGACGAGATACCAGTATACACCTACCTATAAGGATGGCTGAAATCCGAAATACTGACACCACCAAATAGTGGTGAGGATGTGGAGGAATAGGAACTCATTCATTGCTGAATGAGAAGTGCAAAATGGTGCAGCTGCTTTGAAAGACAGTTTGGCAGTTTCTTATGAAACTAAACATATTCTTACCATATGATCCATCAGTCACACTCCTTGATATTTCCCTAAATGAGTTGAAAACTTATGTCCACACAAAAATCTACACACAGATGTTTATAGCAGCTGTATTTTTAGTCACCAAACCTGGAAGCCACCAAGTTGTTCTTCAGTAGGTGAATGGGTAAACCGTGGTCCATCCACACAATAGAATATTAATCAGCATTAAAAAGAGATGATCTATCAAACCATGAAAATCTTGAACGCATATTACTAAGCAAAAGAAGCCAATTGTACATACTGTGTTATTCCAATGATATGACATTTTGGAAAAGGCAAAACCTTGGAGACAGTAGAAGGATTATTGTGTAGTGGTTACTAGGGGTTTGGTGGGGGAGGAAAGCATAGCACAGAGGATATTTAGGGCAGCAAAAATATTGTTTGATCTAAAATAATAGATACATGTTATTATACATTTGTCAAAACCCATAAAATGCACAACACCAAGAGAGAATCCGAATGTAAACTATGGACTTTGGATGGTGTTGATGTGTTATTAAAAAAATAGACATAGATACTGGGTACAACACTTTAATCAGGGAATTTTAGTGTATTATATGCAAAGATAATGTTACGTGATCAATAATAACTCTTTAATGTACAAGTTTAAAAGCAGCATGAAACGTCTTAAGAACTAAATGAAAAATTTTGTAAATTGAAGGAAGAAAGGGAAGGGGGAAGACAGGTAGGTAGGTAGGTAGGTAGGTAGGTAGGTAGGTAGGTAGGTAGATAGATGGTTGAATTAAATAGTAAATCACACTGTTATTCCCCAGAAGATGAGTGGGGCCAGGTCTTGATCCTTCTTCCTCTGTGACCACTGTCTCTTTTCTTGGAAGAGCTCCTTCTCCTTCACTCTTCCTGTTTCCTGAGTAGATGCTTTTAAGTCCCCTGCCTGTGGTGAAGAAAGGGCCATCTCAGGATCCCTCGCATCGGCAGTTTTTTCCTCTGTTAAACCCTAAAAGGAAGAAAGACAAAAATGCTTTTTATTTGCCTACTTTATAATAGGCATGGGCTAGGTGTGTTACCTGTGTTATCTCCTAGTCCACACAATAACCCACATGAATGACCATTATTATTATCCCTATATACACATTAGTAACTGATACAGAAAGATGACATAACTTGTTCAGGGTCATAGAATTTGAAGTGATGGAGTTAGGTTCACCAATGTGTTAAGAAATTTCAGAATATGTTTCTTAACTATCTTCAAGAAGAAAGGCAGTCCTAACTCCTCACCCACATTTTAGAAGCTTGCTGGATATCTTTTTAAATTTCAACCTAGATTTATTTTTATCATTCTTTGTGCTTCATGCAGTATTTTTCCTTCTCTCCTCTTCTGACACTCATTAGTGATTTTACTAGGATTTATATACTTTTATCTGGCACAGAGGTCCTCAGCCTGGGCCAGTTTTATCCCCCAGGAGGCATTTGGCTGTATCTGGAGATCTTGGTTGTCACAACCGGGCAGTGGTGCTACTTACTGGTCTTGGAGTAGTTGGAGATCAGGGATAATGCACAGGACAGCCCCCATGACAGTAATTATCCATTGTAAAATGTCAGTAGTGCGAAGGTAAGAAATGCCGAGCTGGAGCAGCAGTATAATTTTAGGAGTCCACAGTCTGCACAGCACTGGATTTTGCTAGAACATTTAATGAAGCCCGGTGTATCGTGTAACCGGCTTCCTTTTGCAATGTCAGAAAAAGGATAGTTCTTCTGTGTTAGTGACTCCTGAAGGAAGAACATACATATGTAACAGCATAGGTGAACTGACCGACTTCCAGCGAAAGAGAAAACATGGTAGGATGGCAGGTCTACATTTTTTAAAAGCCAGTTTGCAATCAGTTTTGAATTATAGTTTATATGACTTCAGCTGCTTGTTGATTCTTCATGAGTGTTTTAACCAGCGTTTTAAGTCGTGCCTGCAACTTTGCCTGTAGCTTCAGAGCTGGGGACCTGACTGGCCACCTCTCCTGTTCCCGAAACCTGTGTCTTTTATCCTTCTTTTCTGGAATGTGTAGTTGTGATAACTGTGACAGTTTCTAAGGTTTATGACCATATTTGAACACCATGATGGTGCTGTATGCTATCTTGGCCTGGAGATGGGCACCAAATTTTGATGGTTTCTCAAATCATGTGTGGCTTTCACCTGATTTTATTCTGCCCTGTCATGGAATTGCTGGACAGAATTCAGTGACAACTGTCAGGACTGTCAGTAGCTAAATTATTCTCATGAAGTGTTTTTGCCGTTGCAAACCTTACTGGACTAGCATGTGGCATTTCTCACTAGCTAAGGAAAATAACTTAAACCATAGTGGCATCCTCATTTCTTCACATGTCCTTTTTGTGCCATTAAAGCATGGTTTGTGGCTTATTATAACATATTTGTACAAACCTTGGTACTAACAGATTTTTTTATCAAAAGATACTAGATTTCAGGAATAAGGAGTTATATTCTCTTTTCATCTCGTTGCCAGAAATTACTCTTAAAGCAAAATAAGTCCTGCCTAAAATAAAAAGAAAATGAGAATCTAGCATATGTATGTTTTTGGCTATTTGGTCTATGCAAATAGTTATGTATTATTACTTTATAAAAATGAGTTTATTCTACATACACACATTTCTGCAATTGGATGTTTCGTCTTAGATAAAAGAGAAGACATATTCCATAAAAGCACATAAATATCAATACTATTATTTTTGTAGCGGTGTGAAATGCCATTGTGCATATATGGGATATAGATATATTTTGAGAAATCTGTTTTGATGGACATGGGACTGTGTTCTGTCTTTTTCTGCAGTGAATGTCAAATTTGTCTACTTACACAAGCTTTGCTGTTACATAAATCCTATCAGGTAGAATTCTTAGGTGATAGGTAGTGAGCAACTGTAATATTTTTCAAGATTGCTACCTTATCCTCTCAAATGACTGTAGAACTCCTAGCAGGCAGGGACTGGCTTCTGGAAAGGGGACAGTTCTTTCCACATCTTTGCCAACACTGTGCTTCCCCTACTTCAGCCAGTCTAAATCGTGAAACATATGTCATCTCATGCACCACCCTAAATAATAGAAAATTGAACACTTTTCATCTCTCTATGAAACATTTATTCGTATTTTCATATTTTTTCCTAATAAAATAGATTTAAATTTAAAATTTTCTACTCAGAAGTTTAAGATTGCTTATGTTTTTTTCTAATTGTATTATCGAAACAGCTCACTTCTCACCATCAATCTTTATTCACAATAACATATGGATCATTTCTATTTTAAACTAGGAAGAGATGAATTGACCTTAAATAGTAAAAGTGTATTAATTTTTGAAGAACTGTAGAAAAATATACATTAACTTTTAGGGCATTATATTTCCAAAGTAAACCGTTTAAAGATTGGATCTTAAATATGAATAGCATGGAAATTTTATAAACGCATATGTGTATGGATGTGTATGTGTATGTGTATGTGTGTGTGTATGTGTGTGGCAAGGAGTGAGAAATACTTGCAATATCAAGTCATCAAATTTTTACGTTTTCTTTGTGTAACAGAACCAAGACCCAGTAAATTATTTGGCTTTGTTTCCATGTATTGGGCTTTGGTTTTGTATTTGACTGGAAAATGTTTCTGAAATTTTTTCTAATCCCTTATATTCAAGGGATGAACACTTAAATACATTATTTTGGATGGACTTGCATTCCATTTCTAAGCTGTCTCCATTTTTAGGGTGGGATCCATAAATAAGAGTATTCAGTCTTTGGTATAATTTACTTCCTCTTTACCACTCAGTTTACTTAACAGAACAAAAACCACTTTTTGCATTGCTCTATTTCAAGGTGACCCTTTGCTTTTCTTTGTGTGGTCTACGCTTTCTCAAATCTGACACAGCAGCAAAAAGTCCTGGTTTATTTCACTTAGCTTGGAGGTATGTGTGGATTCAGGAAAGGAAGAAGAAAAGAAAGGATTTTCAGCCACTAAAAATATGCATATTTGAGATCAAACAATGTGACCTATTTCCTTTACTTTCACCATCAAATGGGTCTAGTCTAATCCTCTTGGGGTAGGTTTTTCTCCTTAGGTCAATGCCTAATAGATTTTTACATCATAATCAAGTTATATAACACTCACTTTCCACATCCGCAAAATGTAATATATCTATATAGGTTTGAAAAATCATTAAATGTCATTGCAAAATATTTTCAGCTTTGGATAAAGTTTGTTTTAGCAACACTGACTTATCCTCTGCTCCCCAACCCATTGTGCCATTTCACACCTTTAATAAGCTGTGTCGGCGGCAGAAGGGCAACTTCCAGCCTACTGTTTCCAAATGTTCAACTTCTAGTCATCCTTCCACATTAATCTCAGATGACATGTCTTCATGGAAAGCTTTGCAGATGGAGGTAATTCAGTACCTTATATACACTTATATTTTGGCACTTTTCATGCTTGTGTCGTATCAGCCTAGTCTTTGCCTTTCCTTTTGGACTGTGAGCTGCTGGACCCGTGTCAGAGACCAATGTTTTATTCCCTTCTGTGAAGACCGTGCCTGCCAGGAAGGTGGAGTTATAAATTATGAGTTAAAGTTTACATTATCATTCAGGTTTACAACAGATTTGAACTTAACTCAACAATGATTTAAGTCATTCTGGTATCTTCTAAGTAACTCTGAAGAACATGAAAAATGGCCCTGGCAGCTAGGCTGCAATGTTCCTAAGAAAACATAAATACTTTTCACAGAATATAATAATCAGACAAGGCTACTCCTTGAGTATGTCTGGAGCGACACTGAGACAGGGACACTCTGCAACCATGAAAGTAATTAAACATCCCTCTCATGGCTGGCATGAGCGATTGCTACTGTTTTACCAATGATAACTCCAACTCTGCTATAATCTTCTGCCTTATGATTAAATTTGCTAAGATACTCATTCAATGATTTTCTTCCACTTCTTGACAGCTTTCAATCCAAATTTGGTCTTTACTTTCTTAAGCCCTCCTTGGAGTCAACCAGAATGAACCCAGATTCTACAAGCTTCCTTCAGTTTCCTCTTAAGATGTCCCAGTTCCTTTGCTGTACTGTCTCTCTTGCCATAGCAAGCTAAGGAAAGCTCATTTTATTGGCCACAGATGTTCTCCTGGTGGTCTTTGGCTAGTAGGCACTGTAGTTGGAGGAACTTAAGAAAGGAGCATTGATCTCAGTCTCTGCCCTGTGGATACTTAGAGTTTGGACAGAGTTTCTCACCCCACTGTCTTAAACAATTTTTTAAAAAATGGCATTGTTTGCTGTCAGGACTAGAATAGTTCAGAGGAAGAGAAGAAAAGTACAAGTCACAGCCAAGGTAAATATTCCTTAGGGGTTGGTAGTTTCTACTGTGGATCCCAAAAAAGGTGGGTTAGAGTGAGGCATTCTGTATGGGAAAGTCCCAAAGCTGAAAAGGACCACTGTGTCCTGGAGGAAGAGAGGAGACTGATGAAAGGGAGAGAGCTGGAAGAGTTGGTGGCTGATAGGGTTAGCCAGGTAGGGCAGATCAGTGAAAGTCGTGACCTCATGAGAACCTCACCCATCCTGTAGACAGAAGCCTGGGGTAGGGGTAGTCATAGGAGATAATTGATGATTGTTGTAAGAAGAGGTTAAAGACTGGAAGATGGGTGTCATAAATTATATTTCATGACAGCGGGATCAAGGAGACTTCTTGAAAGGTGAATGAGCAGAACGTGGTGGCTTGACAAAAGCAAGGAATTGGGTAGTTGGTTGCTATAGCAGATGCTGTTTTTAAACTCTTGGCCTACCTCTGGGTTTACCTGTGGTGGCCATTTCCCACGTCCACTGATAGCTTTCCACCTCAAAGTGCAGGGTCACGGAGCTGCTCTCCTAGGGGACACCATCCCGCACCATGGGAGCTTACTCCTCCAGTGCAGAGCAGCCTAGAGGTGCCGACGATGGTGCTGGTGAGTGACCTCTTCCAGGGGCAGCCTTCAACCAGTGAATGACTGGAGTCAGAGAACAAATGTACAATATTCCCTTCTCTCTGTGGGATGATTATAAGGCACATTATTCCCATCTCCTCAGAATACCCCAGGGGGGTTGAGCCCGAGCAGTGGCTGCTTCATACCACGCCTTTTATTGGCTCCCCTCTCTCCTCAGTCATATTTTCCTTCCCCTCTAAGTGCTCTCTGGGATCACCTCCTGAATAAAAGATCCCAAGTAATGCACCCTAACCTGTGTCCTTGTCTCTGTGTCTTTTTTTGGTGGAGGAACCAGAATTGAGACGGGTATCCCAGATGATTGAGATAATCATTATGCTGTGGAAAAACGGGCTTGGATTTCTTCCCAAGTCATTAATTAATGACTGTTGTTTAGTGAAAAAATGGCTGCAGTCATCTCAAGTGTATTATATATATCAGTAAAGAAATATGGCAAAAAGATTTAGAGCTCATGGCTCATTTTGAGAAAAAAAAAAATGCTCCAAACCATCTGCAAAAGTATTAAAATGATCCCAAGTGTAACATAGGCACTTGAAGCAGTTTCCAGGCACATTTGAATGTTGTCAACAAAAAGAAAAATATACACTGTGGGGAGAAGCAAGAAGAGAAAAAGAGTCTGGAAACCTGTGATTTTAGCAGGTCAGGAAAAGGAATGTCAGTGGGCGAACAGGGCAGGAGCCCTGAACTCCGGCACCTGAGTATCATCCAGGTGGTTTAGGAACCCCAGGCCATTGGCAGCTGTGATGTGATTCTTGCCGGGTTAGGAGCACTGATGATCGATCACAGGGGAAAGGACCCAGCCATGGGATCATTTCTGTCTGCTTGTACTCTACTGAAAGTCATGATTAGTAACTTGAGCCAAGTTAGGAAAAATATTTCCGTTACTAACGATATAGTTGTTAAGTGTGTTCCGTGGGGATTCTGAAATATTTACTGGACGGTAATAAGCATTCGAATTTCATCCTTTTTCTATTTTTCCTTATGATCACATTAGCATCCAAATATTTTAAAAGTCAGCACTTGATAGAGTTTTATAGACAAATGGCAAGAAAATTGCTTATAACTAAAGGAAGCAGTGAGTCCATCCAGTTTCCATATACAGTCATACCTGCTGCATTCTTCAGCATTTGGAACTGATGCTTGACTGAAAAGCTGCCTGAATAGGGGTGGTCCTGTCTGTTACATTCTCTTAGGAAATGAAACCCTGGCTTTCCTTAGCCCTGTCTTCTATGTTGAATCTTATTCTAGAAGGGCAGGAATAGTGTTTATTGATTTTTTTCCTCCTCAAATCTATTAGAGATTCTTAATTCCATTGAAATGAGTTTAAAACATGCATCGTTCATTCACCATTTAATAAATTGGGGGGTGTTTGTATGTATTTATCATTTTATTATGTTTTCATCAATCATATGAATTAAGGAATAAAATAATAAAACTTGCTTGAATTCTTTCTAGGAACATGTATTTTTTAATCAGGAAATATTCATCTCCATTATAGAAAACATCATACACGGGAAAAGTGAAATTAATTAATGACCATATTAGTGACATTTGAGAGAACTTAATGTAGAATACAATGATAAGGAAAAAGGCAGCCACTAGCATTTAAGGGCACCTGTCTCTGAAAGAAAATGGTGATAGATGGAGTGGTTACTTGACACATCTGTGGGTTGAGGTGAAATGAGTTTATTTTTATTTTACTGTCTCATTTTTTTTCTTTTCCTATTTGAGGAAAAGTCACTTGAGTAAACTTCTAGGCTCAGAAAGTATAGAGAAGAGATTGACACTAGAGAAAATAGAGTACATTTTAGGATGAAGCTACCTCTTGTAGGGCTAGATTTAAGATAACAGGTATTAGGACTGGGGTTATTATCCTTGGGCTGTTCACATCACTTTGTGAGTCCTTCTCTGCTCATTTTAGCGAAATAACTTATTTCATTTTCTGGTTGCTGTAGTCCTCATTAGACTCTTCTAGGTATGGGCCTGGATTTCGTGACTGAGGTCCTCGATTCTGCCCAGCACATGCCCAGTATATTGCTTGGCTTGTAGTATGTCCTCAGTAAATGTTTATTAAACTGGTTTGAACACATTTTCCTGAATCTGGTGAGAAGGAGAGAAGAGTAAAAATTATGATAAAGATAAAAGGGAGAAAATTGAGTGTAAATTCCCTTTACCTTTCTTAATCTATTTGGAGATGAAGTCAACTCCTGGGACTGCAGGGGGATGGTTTGGAGACTTGAAGAAACTGGGGAAGGTTCAGAACAGCTGTTTATGGAAAATGTAATAGAGATGAATAAACATCTTGCCAAACCAAATTAGTATCCAGCTTGAGGCTGCATCGTATGAATTTGCAGTCAAATTTCTTAGGGCAGTTATATGCCTTTTTCTAGTTCTTTGGTCACTCAGAAGTGGAAAACTCAGGGGGTTACTTATGATGGAGGGTGTTGAGATGAGTATGGCAGAAAGCCAGAGGACTGGGGATTATAGGGTGTGAGTTGAGAGGGTGGTGAAATGGTTGACCTTAGGGTGTGATGGTACTGGGAAAATTGAAGCCAAGCAGGGAAGGCAGAGAGAGGGCAGGGAACCTGGAGTCATAATAACCTAGAGAACTTATAGGGTTGAGTGCGTTCAAGAGTTGCATTGGTAGGAGGTTGTAGCAACAGAAGGAAATGACAAGTTAGGGGAAGTCTTGGGAGTGGAATGGTCTCAGATATGATGAGGTCCAGTTTATGGTTGCGTTCGTGGGTTACTGATGTATAATTAG
Organism: Pteropus alecto; assembly: GCF_000325575.1. Lineage (NCBI taxonomy): Eukaryota > Metazoa > Chordata > Mammalia > Chiroptera > Pteropodidae > Pteropus > Pteropus alecto. Next base: position 22,345,526 of record NW_006438113.1, on the reverse strand, counting down.
TTTCACAATTTAGTAATTCTCAGCACCTTTAGGATTGTTTAGCAAAATTAAATTGGATTCTTAAATGAAGCAAAAAGAAACTTATTAATGAGTTAAAATCAAGTAAGATGGAAACAGTGTCTGTGTGATTCTAGTTTACTAAATTCTATGTGATTTTAAAGCTAAGTAGCCAAGCTAATGCTCCTTTAGTAACTGACTTTCATGTATGGAAGAATGACTTATGTAACATCCGATCAGTGCTTTTGCTAGCCAGTTTTAAAATGTTACATGTGCAAACACCTCATAACTTATGCATGTTTTCCAGTGAGAATTACATCATAGGTCGAAAGAAAATAAATGCATCCATGGTTCTTAGATGTTACATAATCTAAGAACTTCATAACTTCCCAGTTACATAATCTGAGGTCATTATATAATTTCATAGCTCTTTATAAGGGGGAAAGTTATATTTCTTATAGAAATTCAATAGAATTATTGGATAAAGAACTGTGTGTGTGTGTGTGTGTGTGTGTGTGTGTGTGTGTGTGTAATTTTGCAAATACGCAAATACTTAAGTACTAGTTAGAATTAATCTGACCATCTCTGGCTGCTCCTTTGACACCACCTCATTGAACATCTAGGTCACCTTTCAGTTCTACATCGAAAACTGTGGCTACTGCCAGCTCAGAGCTACACACAGGATTCCCTGGAGCGACAGGGAGTATTCTCCACTTTCCCAGCCATTCCTTTTATCCTCGGCCTTTGACTCTGCCTGAGTGGCCATTTATGCTCAGCATCCCCTGCATTGGGTGCTGTAGAGGCAGGGTCTGTTGGTGAGTTCCAGGATGTGTAGGTTTTGGCTTACAGACCTAGTGGTCTCCAGAATACTATCTGTCAAAGTCATGGCTGCCTCTGTCCTGATGAGTCAGACTATGTACCGTCATGTCTCTGATTCGTCTTGTACCTCATCATGGAGTCTGGCTTCACTTACTGAGAAGTTCGGGAGATCAAGGCAGATGAGTCTCTGAGGCTCTTGTTGCCTGTTCTGGCTGGCTGTCTGATGCAGGTGTAAGCCGAAGCACCTTACCTCCCTTTGTAATACAAATACAGTTTGCTCAGATCCCTCTCCATTTGCAGTGAGAATCCAGAGTCTTCTGTTTGGTGGGAGTGGGTTTGGGAGACTTTAATCCAGTCATTTCTATTTTGTTTAAACTATGTCTTAATTTCCTGTTGTCTGCCCCTTATTATGCATTAATGGCAAGAAACAGCCTTTTTTTTTTTTTTTTTGGATTTTTCTCTTGCACACATCAACTGTACGAGATGTGCGTTTGTGGCAGACTTAGGCAGCAAGAGATTTTGTTTAGCCTGCTCTTTCTGTCTGCGACCTTTTGCTTCCTGGTGGCCCCCACTCTACTGTGGTCTCCTACTCCAGGCTCCGCCCAAATTAGTTCAGCAAACATTTTAAAACATTAAATTATCTTTCTGCGTTCATCTTGAGTCTATTCCTCATTTGGGCTTCTTTGAAGTATGCATCATCCACTGTAGGTCCTAACTTGCGAAGTTATTTAAGAGGGGACAGGAACAAGGTGGAAATATATTTCACCCCGGGTTCCATGAAGACATCATGTCAGAAGGCAGAAATAGCTACTTCTGGAATTGAGCAGCATATGTTCTTGTTTGTAGGTTTGCTTGTCTTGCCTTTGTAAATCCATATGAATCTTTCAGACTTAGACCTGTGGACCCTCATCTAATCCAAGATTCCAGCCAACTCAGGCTTGTTAGACAGCTTGGATTGCTAGTCAATCCTGTAAACATGGTATGGCCTGAGGAGACAACCTGTAGGCTCTTGGATTCCCAGAAACATGTTTTTAGGGTAAAGTTAGTAAGAAATTTGTTTTAAATGTTGGAAATAAGTTCTTGAAGACTTACTTTATTATTGTTTTAATTGATGATGTTTCTTGGCAACTTTGTGAGGCATGGTTGCACACCCAGTACATTAAAAATGCCCTTTGTAATTGGGGGAATGCCACGACCAGCCCTAGTGTAGATTGTTAATGCTGTTATTACTTATAAAATTTAATTATTAAAAAAAATTTTTACTTTGTTCTCATATCCACAAGGGATTAGAATCTCTTCCTTGTGCAATACAATTTTAATTAGAATGAAAATTTAGTAATTAGATCAAGCCTTCCCTTCTCATTAAAAACGAAATCTTCGCAATTTTGAATGGGAAGAATTAAAAGTAAAAATAAAATCAGATGATAAGCATGTCTATTTTCACCCAGATAAGACTATATTATTATCCACAATGTGTTTAATCTTTTAACCCATTTCAATGATGGTGATAATGGTGATGGTGATGATGATAATGATAATGATAATAATAATAATAGTAAACACCTACCAAAACAGGCATTGGCTTATATGCATTTTACATAATAATAATAATAATAATAATAATAATAGTAAACACCTACCAAATCAGGCATTGGCTTATATGCATTTTGTAATTTATCTAACTTTTATGGATAACAATTCTGTGAGATGAGCATCTCATCTCAAATGCAAGAACAGAGGCTCAGAGGACTTCACTGGTTATACAGCTTGTAGATGCCCTGATTGGGATTTGCACCTACAGTTCATTCAGCTTAGTAGTCCATCCTCTTCACAATGCTTAGAGATTCTAAAATAGGACCCTGGGCCTGATGTTATATACTTGAATAGCACATGTATATTTTTGAGCTCTTTAATAGTTTAATCTTTCTGATTTTAGCAGATAATATTTTTATTACATGTCATATGCACAAATAGGAGATGGCTTTGCATCTCCCATCCATCCTGTGTATATTACTTACACAGTAGAAAGAAATTAACTGGTTTCATTTTCTTTTGGAACAACTGGAGTTGGCCTCCCATTTTTTTTTTTTTTTTGGTCATCTTGAAGATACACATCAGTTACCATGGAATATTCTGCAGTTGCTTCTTAAGGTTGAATAACTCAACTGATGGTAAATATCTTTTCATCTGTCTACAAAAGAGCAAGTTTACCCCAGGGAAAATCAACTCTTCAGACTGTTATGTAAAATGAAATTTTCTTCTCCTAAAACTTGGCAGAGTTTAAAGACCAGGAAGAAAAGAGTATGTGTGTGTGGGAGACTGAGAAAATGTGAAGTTGACTGAGAAATGTAAGCCATTGATGAAAAAGCAGGCATAAATGCTTATCTTATAGAGCTCTATAACTATCTCACCAATGTTAATGTTTGCCTTTAAAAGGAGGTAGAATTTAGTGTTGCTCTTTTTGTTATAAAACCTAATTGAATTTTACTGAGAGAAAATGGAATGTTCCATGGGAGAGCAACAAAATAATGTATACATGGTTAAAAATGCTAATTTTGGCTATATTTTATACATTTACTTCTTTCTGAGAAAGCGCGACGCGTGTGTCCCAAAGTCTCTGACCAGATAGTTTAAAAAGGGTTTCATACTTTAGAACTGCAAAAGGATTTGTAGCAAAATTCTTTTAAAAATGGATTCCTTTTTGTATTGAAATATCTTTAGAAATTGATGTATTTTTTGTATTAATATATAAACTTTAGAAACTGAATTTATATTTATTTAGCAGCCTACCTGAATAATATCAACTAACAGCTTCTTAATCAAGTAATAATTCATTAATGTATAGGGAGGTTAGCGAGACAATCATGATGTTGCAAAAATAACATAAGTTTGTAAGCACCTGTAATTCTAATTTTTATGAATTCTGGAGAATAGGACTTTGTGAAATAATCACCAGCCCTTGAGGTAGTGCCAAGCATATAGTAGGTGTTCAAAACATTTTGTATATATGTGTCAGAATGAATAGGAGCACGATTGATCGATGCTTGGATTGATGTGTGAATACCTGAGCTTAACACCTTTGGCTACCAGTACAGTTTCTTATGATTCTATTCTACAACAAATTACCCCTCTTCCATAACCTGTCTCCTTACCCAGGTATACTTAGATTCATGCTCAGAAAACATCCTAGCTTAAAACTATAATAATAACTCCAGGCACAAAGTCCAGATAAATTTCAGTAAAGATTTATGTTACGTGGGGTGGTGTTGGTGGGACCCAAGACTCACCTGGAGAGTCTCAGCACCCTAGGCATTCTCAGTCCCTGATGCCAGAGGATCTAGCTTGTTTCTGTGGCTTGCTGCTGCTGGAGCTATGGGTGCTATTGTCTTGGTGACCTGCTTACCCACTTTCCTAGATTCAGCTATAGCCAAATAAGTCAAATGGTCCATTGGCCACTGCAGTTGATGCTGGGTCGGTCAGCCTGGCAATGTGAATGTGCATCCGGCTGGCCTTGATTTTCTTGGAAGTCCTTTTCTACTATAAAGATCTTTTACTCTAATACAGGGTAATAAGAGCGTGAGATTTTGATCTAGAACCTTGTATATTGGACTCCTGTCTCAGCTATTTACTAGCTATGAAACAGTGGGCTTATTGTTAAACTTCTAAATTCCTCATCTGTAAAATGGAAACACAAGTAGTAGCTACCTCTCAGAGGATTTGGATTAGTCTTTGCCTTAGACAGTGTAAGCAACACTGTCTATGGGAACAGCCTTTGAGAATCCTCACAAACCTGCACAGGGATCTGGACTAAAATGAGGAAGATTTTAAACATGTAGCCAGGGCTGTGTTTATTCACTGGCCACCCTACCTCTGATCATCTGCAATTGTTGGGGAGTGAACACCCCCTCTTTGTTACATGCTAGCTTGACAAGGATTTTAGGTCACATTTCCACTTAGGTGCCAGTGTTTGATTAAACTCTTCAGAGTCTGTGATCATTATGATAAAAATGTTCATTCTGGAAAAGTTTGAAAATATTTTTTGGTTAGAATGAGATTTTTGGCATGTTTTCACTATGGTCTTTGGCTATAAATTCCTGAAATGCTGATCTAGTTGAATTTATTTTTGTCTTAAACACAATTGGTAACATTTCCAAGTGTCCATATGGACTCGATGAATGTTTTTGCTTCTGCTTACTGTATATGTGAACTGGACAAAGAGGAACGATTATGATTTGGGGAATCCTGAACATTTTTCTTCGTTTAGCTTGTTGCTGAAGTGAATTGGAAATATTTGTCATTATAATTTGGGGGTTTCAAAATGTGCTTGGATTTTCAGGAAATCTGTGGTAACTTTATATTAGTTGAGAAAAATAAATTTTAAAATTCTCAGTGAAGAGGCAAATGGTCCATTTTTCATAGGAAAAACTTTTTCAAGAGAATTTGCTGCCAAGTTGTCTGCAGCAGCTTCAGGCATTACTTGACCTTTGGCACATCAAGGAATTGTTTTCTTTGTCTAAATATTAAATCAATATTTGGAGAAGGCTTGGTACTGCATGGTATATAGTGAATGAGCACAAAAACAATCAGCCATGTGTATTTCCACATCTGTAAGCAGATTTGGTTTCTGTAACTGTCAGTCAAGCAGATCGTATGGAACGAATTTTCATTCCTTCGCTAGTTGCCATATAAATTCTAGTTCTCCAGGAAATAAATCACAATGGCCTTGCTGACAAAGGTAGACAATGAAAAATAATATGACAGTGTAGTACATCCACTCTTAAGCAGATGTAAATTGTTTTTTTTGCACTGTAAAAAAATATTTGTGAAACAGTTTCTTCTAAACATGAGTTATCTCTGATGTGATAGATGATGTTCTTTTCTTGGTTGTTTTCTTTATTTCTGACTGCAGCAGGTACTACTTGGAACGTGCAGTCTCCTGTGTGGATACCATAGTCGTGTGTGTTTGGGGCGGGGTGTGGAGTAGAGGGGCTTTTTCTTCCTGCTTTGCGTTACTGGAAATAGTCACACTTTCTGCATTAGCTGCCATGTAAGTGGAGGCACCTTCAATTGTGGCAGCCACACACTGTTAGAGCCTTTTGATGCCAGCCAAGTTTTATAGGGCATGGTGCCTCCTAGGATGTTTTTCATTGAACCCTTCCATGTGCATTTATAGCCATCTAATGAAAGGGTTACTATTACTTATGTTTAACTGAGATAGGAAAAAGAATACAAAGTAAGTATTTTTTAAGTGCCTGCTGTGTGTCTCAGTCACTGTGCTCAATCACAGCCACTCTGCCAGGGAGGGATTACCACCCCCACTGATGACTGGAAAACTAACACTTGTGGCACTTTTGGAAAACTCTCCAACTAATAGGTGCTGGTATTCAAACTTGTATCTTTTAGAGTCTAAAATCCACATTCCATATCAGCCACCTCACTGAGTGTCACAGTGAAATAAAACATTCAAGGTTATCAGTGGATATTGTCGAGCTGGAAAGAAGTTCAAAATTCCAATCTGTGCCCCAAATTATGATCTTTGTACCATTAGGTTGCTGGATGAAAATGGATTTCTGGTCGTGCTTTATTCTTAACTTGACGCAAAGTGAACTCAGACTCCCTCCCTAAGTTTGTTTCCTTTTTCAGAGTTCTCATTTCACATGCTCAAGCCAGAATCCCAGGAGTTATCTTTAACCCTTCTTTCTTTCTTACACTCCACATTTCATCAGGTATGAAGTACCATTTATTCTGCCTGTTAAGCATCACTGTGCCAGTTGGAGGAACATCTGTGAATGCAGCAGGGTAAAGGCCCAGTGCAGGCCACAATTCGGATCTGACACTTGTGAAAGGGGTTGGTCTTACGGGGGCAAGATTGGGCCAGGGGAGCCTCAGACTATCATGCAGATCTAACAATGCCTCAGCTGTTCCAATGGGAGCCGTGGAGCAAAAATTGTCAGAGAAATCCCATGTGAACAGAAGTGATAAAATCATTGGCTGACGGCTGCTCGTAAAAGGTGTGGCATGGACTTAGAAGCTGAGGTGACTTCTGAAGGTGCTTTAGCTAGAGACAGTCTGCTAATCACCCTCCTGCAACTGTACTACAAGTTCTTTCTTAAAGGGAGGTCCCAACAGCATGCTCAGTGGTCACCAGCATTGCGCCAATCTGTCCACCCTCCACCGCCACTCCAGTCCCTTTATCCACACCTTAGCTGCTTTCCCTCTCACCTGGGCTGTGATAGTCACACTTTTGGGTATGTATTCTTGCTGTAGGATAGCAGATTTATGATACAGTTTACAAAACAAAACGGCTCTAGGATGCTATCCTACAGCCGTTTTGTTTTGATTTTTAAGGAGGTGGCTTTATTCAACAAATGGAAATAAAAATTACTGCTTCTCGATAGGATAAATCTAGAGATAAGACTGTACTTAAAGTGGATTTGTACAAGTGACATTGAATAAATTATCTTTGGCAGAACTATGGCATATTTGTAACACATTTTAGGTAACTTGTAAACCAAGCAATAGAGCCCCCAAAGAAGTTATATACAAAAATAACAAATAATGGCAACAGAGAGAAATTTTCAGAAAATTCTCTCTGGTGTGACTTTGTACATTTTATGAGATATTAAAATTGTAAAGTGTTACTTACTGAAAAGATTTGTTTCTTTGTTCTTTTCTCCTTTTATTTCTGTTATAGTATTTTCACCTGAAAAAAAGCTGCTATGAAATATGGAATGGGATATATTTTATCCAGGTTCTATGGTTCCATGTAAGATTTTTTTAATGACCACTACTTGGGCCAATAGTATTTTCAACCTAAGGCCTTTGAACATCATAATACCTATATGACAGCCATGGTTGGATGACCACCAGTACACAAACTGAGGTATAGTCCTATATATTAGGATTTCAAAATAATTTCCTTTCCATAAAAGGCTTTAGATAGGTCCACCCTAATGATCATCAGGCCTTAGGACTTGGGGAGAATATTTCAAAGTGGGTGTGTTTCCCCACCGATGTTTCCTTTTTTTGAACTCATCTTTGATGATGTATTAATTAGTGATCTTGTTACACATTTATTGTAAACCATTAGGCTGAATTCCAGATGGGGTCCTGAATGCTGTCCTCTGTCTACCTTTTAGCTTCTCATCCTTACTCAACACTAGATCCCAGAGTTGGAAAACAGATTCTGAGACGGAGTTTGATGTGCAAGACATTTGTTGGAGAATGCCAACAAACACCTGTGGGAAGGAAGGGTGGAGAAGAAAGCAGGATTGGATAGAGAAGTTGAGCTGCAGTGCAGTCCCAAGAAGTTCTCCCCTTCCCCTAAAGGAAGCTTCGGAGTTGAGAGGCTCTTCAGAGCTGTCCAAGTTGGATCAAGGGGACAGGCTTTTATACCCTGGAGTTGAGCGGTCCCTGTATGCCACTGGAAGGAGGTATGAGCAGGTAGGGTAGTTTTCTCCAGCAGAAGAAAACCTCAGAGGAGGCTAACAGTTGCAGGCTGTTGGCCAGCAGCACTCTCAGCATCGTAGGAGAATGAGTCCTTCCGCCCTGCTGGGAGATCTGGTTGGCTCGGAGCACTTCTCCAGCCATGTTGGACTTCTCCCTGCAGACTTTGGGCCTTTTGTCTATTATTTATTTCATCTGGAAACTTCTTGTTTGCTATGTCCCTCCTCCTTTGTCTACTTAACTCCTGTTCACTCTTTAGATCTATCTCATAGGTCTCTTCTACAGGCACGCTCTTACTGGGCTAAACTCTTTGTTAGGCACATCCAAAATGCCCTATGTTTCTCCTCCTTTGTTGTGTCCATCACACTGCTAATTATTTGTTTACTGTCTTTATTCCCTATGAAAGCCCCATATGAGGTATGGTGGTGGCATATCCTACTGTATCCCTAAAGGACAGTATGTGGTATATAACAGGCACTCAAGTTGATTTTGACTTACTAACATGGGACAGGGTATTAAAACTTTTTAAAACTTATTTTGCTTATCAAATATCCCTTCTCTCATAAAAAATTATTTAAGCTTAAATAATGTGTAGAATTCTGTGATTACATTTGATACTTACTTGCTTTATTCTGTACTTCATCAAATATAGCATGCTGTTTTTTCTTGAGCTTCTTATTGAGAAAAATGAAGTACCAAATAACTCAGGTGAGTCATGACAGAGATAAAAATTTTGTTCAGTTTGGTCAGTAAAAATTTATGACTGACTAAATTTTCATAAGTTTGAGAAACACTACAATGCCATCTTTCCATTGGATATCTCTCTGATTTAGTGATGCCTTTTTAGAAAGTATAAATAAGCAAACAAATCTTCATGTTATCTCCATTCTCATTAAAGAAAGACTGTGTATGAAGATAAGTTTGTATTTACAAAGTAGTTAAATTCAAGGTCCTTGCTATGGTATAAAATTCTTGTGCTACCAGAATACTCATTAAAGTACAGTGCCCTTTGTTCAGTTTCCTAGTACTTGACAAAGAGAAGGGAGTCGAGTGGTTGGAAGGATATGTAAGTCTAAATCATTTGTTATGTTCACCCAGGATGAGAATCATTAATTTGATTAAAGTGAAGATAATACACTGGATTTACAAAACCTTGGTTGAGTATTTTATATACTTTATTTCCAAATCCAGTATGTCCAACAATTCTTACATGAACTGCAAGATTCCCCCCTTGTTTGTTTTTCAGATATTATAGATAAATTTTAGCTTAAAAGACCCCCTTTGTTCTTAGAGTCAATAGTCCATGAATAGAATTGCAGTTTGTCAAATTTAAACATGTGTATATGTGTATACACACATATCTAAATTTGTATATATATATTCCTTTTGTGTATATACATATATATATATACACACACAGAAATATATATATTTAAATTTGTATGTATATACCATTTGTGTATATATGTTTCTTTCTAAGGAAATTTTAGTTTCTCCCTTTATGAGGAAATAAAAATACTTTCTATAACTTATTTTAGCTCCCCAGGAGATTAACATATAAATCTTAGGTAAATGGCTCATGTTAAATACCCCTGGTTAAAGAAGGCTGCCCCTTTGAAATTGACAGTCTGAGCAAGTCTTTGGGTATTTGCTCTGTAGAGAAGTCGTCCAGTTGACCTAAATTTTGGTCCAGTATTGTGGCTTATAGAATATGTGCATGGGCCAGGGAGTCAGAGGGCTGGGATTTGAGTCCTCACTGGATGGTATCTAGCTGGGTTCACTTAACCTCTTTGCCCAACTTCTTTATCTATAAAATAAGAATAATGATGACTCCTTCAATGGGTAACTGCAGGATTTAAGTGCAGGAATCTTCAGGGAGTGCCCTGAGAAGTCCTGGTACTAAGCCCCCATCAAATGGTAGCTATTATTATGACCAGTCCCTGGAAATAGTATGTGTGTTTATTTCCCAGTTTCAAAGTTAATTTTTAAAATGAAAGTTTATTTCCCCCATTGAATTCTAAAAGTTTTGCACATGTATAGAGAAAAAGCTGTTAAAATTTAGAAATTATATTTTGGAAAATTATGAGAGTCTTAAAATTTTTGGCTGTTCCCCAAACTCCTTTGACATTTAAAAGTTGTCAGGACACCATCAGGTGTTTCAGAATGAGATCAGGTCTGATTCATTTGGATGAGTCTGATAGTTTCTGAATTTTTTTTGATTATGTCAAGATTTTTTGTTCCCAGTTTTTCCTGGATGTGTGTGTGTGTGTGTGTGTGTGTGTGTGTGTGTGTGTGTGTGTGTGTTCAAGAGAAAGTATAGAATGGCTGCGATTTGGGGGCAAAACTCTTTAGGAATTAATAATTTCTAAATCACTATATTATTTCACTTTTAAAAATATTATTTCACTCATGTTCCTGCGTTTTAACAGCTCCCCAGGACACAGTTGACGACAGAGTGCCATGGGGGTCCACAGAAGGAGTGACTAACACTCATTCTGGAAGACCTCATAGAAGAAGTGACTTTCGAGTTGGCTTTGAAGAATGAATTGTTTGCCAGATGGAGAAAGGGACCAGTGTGGGGTGGCTTTTACAGACCAAGGAGAAATGATATATGAAAAGGCAGAGCCCTGAAAGCGCACACATTTCCTTCACAGGGGGAAATTAGCTGCTAAGACCATAAGAAATTATAGTGTGGTTGTTCCCAGGACTGTGCAAGAGTGGCCGAAAATGGAAAGACATGATGTGCCAAAGTAACTGAGGAGTTGGGGCCAAATTGAGAAGAGTGTGTATCCTAAGGAATTTGTTATTTACCTGGAAGGCAGTGCTCACATTTGTATTCTAGAAAAATTTCTGCATGGAGAATGAGCTGAAAGATAAGAAAATAGATGACTTGTTGGAAGGCGTTGACCATAATCCAAATGAAAGATGAACTGTGGTGACAGAAAAAGGAACAGAATAAATTTGGAGTGAGATACTTAGGTGATAAAATTGATTTTCAGTAGGAGAAAGGATTTGAATTTATATGTATGGGATGTATATGATATAACATTAGCTTTATCCTCAAAACAGCCCATGAAATAGGTTAGTATTTTGCAAAGATTTTTTTTTTAGAAGAAATGTTAATACATTCCTTACAGAGGAATAGTTTAGTCAAATAAGTTTGGGAAAGAGTAGATAAACAAAATGAAATAGTTTGTGCTCTAATTATGTTATTTCTCATAACCTTTAATCTGATAGGTTTTTATAAATTCCAAGAGAACGATATAGAATAATAGAAGTATATCTCAAAACCTATTTGTTTTATTTTAAAGAAATTTCTTATAGAACTCATATTGAGAGAGGTTTTATATTTTTATTTTACAAACTGGGAAACTGAGACTTAATAAGATTAAATATCTTATCCAAGGATTTTATAGTTAATAAGAATCCATTTATATTGAAATTCATGCTATTTATTTTACATGATACTGTTGCCCTGTTGAAATTGTTGCATGCAGGGTTCGAGACTAGGAAGCAAAGTCAAGGCTGACTAAAAGGCTTCTGGTTTGAGTGATTACAGTTATTGGCATTTTAAACGGAAATAGGAAATATGAACAAAGGAGCAGTTTTGTGTTTGTTTTGTATATGGGTGAATGGAATGGATAATCATTTAAGTGTTAGACTTGTTGCATTTGAGGTACTTGATAGAGATGTCTGGTAAGCAGTTGGAATACCAAAAAATGAAAGGTATATTTTTGGACTTGACAGAACCATAGCTTTTTCTGTTATAAAATGGGCATTAAAGCTTGGATAATCAATTTTATTTTGGCTTTAAATAAAAGTTTTTAAGTTGACATTCAAAATTGCCAAAGTAGTCATTACAAAAAGTAGTTTGTGTTTTTTCTAGATGCAGTTATTCCTTCCTACCCAAGTATCACATTTCCTTTTTGTGTGTGATTTTTGTCAGAAAGGTGTCTGGAGAAAACTTTCAGGGGAAAATATTTCTAATAATTTAGAGAAAATTATACTCTCTAGCTCTTATGGAGTATTTTAAGGGTTTCTTGACACCATTAAGTGCCCGTGTGAGTGGATTGTTATTTCCGAGTGGTGTTCTCAAGAGTTGTTCACCTCTGCCATCATTTTCTGTATGATTTTTTAAAAATTTCTATTCTAATAGTGTTTCTCATACAGCTTCAGATCGATCTGCTTAAAGGCTTACACTTTAATATTATTAGTTATTGAAATCAATATTCCATAATTTTTTGCCATCCCTCCCATTATCATTATTGTCATCCAGGTTACTGGAGAACTATTTGATCAAGAGCTGTACCCTCTCCTTAAATGGTCAACATTATAAAGAGGTGTTGTAGACAGCTGAGTACTCTGGGAAGCATAAAGTAAATGTCAAATAAGCAATATGAATAAAATAGTTATATCAGTTTTGAAGGCACTTTTGCCAGGAGGGGGTTGGTCATGGTTTTGTAGATGATTTATTCCCTGTAGAATGGGGGTTCAAAAAGAATACAGGTGGTGGGTATGATGAGGGAAAGTCAGAAGGGCACCCAGAGTATTTATGGAATGACAAGTAGGCCAGTTTGGCTGGAATGCAGAATTCATAGAATAGTGTAATTGGAGACAGGTGTAAAATAAGGTGGCTTGGGGCCAAACTGGAGGACTTTGTGACTTCGGATTTCTTAGGAAAATACAATCTCTAGGTCTCTTAATGCTAGTCTGGCTATCACCCTTCCAGGGTCCAGTTTTAGTCTACAAGCCCAGCAAAACTTGAGCTGATAAAACGGCACATATCAGCTTCCAGCTGATGGGAGTCAGGGCCTCTTCCTTTCTTCTCACTTTGAATCTTTTTTTTTCTGATACCATTTAATTTCACCATCTAGGCAAATTTTCTGATACTTTGATGGTGATTTTCAGATAAGCTTAAAGGAAAAGATGAAGTTAGCTAATTTCTTTTAATATACAAACAGAAATAAAGCATGGAGACAGCAGCTATAAAAACGTATGCCAGACTTCGCAGTTACGGTTTTATCTTGTTAGCTTTAATGCAGGCTCACAGTGTGTACTTCTGTTTCCATGGCTACCTGCTAGGCAGCAGGATCCCCCAGATTGGTATGCTCTAGTGACAGACTTTTTCATGAAAACGAAATTCAAGACTTTTCAATGAGTGAAGTCAAAACTTTTTTTTTTTTAAGTAGATGGGTTATACATTTTTAAGAAATAAAAGTGATTACTATGCTGTTGATTTCCTCTAAGTGAAGCCAGACTTGAAGGCTGAGTTTTAAGGAGTTTGAAATTCTGGCATTTAAGTGGTTTCTCCAGGATGGTCTCCATGACAACAAAATTCAGTGCAGGTATTGAGTATTATCTTTGCTGTGAAGTATTCATGCCACAAAAATGTCTTTTGTCTTTAATGCTACCCTAATATACTAAGGCAGGAGAATTTAGCTTTTTCAAAGTGCTACATAGACAAATATTTCAAAAAAATTTTTTTTGGTTAATAACTTAATTGCAATTATAAATGAGCTGTTAAAAATTGAGTGATGATATGCTGTAATATTCTTAAATTGGTGTTTTATTCACTTAAGAACAAGTAAATATTCTTATTGCCATTTGTAAAAAAATAGTTTTATGATAGAAAAATTTTAATCTTAAGCACTGAGAAGATTGCTATTTTAATGATGCTTATTATGTAATAATTAACTTCTCTCAATGTTCTGGCATACATTCTCTTCCCTCAATTTTTCTACCAAAGAAAAATTTTATTTTTGAGCTAACACCTGATGAAGCCATACATTTGTTAAAAGATGTAATTAAAATAGTTTTAACATTTTAGTTCAGCGGCCATTATAATATGTGCCTTTTAAAGCTTTGTAAAGGACTAAACTGGTACCCAGATATAATGAATGAGGTGCCTTTTAAAGAATATGCTGTTTATTCATTAATCAATATGACTTGAATTCTAATAGGATCATTATTTTTAAAAGTGATAATTATTCTTCTTATACTTGTTTATTATTAAATATTCTATTTTATTTAATGGACTGCTGAGAGAAAAGCATAAAATCTTAAATTCCATAATGACCTTTTATGATTTGACATCTTTATCCTTGTCTTGAGCAAGAGACCATTTGTGATAAAGCCCCTTTTTATCAAATCCAGATGCCTCTGTCTGGTGTTCATTACAGTACTGACTTCTGGACCACAGTTCAAGGAGGACCAATGCAGGAAGTCATGGCAAAGACATTGGGGAGTGGGCAGTACTTGCAGGTGAACAGAGGTAACTTTATAGGAACTGAATCATGGAAAGGAAGTTAGTTACAGCAAAAGGATGGGATTGGTTGTCTGGAAGAAATGAGGAAGATTGACTAATCTTGACAGAATTTAAAAGGGTATCTTTATTTGACCTATTTCTGTAGATTCAGTCTGGCCTTAAGTTAGTTTTTCTTTTGTCTTCTGCTCTGACCCCATCTGCTACGTCTATATTCTTGATTAAATATTATAACAGTCCCCTTCCTTTCCTTGGATCACATGATGTCTCTATTCTTTAAACGACTTTCCATCACAAAACTTCACATTTTAACCACATGATATGGTTATCCAGAAGGTGTTCTCTACAGCATTCTATCTTTCCTAGTGTAAAGTACTGACTAAGATTATGGACACTGGAGCCCTACTACCTGAGTTTGAATCCTGGCTTTGTTGGTCTGTGATCTTGGGCGAGTTATTAACTTCTCACAATGTTTTCGTCTGCGAGTTGGAAATAATAATTGTACCAGTCTCATAGGATTGCATAAGAATTAACATATCAGAAATGTCTAATGCGTTAGTTTTCTATTGAGGCTGTAATAAATGAACTTAACACAAATTTATTATCTTACCGTTCTGTAGGTCAGAATTCCAACACAGGTCTCGCTGGGCTAAAATCAAGGTGTTGGCTGGACTATGTTACTTTCTGGAGGCTTTAGGGGAGAATTCATTTTCTTGCCTTTTCCAGCTTCAGAGGCCACCCACATTCCTTGGCTCATGTCCCCATTCCTCCATCCTCAAAGCCTCTTTTTCTGTAGTCACATCTCCCTCTGACTCTTCTCTTCTGCCTCCCTCTTCTACTTTATGGACCCTTGTAGTTATGTTGAACCCACTTAGATGATCCAGAATGATCTCCCTATTTTAAGATCAGCCGACTAGCAACCTTAATTCCTTCTGCAGCCTTACATATTCTTTGCCATGTAACCTAACATATTCACTGGATCCAGGGAGACAGGATGTGGAAATCTTTGGGGTGGGATGGGGATCATTCTCTCCCTTTTCCCCTTTTTACCTCATGCTATCTTAGTGTTACAGGGTAGATGTTTATGTTTTCTCATAATTCTGTTCCATTTTGGAGGAGACATGTTATCATAGGCAGATGGGTGGGGCCAAAGAAAGGGCAAAGTGGGAAGAATTCTGTGCTAATGCTATTTTTTGCAGCCACACAGACTAGAGATAATTCCTTTGTCATTTTTATAGCTGTCCAAATGGCCTTCCCTTTGAGTAGTGCTTCTGAGGGTTGGCTAACAGCAGCAGCTAGAAAGACAGGGACAACATTTAATCCACTTATCCTGAAGAAGTTGTTTTCCTCCCAAAACTTTTTTTTTGTTGCTTATATCCATAAAATATGGCTTAACTACATCAAATATTATGATTTAGAGTGAGCAGACTCAAAATAGTGAAATAAAATGTATTTATATTTGTGAGGTGTCTAATAGTTTACAAATGTTTTCATAAATATTTTATGAAGCCTGTCAGCATTTTGGGAATAAAGCAGTTCAAATCTTTCAGACAACACAGTCATCTCTAGAGATTTGCTTGCTCATTGCTTCTGCCAAAGAAGACAGAAGCAAGAAAAACATATACCCTCTTCCTTAATTGAATTTTGGCCGAGGTATGATCAGTGGGAAGAATTAAGAATGAGTGAATAGATGAATTCTCATTTTTACAGCTGAAGAAATTAAGAGGACAAATGTCATGGCTGCCCATTGGTTGTGGCTGTGTTTCTTTCTCAGTCTGGTTCATTGTTCCTTGGTGTGAATCAGTTTGCAGGGGTGGGTTGGAGAGAGGCATTTTTTCCCTTTCCTAAACCAGGCCATAAATACATTAAGCCATTGTTTTCTATTCAGTGTATGTTTACCAACACTCTCAATGATTACATTTAATAAAAAGGGGGTGAGGGGGAAATCTTTTCTCAGTTCATAAAATTCACTAAAGAAAAAATTTTAAGTCAGCCAACAGCAGTGAAATAATTCATTCTCTCTCGGAAAAGTGAATGCCAGTAACAATAGCCATGATTCTGGCAACAGAATAGTACTTGAGAAGGGTGACTTTCAGCTCTTGGCTCTCTCTCTTCCCTCCATTTCCAAAGGACTTTCTCCCTGACAACAGAACCAAGTGATTTATCCTTGCTCATGTTAGCTGCCGAGGTTCATGGGACCACACAGTGTGGTTGGTGGGCCAGGTCTGTCTTCCTGTGGATAAAATCGGAAAGGAAGTATTGTTTTTTGTTGTCGTTTGTTTGTTTTTTAAGAGAAATTTAAAATGATATATTTGTTTGTTATTAAACCTTTTTTGGATGCTGTGTAGAAGATTAACTTCAGCCCTGAGATGCCAGGGTAAACTTGCATTTAATAAAATCACAATCATTTCTACTGCTGTCTTCATTGCCCCTGAATTGTATAAGGTTAGTGAAATGAAGAAGGCCATCCTTCCTTAATATCAACCTTGATTATATATCTGGATTAAAAAATAAATAAAAAGATACAGGAATGAAATTCGTGTTGAACAACTTAAAGAAAATAAATAAGCAAAAAAGTATACAAATAATTAATGTAAGAAATAAGTCTCAAGAACTTTTTTTCATATTCTTAGGGGGTATAGAATTTAAATAACATAAATATTAGTGTGCTCTTTCTAAAAATAAGTATTTGAAAGCTGCTTATAGCCTTTTGTTTGTATCTGTCAGCTGAACTAGATTTTACAGTTTTAACTAATAATAGTTGTTAGTTCTGTTGCTTTGATCAGGGATTGGTAAACTATGATCCATGGGCCAAATCTGGCCCACTTATTGTTTTTGTAAGAAAAGTTTCATTGGAATACAGCCATATCCATCATTTACATATTGTTTGTAGTTGCTTTCTTGCTATTGAGGCAGAGTTGAGTAGTTGAAATAGAGACTATAAGACCTACAAAGCCTAGATATTTATTATCTAGCCCTTTACAGAAAAAAAATTGTCAACTACTAGACAGGTAACGTACATCACACTACTAGGTGACGTAGGCTCAAAAATTATTTAAGGCTGAGTCTCTAATAACTTATAGTTAGAGAAAAGATACCACAAAGCTTGAGTGACAGTACAAGTCAAGTTTAAATTCATTTATTCATTGACTCAAACTGAGTGACTTTTGAGTGCCTCCTATGTGCCAGAAAATGTTCCAAGCACTTGGGGATCTAGAAGTGAAATAAGACAAAATTTCTGACCTCATGGAGCTTATTATAGCCTAGTGGAACAGGCAGATTAAAGAAATGAACATATAGTATAAATAGTCTTGTATGTGCTATATTTTGATATTAAATTGAGATTCAAGCCCAGGGCACACTAATGATGTTTGTCTTTAGCAATAAATTAATTTTCTTAAATATCTTAATCTCCAGTGAGCTTTAGATTTTTTTACAAAAGCGAGGAGGTGGAGAATGAAAATATCTCAAACCAATAATTCTTTCTCTGAGCTTTTACACATTGTTCAAAATTACATTTATAAGTTGCTATAGAGTGGCAAATAACACACGTGTTCTGGGATGGTAGAAGAATATTTGGGCAACACGAAACTTATGTATTAGTCCCTGTTTAGTCTCTTTTTTTCTGGATGGCCTTGTAAAGGTTCTTCTTTTCAACATGTTGAGGGCTGTACTCTATCAGTGCTTCTCAAACTTGAGTATGCATCAGAATCACCTGCAGAGTTTCTTAAAATACATTGCTGCCCCCACTCCTAGAGTTTCTGATTCAGGGGGTCTGGGGTGGGGCCTGAGGATTTTCATTTCTAACAAGTTCCCAGGGAAGGTCAGCTCTGTGGCTGGTCTGGGAACCACACTTAGAGACCACTGCCCTACATCATTGTGGCGGTCCTTCCATTTCTTCCATTATTTTTAAACTCCCTGAAAAAGCTTCATAGCTCTTTGAAGCTCTTCATAGCTCTTTATAGACAGGGAAGATCCCATAAAATAATGGTTTGCGCAAGGTAACTACTTAATATTCAGTGCAGTGTACCGAGGAAGAGCTTCCAAAGAAATGAGAATTTTTAAACACTTGCTTTGATCACATGGATGGATGTCTACGCGCGCGCGCGCGCGCGCGCACACACAGACACACACACACACACACACACACACACATATATTTTTTAAATTAATATACACTAAATTCCAAGGATGGGGTCCATGATTGTTCATGATATTCTCCTCTTCATATCCCATGCCTACGGTATGCAATAGGTGCTCAATACTGATCTGATTAATTGATCTGATTAACAGAGAAGGACAGAATGTGCCAGTCATGGACAAGTACTATTTATCTGGATTGTATTTATGTTCTGTTTCAATTCAACAGAGTTGCTGTTGGTTTTCTGTTAAATTTCATTTAGAATTAAGAAGCATTAATTCCACTGGTTGCTAAAACTCTAAACCGATAATATGTATTCTGTTACTGCAGATTCTAGTGTTGCTATTTTTATAGAAATTTCCCCAAATCTCCATTGATACTCAGTATGTCTCCTCCCTTGAGACCGAATGTACAGCAAAAACAAGCAAATACAAAACATCTGCATAAAATGCAAAAGTTCACCACATTTTTCATTACATGTAATAGCTTATCCATTTAATTCAAGACATTTTTGTTTAAATATGACTTTTATAGAGCATACCCCAAAGCTGTAATGTTATTAGAATGGGTTTTTTTAAAAAGTAAATATTCGTTTTAACCCCTGTTTATAAAATACGTACTGTGGCTTTACAGAGATGCGTAAGATAAAATTTCTACCATTGAGAGACTTACAGGCTCTTAGTTGGATAAGGCAGGGATTGCAGACTCAAATGTCTAAGGAGCTGGGCACTCCGTACTTGAAAGTTTGGATTTTTGTGAGTTGTTTTTGTTGGTGGTGGTTTTTTTTTTTTTTCCCTTTCCTCCTCTTCCTCCTCCTCCCTCTCTCCCTCTTTCCCCTTCCCCTTCACAAAAATAAAACATGATGTGGACCAACGCAACCTAGGTTTACCAGCTGAATTCTAACATTAGGCTTCAGTTTATAATTTTAAAATATGGATCTTGCAGACCTAGTATTTGGAGTGTTTCATAGGGCTGGGATAATAACTAATCTAGATGAAGAGATTAGAAAAGGCTGTTTAGAGAAAGTGGTATTTGACATGGACTTTGAAGGATGAATGAAGGTTCAAAACCTAGAACAAGGTGAGGATAGTGAGTCCTAGCAGGAGAGAGCATGAGGAAGTACTTAAGGCAAACAGATGGAGCAAATGTTCAGGGCATCATGAACAGTTTGTTCCTAACACCGGAACTGCAAGAATAGTAGCTCACGAGAGATAAGCCTGTAAAGTGTAGCAGAGATTCTGCTGTGTGGGGCCATGATGGCTGGTGGGAAAGCTTTGTAGTTGGTTAGGCAACTCAAATTGCCAGTCGTGGGCAAGTACTACTTATCTGGATTAAATTTATGCTGTTTCATTGACTCTACAACGCCACTGAATCTGAGAAACATAGCACTAAGGAAGAAAACAGTGCTACCATTTAAACTATGACACAATGCATACTTGTCGTTTGGAATTATTTTAAACTTTAAGAACTCTTTTAGATATGTTTTGACAGAAGAAATGTGAAAATATGAATCTTTGTATGATGTCATGATTGCCACAGGACTAAGAGCTACTATAGCTGTCAATTCTAAAATACATCACTACTTCATTGGTGTTGAAATGTGCATCTTTACAATCAATGAAATACAACAGGTGAAAAATTCTACATACTGGGTATTATGCTTCTGCCCATAACCTGGATTGAGCAGAAGATTTTTGAAAGTAAACAGCTAGATCGTAACTACCATTACCATCAGACTGTTACCACTTTTAAGTGAAAAGTTATAAGAAATACCTAAGTTCTAGAAATCTGACGGGCACCTGCTTTTTAATTGGCATCAGTCTTTACTCTTTTGAAGCCACAAATATTTTCTTACATGAAGGGTTCTCACCGAACACAGCTGATTCCTATTTCATGTTTTTCTTCTTCCTTGGAAAAGTATTTTGCTTCCAATTTTTTTTCTTGCTCTTTCTGAAAAGAAGTGTTAAAACCTTATGAAATAGAAGAACAACCCTAGAGAATAAACTGTTAATCACAAGGCTGATTGAAGAGGTTTGAAATGGAAGATGTACACACCCAAATCAATAGCAACAGAAGTGCAGTGTGGCTGCAAGTTTCCAGAAACTATTCTTGATTCAGGAAAAACAGGAAGGGCCATTGGCTCCAAGTGGTTAAGGTTGTTTTTCTTTTCTCTGTCAATTTTTTAAATCACCCATTCCAGTAACTTACCTGAAATTTCCTTTTTTCTTCCATGCTAGTAAAGTGATTCTAACATAAATTGTACAGTTGCAGAGATAGCACAGCCTTTTCTTAACATCTCTACTGTGCTGATTTTGGTGTCAGATGGTCTCGTGTGCTATCAATTTTGAGATGTTACTGGTTAGCATTTGTAATAAAAATGTAGATATCAAAAAAACTATATCAACCATAGATTTCCTTATTAACTAAGCCTTTCATTAATAATACCTGGGCTATATTTTGTATTTATGAAATAATGTATAGGAACTATTTCTTCCTTTCCGTTACCCTTTTCCCTTCCCTCCCCTCCCCTCCCCTTCCCTTCCTCCCTTTCTTCCTCCTCCTCCTCTTCTCTCTTTCCCCTTCCCCCTGCCCTTCCACCTGCTCTTGCTCACATGCTCACTCGCACGCACTCTCTTTGTGTGTGTGTATGTGAGTGAGGAATGTAATATTTATCAGTTAAGATGCAAAATATTTTATTATTATAGTAAGCAGATTGGTACAGCTAGAGAAGAATAATTAAAGGCCCAGGAACTAATACAGCCCAAAATATAACTAGGGCTTATTACTAGTCAGAATGCATAGTCTAATTTTCCTTTATTGAACCATGAATACTTCAAATTTTGTTTCTAAGAAGCAATTAAAGTTGTTTTATTTTTAAAGTGCCTGAAGTATTTATCCATTTACCATGTAGGTTTGGAACCAAAATTCTACAGGCTCAATGCTTTTAGGTGATCTAATTCATTTGAGAATTGAGACCGTACATGTAACATGCCTATAGGGTGCATTTATTTTTTCCAGAAAATTAAGTAAAAAGAAGATGTTAGAATGGAAACAAGCCTCCCTTTCTGTTATACTTCTCTGCAGTATACTTCTCAGTAGCATGAGCCATTGAACTTTTGCAATTTTGCTTACTTTTAGTCATAGAATTCGATGTTGAGTGTGTTTTTCTTTTCTCCCTCTTCAGGTAAGGAGGGAAAATGGCAAAGACCAAAAACAAAACCCAGTTTTTATAACTTTGTAATTCTGAATCTAAGGCGTTTCTCAATGACATAAGGAAGCCTGAAAGAGCATACTCGAGGTCTCATTGGCCCACTATGTGGCATTTGCGCTATTGGGGAGTTGTTGATTTAAACATGTAATACACACCTAAGTTTTTGTTATCAGCATTGATGGCATTTTCAGTGTGTTGGTATGCAATTTTGTGCTATCGGAAGTGCCCCGGGGGGTAGAGTTTTAATATCTGGATGCAGAAGATCTTAGTAGATGGACTTGATTCTCTCATGCAGGGGCAAGATTCAGGCCTTCCTCCACTGATTCACTGTCCCGCATCTGAGGCTGCTTCCGCCCTGAATGCCATCCCATACTGGGTTAACAGCGGTTGAAACAGGCCTCGACAAAAGCTGATGAAAGAAAAGTTTTCCTCAAACACCATTATCCTACTTGGCTGCTAGGTTTCTGTCTTTCTCATGTCTCTTCCCCCTGAATCTTCCTCTGATGCTGAGATCCTGCATTGCATATTTTAAGGGCACCATCGATTGTAGAATTAGTTTTGATTATTTTCAGGAGCATATCTACTCTGTATATTAGGAGACATTTTCAAAAACATAGTGAGCTTTCTTTTGTTACCTTGGGTGTATAGCATTTACGCAATCATGCACTTTCATGGCTGCAAAGAACAGAAACCTCAAGTCTCTCAAAGCAGAAGTTACTTTTCCTCACATCGCAAGAGATCTGGAAGTCAGCAGCCCAGGCTAGTTCCATTGACTAATGATGCGTCTGGCCAAGGACCCACCCAGGTGCCTACGCAATCTCTGTTATGTGGTGGTTTTTATTCTTGTCTTCTGAAGTCACAAGATGGTAGCTGCATCTCAAGCAGTCAGGAAGAAGTAGGGAGGATGAAGGGCTGCATCTTGTTCTGTCACTCCTTCCTCTTGATGATGGAAATTTCAATGGCCTCTGGTGGTCTTTCTCCAACCCGAATGGCTCAGAGTTACCTTAATTTTTTTCCTATTTGATTTTACCTTTCACGTGTAGATTTTTGGTCCATCTGGAATGTGCTTTGTATATGACAGGAGATAGAAATCCAAATTTATTTTCATGAAAGGAGTCAGTTTTATCAGAACTGATTTCTAGATAATCTGTTTTTTCCTACTGATGTGTGATGCCATCTCTTGTTAAACAAGTTGGTGCTTTTCACTCTCTCTTCTTCCCTCATATTTTTCTGGAATTTCTGTTCTTTTTGTCTCTTTGACTTTGTAATATGTCTGAATATGTGGTAGGCAAAGGCCCCCTTTTCTTTTCTTGTTCTATCTTTGTTCTTTCTGTTTTCAATTGTATTTAATCCTAATTTTTTTCTTTTCCTTTTTCATCTTTCTTGCCTCTCCTGTCTTAAAATTGACAGTAGATGTTTTTTCAACATACTCACTATGTGATGGGGCTTAATTTTCTCTTTCATTGATCAGCAATTTAAAAATCAGTTTTGAGGTATAGTGTATAAGAAGCCTAGATTCAACAATAACAACTGAAAAACAACAATATGAAAATCACAATATACTGACCACTACAGAAGTGTTTGGTTTGGTTTTGCTTTTTTCACTAAAAAAATGGAGCAGAGTGGTCACCTAAAACTATAAAACAGCTCTGTACAGTGCTGCTCTTTTCTACTCTTGTCTCCTCACATCCCTTATCTGACTAAAAATAAGTATATTGGGAATTTAGAATGAATACTTTCAAAGGAAGTATTTATTTCTTTTTTTCAAAGTAGAAAGTGGCTTTTTTGGTTTGGTCGAATAGTTCTTAAAAGACTGAATAAACCTAGTAAATTCCACTAGCAAACTGTATAATCCTGAAGCTGAAAATGTGAGGCTCAGCAAAAATCAGTCAGAGGATTAAAACACCTTTGGCCACAAGCTGTTCAAACAAACAAACAAACAAAAAACACATATGACCTGCCGTTGTTTGAAAGTGGGTGTTTCCTCTTGGAGAGAAATCCCAAGTTTCTTGGAGTCTATCATAAACTTGTTGTCACGTACCACAGGTTGGCAACCTTCACTCAGTAGATGTTCCACACTGCAGGGAGCAGAAAGAATGTCTCATCTGCGTCTGGAGTGGGTGGTCCCCCCCCCACCTCCCCCGGAGCCCAGGGACTCCTCAGGCGGGGCTGGGAAATTTTCTTCTGTGGCCATCTGTACTGTACAGGCTTTAGAGACGCGTGCATGTGTGTGTGTGTATCAGAGAGAGAGAGAGAGAGAGAGAGAGAGGCAGAGAGAGGCAGAGAGAGGCAGAGAGAGGCTTGAGCTTTGTTTACCTTCTAAATAACTTTAAGAGAGAAAAAGGAAGCCTGAAAAGGGACTTTGAATGTGAAAATGCTTTCCTTGTAGCAGATCAAAATAGCACGTGGGTCCCCCACAGACCTGAGGTTTATTGCTTGCAATACCAGATGAATTACAGTATGTACTGCAGTCATTGTGTTTTAGATTACATCTGGTTTCTTTTAAAGTTCCTTAGTAAACCAAAACTGTTAAATGAGTAGAACCCTGACTCTGAAATTTTTGAAGAGCAACTGTGTCCAGATCACAAGATTTTTCTTGGTTTTTGTTTTCTTGGAGTTTTCTTGGGCTTGGTGACTGTTTTATTTAAACCAAGTACAAATGCATGGAGTTAAATAGACACCCTTATTTTAGCCTTATGAACTTTGGTTTGTTTGATTCCTGTTTTTATTTTAACAAACTGCCAAGGTACACGTTTAAGTGTCTCCCCTGCTTTCTATCTCCAGCTGTACTTTTTTTTTTGCTTTTGGTCATATTGGGGAAAGATGGAGATGAGAGCATTTATCCTCAAATTCTACTCAGCCTTACAGCTTCTACACACCAGGGTCCCCAAGGCAATGGGGCTGTCACATTAAACACCGAGGAAAGTTGGTTCCCTGGTGGACAGCCGAGACTATGGATGTGATTTGGGTTTATGCCTGGTCGGGTTTCACATCGCAGTGTGTTTGATGAATTATTTCTTGGGCTCTGGCAACTCTGCACAGCTTCCTCTGTGTTAGGGATTTTCCGTCTGAGGTCTTCAGGAAAAATTGCACAGAGTTCTTGAAAACTCCCAATTCAAATGAACAAATGAAAAAACACCTTAGGTTTGAAAGGTTGTCTTTCAGCGACATTCCTGGATTATATAAATATATATATTTTTTCCTTTTTGTTGCGAGTACTGGATAACATTCTGGAAGGTGAAAGTGTATTGGATTTTGGGAGGATCTTCGCAGTGGCTGTTGAGTCTGGGTTGGGTTCCGTGGTTAGCAGTGGAAGCGTCTGCGTGGGCCACACCTACTCTCAAGCTACCGAGAGATGCTGCCTGTGTTTATTTTCTACCACTTGGTGATTAGTCACTTCTCAGTTCCGCTGTTTTCACCTTGAGATAATTTTGCTTTCCCCTCAGTGCTCAGGAGTGAGCTGTGTCTGTTTTTGCTCACCTTTTTTTTTTTTCATTTTCCTCTAGATTTGTTCCCCTCACATTTCTTTACACCTTTGCTTCTTCTCACCCTTCGAACATCACACTTCTGCTTGTTCCATTTTCACTTGTGTCTTGAAATTTTGCATCTTTTCCTTTGAAAAACATTCTTTTTTTATGTGACCTGTTACAACATTATCAGGATGGAGACCTTTTTTTTCAATTCCCTTTCAAATCTTAGAAGCCAGTAGCTTCTTCTCACTTAAATACCAATCGGAAAGGCTGCTTTTTGCTTTTTGCTTTTTGCTTTTTGCTTTCTGCTTTCCCAAGTAGACTGGCTTGCTCCTTATTGAGAAACCACAAGCATTCCTGTAAGAAATTAAACTTGTTGTTTTGAAATTTTGTATGTGCAGGTGGAAGCGGGGACATTGCAATGTTTAGAGTCACTGGCCTGGCCTTTACCTCTCACAGGTTTTTGTTAACATTTTTTAAATTTTAAACTGTTCCTATGTTTAGGACTAGTTTACTGTTTACTTCTTATTCTCTTTCTAGCAGGACACCCAAGGGTACCATTTGCTTGCTTCCTCTTACGCTGGTCCTGCTCCAAAAGGTTTCCATAGGATCACACCCCTTCTCACAGATGTTCTTGGTGTTCAGGACTCTTTAGCATCTACTAGTGTTTTTGCCAGAATATTCTCCACAGTAACATTAATGACACATTAAGTTAACAGTTAATTCTTTTGTGAGGAAAAGCAGTTTTTAGTAAACAAAGTTATATTTGAGCAGATATTTCTGATTTAACACTTTGGCGACATTGAGATACCTTTTACAATGGATCTATCTCACAAACAAAAAAAATAACTTTCTAGACTTTGTATAGTGCTATCCAAACTATGCATATTGAACTTACACTATCCAAAACTCAGGGATGTAAAACCAGATACATCACCTTAGAATATATAGGGGGTACATATAAAATAATGAAATCAAGTCTGTGGCCCTGGGATGTTAACATTATGTGTACATTATGGTCTGTGGATTTATAGTTGCTCATGAGGATGTTGACATTTCTCAACTGTGAAATACAGATTTCAATGAGTTCTACATTTTCTGTAGAAAGAGAATTTGATAATGCAGTTAAGTGTGGTACCACTTTGTCTGCCCAACTATCACATGTCTGTGTTTCTTTTGGAAAATGCACCCCTAATTGAGATGTGGGAAGTCAAAAGAGCAATAAATATTAAGGTGCCTCTCTGTGACTAGTACCACATTATACATTAAAGATGTGAAAATAAGTGTCAGAGAGTTCATGCCAGAGTGTAGCTTATGATCATCAATAAATGCATGTTACGAAAGATGTATATTCAGGATCTCTAAGGTTTCAGTTACTTCAAGAGGTCTTGCCCATAGAGAAAGGCAGAGGGCACAGACCTTAACTCCATGTACCTCTGTAACTTCTAGCCCTATGAGAAGGGCTAGAACCCCAGCCAGATCAGTCATTCCCAGGTATTCAGAGTTAAAGAATAAAGGAGGTGTCACGACTAGGACCGAGATAATGATTTCTGTCAATGATCATTTGTATGCTTAGATTTACTGCTGGGTAAAGTTTATTGGAACCAGAGATGCCATAAGTATCTATGCAGTCTGTCCTTAAGCCCAAAACCACCCACTCAGATCAGCTGTGTGCAACTGGCCTTCACATCAAAGGCTTGTCTTCTTGCTGTCACAGCAAAAGGTTTGAAGTTCTTGGAAGCTGACACCACTGAGAAGCTGCGCTTCCAGTCTCAGAAACAACACACAGGAAACAACCTTAAAAATGGTGCTTGGTTTCCAAAGCTATTCTGTAGAAGACAGAATATACTGACATGCATCTGCAGTGTTTTCTCTAATATATAAGGAATTATAGATCTAGATTTTTAGTCATCCTGTGGATTATTAGGCCCTTGGGAGCCAAACCTAGGACCAGAGCCATCATTTAATAAAAAAAATATTTATTATTTTGGCTGGGAAAATATATTGTATATTTTACACAACCAATTTACAAAAACACTTCTAGGATATAACCTGTTCATAAGTTCGTGGTCTCCAAATGTGTTTTGAGCATGTGTCACATATATTTCTAGATGTGAGATTATGTAGGAGCCCTTACTGTACATTGTCTAAAGGTTGCTGGATGATTTCTGATGTCCTCCCCCTCTATAAAATTAATAATTATATTCTACTGAATAAAAAGTGATATTTATGGTAGATCCTGGTAGTGGCAGTTATATTGCTACCCTGAGTATGATATTCAGTAACAGAGCAATTACTGTCTCATAGTTCATCTAGCTTTTCTCCCCCTTTCTCCTATTGAGGTTATGACAAAAGCCGAACCCATTATTTTTCTTGTTCCCCATCCATAAAGATATGGTTAATTCTAATAACCAAACTCTCAGACTAGTAATTCCATTTCGACTGTTTAGATCATTACCCAGAGCTGTTAAGATCAGAAATATTTTATCAGCTATTTCTTCTCACCGTCTGCATGCAGGTCCAAGACAATGACCCAAATGGGATTAACTTCTGTTTCTTGGTCATTAAAAATTTCTGTTGCTCTTGGGAATAAAAGCATGATCAGAGAAAGAAAACTGAAATTAAAGTAACTGAGCGTTCCAATGAGATTTTTCTTTCTTTCTTTCTTTCTTTTTTTTTTAAAGCTGGCCGCTTGCTGAAAGCCCAGTGTAGATTCCAAGGACATTAGCTTAGTCATTAAAATATTTAGAGAACTGTAAACATATTTCAGTAGAAATTTTAAAAATCTATAAAACCTAAAATCTTTATAAACTTTTCTAGAGAAAGAACATCAGGCTAAACATCTGGGAAGTGGGCATTTTAAGCCTTTTTGCTGGCACGTGGAAAAGATTATTTGATATGAACAGCGCTAGGTATTTATCTGGGTACTTACTGTATATGTTTGTATAGTGCTGTAAAATATTCTTCACTAAGTTACAAAGTCAGGAAGGAGTGAGAACCCCTACATCGCTCTTTTATTGTTAAGCTAATACTTTCTGTTTATCCTTTTTCTGTGGTGTGACAGAAACTCAGTGTTGACCTTATGTTTTATAAAGCCAAAAAATAGAAATATATTAAGGGCAAAGGAGTGAGAAAGATTGTTCACTTTTGAGAGAGTTATGGTCATTCGAAGTATAATATAATGTTAGCTGTTTTCCATAATCACATTTTAAGCAAACGTGTTCTTAGCTCTGCTTTGGAGTTTAATAATAAGTCCACCCTGAATTTGTACATTGTAGAAAGAACGAAGGGTGTTAAAAGTGCCCGGTTGCTGCCAGGTCTGAGAAGGGGAATGGTTTTCTCAGGGAACCCTTATTCAATCAAGCGTATGAAGTTAAGTCACATCGTGCAGCAAATTGGTGACTCCCCCAGTGACAGTTTCCACTATTTTCCAGCTCCTTAGTGAATCTGTACCTAATAGTTTTGCTTCTTATTAAAACATAGGACTTACATATTATGTTCTCTTCCACAAAGAAGCTCACATGTACATTTTAGGTAAAATCTCAGCACAATAAATACATCACCACCAAACAACATAGAATAGATTTTCTAAGCCGTTTATTTAAACGATTATTCAGTGCAGAGAAATTTCAGTGAGCAAAAAAAATGCTTTTCAAAATTTATTGTAATGGGATTTAAATTGTCCTTAGCAATGGCTTTGGGGATTGTTTCAGTGTTAAAGGATAACTTTAGGAAAAAAATGGAAAATTATGACTCTCATACAGATATAAGAACACAGGTTAAAGATTTTATGTCATTTCTAATGAGAGAATCAGGCAGATGTTATAATTATTCAAAGGAGAAGCACAGATTTCTGTGGAATGAAGAAATGCCAAATGAATTTACGAATGGACGCAAAGCTGGCTTTCTGTGATGGGCGGGGGAAGGGCAGTCATTTGAAGCACCAGAGGACAGAATTTGTCCATGTATCTATGGATGACACTTGTTTTGGCCAGTGTCTTTGTAAGGCTAGAATCAGAGAACCTGGAAGGATATGGTCTAAATTATGTATAGTTTTCTGTTAGAGACATTCTGTAATTTTTTTCACTTATCGTTTCCTTATATTGATTATGAGTGATATAAATGAATATTTGATGGTACCAGAGGAACTAGTTGAGAAGTAACATAGTGTGTTTCTTTGGTTATTTTCTGAAAGGTCAAAGGTTATTTTAATTCCTTCATTCACTGTTATAAAAGGTATAAAGTTCATTTTTAAGGGTACGATTTAAGATTTTGTAAGGCAAGAGACTAAGAATTTGTGAACAGAATGATACGTTTGTGAAACTAGATGATGCTGAGATACAGATGGAGATCAATAACTTTGTACTCTGCTGCCTGTAGGAGAAGAAAGGGGCTGAAGAAAGTTGATTTTTTTTCTATTTGAATGAGGAGGTGTACAAACCTTAGGGGAGGGGTTAGTGACAAGGTTGAAAATGTAAATGAGAGAAACACTAAGAAATGAGTCAGTGAAAGACTTTAAGCCCCATGGGGCCTAAATCAATCTTTATTTAAAGGAACTGGCAGAGATGCCCATCAATTCAGAGTTTGAGAGAGTTTTTATTGTGATTTCCTTTATGTATTAATTCCATCTGACTCCCTTTATTTATATTCATAAAATGACTTAGAAAAATGCGGAGGTCTTTGTGTGCTTAAATATTATAATATAGCGGGAAGATTTGTGCTTCTGTAGGTGACTGTTGCTGAGAATGGATGACTAACAGTTCAGGCTGCTAATTCCTTAAGTCTGTGTAAGAAAAAAAAAAAAACAACAAGGAGGTGATTTGGGCTACTCTTCTGGAGAGAGACTGCAAAGCCAGCATTGGTGCGGGAATCCTTGGTTCTTGAGAGTATGTCATCTCCCAGGAGTCTAGAGTAAGCACCTATGTAATCCTTTTCATTTCTGATAGGTTTGAAGTTGCTGCCAGTCACAAATCAAAGTGACCACTTCCTTAATGATTTTTGTAGGAAAAAAAAAAATTCTTATGAAACATTTCTATCAGGAAAGAACTGGGAGCCTAAAGTCAAATTGTAGAGGTTAACTTTGCTTAGAGGTGTGAGTCGATTTGAAAGCAAACACCTTTTCAAGTGTTCGTTTGAACTTGGCACTGCTTTCCCTCATGACACTGGTTTCTCCACATGTCTTTGTTGTTGATTTATGTTGAAAAGAGCCTGCGCATGCTGCACGCCCAACCTGGTGTGGGCCAGTTCCTTCTCTAATCAAAATTTGTAGCAAGGAGACTCCTAGAGCCGATCAAATGGAAGGCCAAGTAAGTGAAAGCTGAATAATGGACAAACATAAAAAACAAAAATCATGGAAACTTGCAGAGAAGAAAGCAAGAATATGTAAGAAGTGCCACCAGCATGAGAAAATATGGTCAGACATTGAGATCTGATTTGCAGCCAAGCTTGATGGGAATGTCTATGAAATATTGGAGAATGTATTTGCCAGGTTCGCTGAATATAGCAAAAAATGTCTAAGCATACAGTGGACTTGCCAAAATCAAGATCCATAAGGTTTTACATGATATATTATATAGTAGTATCTGGCCAAAAATGCGACCAACTTCATGTTTTCTTTTGTTTCTATACTGTATGATAAAAGGAAGGGGACTAGGTTATAAAGTGGCCGCATTGCTCTTTACAGACTCTGGGGTCTTAAGTCAGCTTTGCTGCAGGTAAGGTCCAGCCTATCTAGGTAAGTGAGTGTGTTGGTGGTTGTGATGGGCCATTTCAATGCCAGGTGATATACATGACATTAAGCTTCTGTACGTTCACTTTTGAGATTTTTCTTTACATGGCAGTCAACATGAGTTTTTATTGTGAGATGGAAGTTGATAGGCGTTGGCCGAACTTGCACATGTACCTTGGAAGCCTTAAGAAACAAAGTATTAATCTCGTTTCAGATTAGTTCTACACAAATACATCATAATACTCGAGTGATTTATTCTTTAAACAAAGGACACTCAGCATGTTTTTCATTGCTACAGCAGATTCCCATAGAGGGATAGAAAGTCTATGAGGATTTCATAGATTCCAAATGTAAAGTGGAGTCTGCTTGTTTCAAGGCCCTGTGATCTTTTACCTTTGTGAATAAGGGAAAGCTGGGGAAGCCATTCTGTGAGGAATTGTTCACATGACATGATTTTGCTCTTAATACCCAGATGTAGTTCTGTAAATCCTCAAACTTAGACAATCTTGACCATCTCTACCAGGAACAAAAATAATAGGGTGTTCCAATAGTGCATCAGCGCTGAAAAGATATGGTAGTTGCTTTAAATATATTGCAGACTTTGGGAAAAATTATTGCCTAAAATATGTTGTTATTATTTTTTTAATTTTTAGGCAGCAGCCACTGCAACTGATAGCATAGGTTGGTCAACCTTCAAAGGTGATTTTAAAACTATGGGAGTACAGCCCTGAGCTTTTCCTAAGACAGCATCCCAAATGGCAAGTTAAATCTGGTTTACATGGAGGAAGAAAATTTTCAAATTTAAGTAAACTCAATAAAATTTGGAATCATTCAAAGAAAAAAATAAGCACAGTGATTCCTCATAATGGACAACACGTGGCAGATAACTACTAAAGTTGAATTACTCATGTTGGGTAAGTCCGGGGTGGGGGCCTGGGGAAGTTCTGAGCCAGATCAGTGTTTCTGTTAAAGCCAGACAAGATCACACACTGATCTTTGAATTGCTTTTTTGCACAAGCATTTCCCTTCCTGACATGGGGAGATCCTGATTTTTCCCAAAAGCATGGAAGAGAGTAATGCATTTTGGATCTGCCACATTGAAATTAATGAGTGTAAAGACAAATGTTTTTTACTAGGTGGCTGGAACTATTGAGAGGCCAAAGCTGGGAAACTAGAATTGGAAAGCGTCAGAGCAGTTGGTAGGAGTTAAAGCTGTATGAGTAGGTGGATTATCCCGGTAAATGACAGAGAAGAATGCCAAAGGGGGTGGTTTGGGAGCAGGGGCAGAGAAGGCAGGAAATGAGGCTGAGAAGGATACCAAGTGAAGACTCAAAGTCATGAGATTGCTGTTCAGTGTTGTTTTGGGGTCCCCAAAAGGTGTTGGTACAGTGACATACTATTGTTTGCTAAGCACTTACTGTGGAGTGGGCAACACTATAAAAACCATTTTATGAGGGAAGAGCCGAGTTCACGGCATCAGAACCAGGACTCCTCTGTTCTGCTTTGATAACACCCCGATGCCTACATTAGGCTTTTGAATGTTTAATGAGACAAACGATCAAAACAAAGAGAGTTAGAAATGACTGCAAATTGCCAGAAACACGGTTTCATCAAGGATCTATAATAATTCAGCTTACACACCCAGAGACTGTAGACTGAGCAGCAGAAGTGGAAAAAAATCTGGTTTATATGACCATGGAGAAAATTCTGCAGTCCTTGGAATGCTGTATCCTGTTCCGGACACCTTATTGGCAGAGCAATCTGTTAAATTGGAAGGGACCTGAAATTCAATTGTGGATGAAAAAGCGAAAGAAATAAATGCTTACGGCAGTAAAAGCATATAGAAAGTGAAGAAGGTGACACGTGTGTATGTGATGATATTGCCGAAGGGCAAAAAGGTCTGAGTGAGCATAAAACCCGCTCCAGACTCAGGGAAGAGTAACACAGAGCCTTGAGATTGATCAGTAATTTTCATTTTTTTTTGTTTCAGGTCAGGAGTTTCCCACTTTCTTCCTCCTAAAACAGGAAAAGTGGTTGGTTTTAAATTTTATGCTTTTAATTTTCTTTAATCCCTGATGGAGATACAAATATAAAATCAGTGGGCTGAAATTCAGGGACATGGAGTTGATGAAAATGGAATAAACCTGGGCAAGTTCATCAGGCTGCCTGGGAATAATCAATAGGTAATGTGAGAAGAAACATTTCAGTACATCATTATCACCTTGTACTAATCACGGTGATATCTGTGTCAGGGGAAATTTTGAATCCAAAAGCTGTTATTAGAAGAAAATTTTTTTTCCTCCTTTGGATTACATACCCAAATTATGGCCTGTTGTTCCTGGGGAGACCAGTATAATGATTAGTTATGATTTTATAGGTAGTTTGTGATTTAAAATGTGTAAATTTGGCTTCTAAAGGACCTGGTGGCATTTGAATAGCATTTTTCTTGCTCGAACATTTTTACTTACATGTATTTACTTATCAAGCACTTTCTTCATGTCAAAAGTAAAGGTAAGTCCTAGCCTTGCTCAAAACATTCATGTTGTGAATTAGTGACATTTGTATCCATGAGATTATAATAAACTCCCGATGTGAACCCTGAAACATGTTTTCTATCAAGGACGGGAGAATCACATTAATATCTAAGATATGAAAACTTACCGAAGTGACAGTTCTGGATAGGCCAGAGCACAAATGAAGTAGTCTAACTCTAACTTTTTTCCAACTAAAATTTCAGATTCTAAGGTAAGGACCCAGAAGGGGAGGACTTTCTCTCCTGCTCTAAAAGGATACTTCCGATGCTTCTGTATTTATTAATAATCATGTCAGAAAAGCCGATGCCAATTCCATTTCTCCTCCTGAACTTTATTAAGAGAGAGACAACCTGTTAAGATTTAGTCAACAAATCCTACAGGTGTTACAGAGAAGGGTAGGCCCACTGAGAGCTGCAGTGACTCTAGCTATCCTCTCTTTTCCAGGCGCACAATAAAGTTGGTCCGCAGGGCGTATGAAATCTTTCCAGTCTACCATAACGTTCACGTATGCATCGTGTTACTGGATGCAGCACAGGAATATTCCCTTTTGGTTCAGTCCAGTTCCTGGTCGCCCCTGCCCCATACACACACTGCCATCCCCGCCTCCCCCGCTTCCCCCCAAAAGCTGCTTCCCGCTGGTTTGAAAATCTTGGCAGCTTCCGGCAGGACAGTGGTACTGCTCTCTAATTATGTTACTGCTTAGTGTCTGGTAGTTGCAGAGGTGTTTCATGCATTATGTTCCCAGAGGAAACAATCTGTGAACCAGATTAAGGCCAGATCTAGTCTTGGGTATAGTAGGGGCACTGGCTGGCAGGAAAGCTGGAACTTGACGGAGTAATATAGTAGAAGAATGACCCCATGTGTATATATTTTTTTGTTTTATTGTCTTCCTTGAAGTGGAGTGGGGAAAGTAATTGGGTGTGGGTGCATGAAAATGCTTTATTTCTTTAGCATATACATTTTTATTTATTTAGTGACCTAGGTCATAATAAAATTTGGATTATCTCAGATATTAACTGAAGGAGCGAGTAAAATGCCTTTTCAGCAAAAAAAAAAGCTCATAATTTTCAAACTATACCCCTCTTTTGTGCCACATTTCATTAGTGAAGGATTTTATACCATTACAAATATAAGTACCATGTCTCTAAACTAGTGTTCTCTGAACTGCTGTTGGCACAACTATGTATAATAAATAGTTCTGAAGTGAAGAATTTAATAATTATTTTTCTGTGGAAAGTATTTTTGTGAATTTTTTCTAATTTTTGTGAATATTGATAGCTTTTCATTGTGAGGTTTCACCTTCATCATACAATGTACTATACCATGTTTATGTTTATCAGTTATGAACTGAGAGGATCCCAAAATATTTAAGATTTGGGGCCCAAATTCCTAGAAAAGGGCAGTAAAGTAGGAAGTCTCAAAGTGGTGTGAGTTCAGGACTGTTGTACTGGTTAGTATCCACAGATGAAAAGTTGAAAAGCAAAACTGTAAAGTGTTTCAAGTTTACCTGTTTTTATTATATGTCTATTCAAAGCTTTCTAAATCAGTTCTTATGTTTTTAACTGTTAACTGCAAAATGAAAATTCCACAAATTCTTGAGTAATCTTTTATAATATTTAGCAGCTATGACCTAGTTTAATTTTTTTTTTGGAAGTCTTAGACTTTTTCCTATATTTCCTAGAAGGTAAGTATCATACAGGCTCTGCTGTGGAAAATAAGGATTGTAGAGATGTTACAGATTTATGCTAAATTAGTCTTTAGTGATTTTCAGGTTTTCGAATTCTTGTTTTGGTCAGAATGAGCTAATCTGCTAGTTTGCTTTTTTTTTTTTCTTTTTGAGAGGAATAGTGATGTGATGGCAAAACAAATACATCCCATTTTTATTCTTGCTTTTCTCTCTTAAAATGTCATCCTCTAACAAGCTTCAGGAGAACCTGTCTTCACTAAGGAGTTACTGTGCTGATATGTTTTGCATTCCTAATACTCCTTAAAAGTGAGGGAAAATAAACATATCAAATATCAGATAACAAAAAAAATTTTCTAAGAAGCTGGGAGTAAGTTTATTCTTGTTTATCCTATCTCTTTGTGAGGCTGATACTAACAGTCCAATAGGAGTTTCCCATTAAAAAAATAAAATAAAATAAAAATAAAAGCACAAGTGCTAACATAATAAAGCTAACTTGAAACATTTTAATGTAGTTTACACTAAAACAATTGTGAAAAAAAAGAAGAGACGTTGTTTTCATTTGGCGGAACAGGACAGTCCAGGGAGGGGAAATGCAGGGCTTTCCACGATTGATGAGAGAAAGCTCTAGGGTTCTGGTTGTTCAAAGTCGCTGCACCAGCCGCGATGTGTCTGCAGCGCTGTTCGTTATAAATGCCATCACAGGCAGCTTTCGCAGAGGGTCAGGAGGTTACAAAGACCTGTTGGACTCTGCTAATCGGAGCACATCTCTACCAGAAATTAGAACAAATAAGAATATGTCTAAAAAGGAGCTAGAAGGGTGACTTGTGGCAATCCTCCATTCAGCAGTAATAATTCACACTTATGGAGTATTTACTATGTCACAGACACTGTGCTAAGCCCATTATGTTATCCTGCTTACTATTTAATCCTCACAGTTATCCTTGTATATGGGACACTGACTTTATAACCTGTGCCATAGACCGAGGATGCAGAAAATTAAAGTGGCTTCACTTAAAGTCACTTCATAGAAGGAACAACCAAGGGAAGCAGGATTGATTGTCCAAAGACAAAATGATTAAGAGCATAGCTGGTGGCTGTGCCAAAGTCTGAAGGGCTGTCGTGAGTGTGCCAGGAGGAGCAGGCTTTTTAGTGTGGAGGAAGGGGGGAATAAATGCATCAAAAATGTCAGGAAGCAGATATTGGTCACTCGTGAAATCTAGATAGTTTTCCAATGCCTGTATTCTAAGAGTCCATTAACAGTATATTCGGTGGAGGATACAGAAACTGGACACAGTGTCTCCCATCAGGTCACGGAGCCTACAGACTTCAGGAGAGTGGTGTGTATGTGGATAATAGCATAGCACGTGGTAGGTCTATTAGAGGACTGCACAGTGAAGGGAGAAGCCAGTGGAGATTTACTTTGTGCCGGATGGACCTGATGAAACGTGATATTTGCTTTGACCTTAAGGTGGTGAAGATTGGGCAGATGGAGCCGAAATTAGGATCAGTGCAGTGTTGTGTGGCTTTGGGCACAGGTGCATGGAGATAGGAAATCATGGGACATTTTGGTGCAATGGTCAATGTTTAGGTTTGGCTGTAGTGTGAGATATATTAAAGGAAATAGGCAATAGGACACAGTCCTGATCATGAGGGCTCTGAAAACCACAGCAAACAGTTTGAACTTTTAATTCTATAACGTTGGAGAATCATTGAAGGTTTATATGATCAGAAGGAGAAAGACAGTTTTAAGGAGATAATTTTTAACAGTTAACTTTTGCTTTTTTTTGGTAGAGAGGTACATTTTCTACCACTAAAAATGTGGCAGTCTAAATGACAATTTAGGAGGATTGTTCTATAAAAGAAAGCATCCTGAGAGTGGGAATTTTTTAAATCTGTGGTTACTTACACAGCTTAGATTATGCTGTTATTTTCTCTGTGACTGACCTTTGTAGGATGTACCTGGCTCAATGGGACACTTGGTGAACCTTGGTGAAAGAGGGGCAGGAAGACTGGAACCCTGTTTCATTCCAGGTCCGAAGTTCTTTGATATAATTCTAGGAGTTATTCTGAAGCAAGATTTCATAGATGTTGAATAAAGATCTATTTCTGTAGCAGAATGATACAAGTTCTAGGATGTATAGGATTATAGAATATATAGAATTTTTTTTTTATTAAAAGAAAGTTAAACACCTGGATTCAGTTGTGACTTCTCTCACAGACCTTCCATTCTTTCTGTTACTATTTTCTTCCATGTCTCGTAATAACTGAAAATAATGATGCACAGAAATTTGGCATCATCTTATATGTTAGCATTCATGTTTAAATATAATTGCTAAAGTCATGTTCAAAAAATAATGGTTGAAAATTTCTGAATAGAAGATAAGTATCAGCCTGAGGTAATGCCAAACAACATTGAATCCTTGGAGTATTTTAAAATATGCTCTCAATATCTTTAGAGAATTCCATACTGCTTAGATGAAGACTTCTTAACCTTTTCAGCCTTTTTGAGAATCTGTAGATCCATTCAGAAAATTGTACCAGCGTATATGTACACAGTCTTTGAATGCAATCATGGGTAGGTTCACCATGGGTAGGTTCATGGGTAGGATTATCCATTATTCAATCATGGATAATCCATAGACCTCCCTCCACCCCAGTAAGAAACTGACTTTAGAATGATGCAGTGGTTTACAGAAATCTCACCTTTGTAGATTTGAAGTTGGCACAAAATAGATGCATGGTGGGGAGTGGAATATACAAACAAATGCCAGTAGAGGTAAAATTTGTGTGCAAGCCAAGAAAATATTGAAGAGATTTAAAAATTCTGCTGAATCCACACATATTTCTCAAAGGTCCTATAAACATTACAACATATTTATCAGGGAACATCTGAAGGTGCCAAGATACTTCCAGTAATGTACCAGAATAAACATGACCATATGATAAAAGTGCATCTGCATAGCGTGTGAGTGTGTGTGTGTGTGTGTGAGAGAGAGAGAGAGAGAGAGAGAGAGAGAGAGAGAGAGAGAGAGAGAGAGAGAGAGAGAGAGAGAGAGAGAGAGAGAGAGAGAGAGAGAGAGAGAGAGAGAGAGAGAGAGAGAGGAGGGAGGGCGGGGAATGAGGGGGGAGGGGGAAGAGACAAGAAAGGAAAGAAAGAAAATTGCATTACCATTCTCTACTGTAGTTGTGAAAATGATTTGTGTTGAAGAAGAAGAAGAAATCAATCTTTTCAAAAAAGTGTCTCTGAAGACCTAAGGAATATTATTCTTAACCTATATAAGGCATGGAGCTCACTCCCTAGAAGGTGGTTGTTTTGTGGAGAAAAGAGACAGCACAGATGTTGATGGGGCTCTCCACTTCACCACCTCCATGGTCGTGCATGCACACTTTTTCATCAAGGTAGGAAAAGGAATCAGTGGAAAAGGTATTACACCAGTCTTAGTCTGATAGGAAACACAACTCCGAAATATTTAAGAAACTCTAACGAAGCAGCTACTTACAGTGGACATGGTAAAGGGACGAACAAATAGTTATTATCAGATGATGAGGCATAAAACTGGCAATAGCTGGAAACCATTATGACCCAGAGGCTGAAGGAGCAAGGGGATCCCCGTGAAAGGGGGGCTGTGGCAAGAAGGTGCTCAGTGGAGTTGGCAGTCATGGAGCCGCCGCCAGAGATGCTGGTTCAGCTCCCTGGGCACCGAGCAGAGCAGAGCGAAAGACAGAGACCGTCCCTAGGGCTGGAGCCAGTAGCGATATCCACCATTTTCAGCTCAGACTTCTCTGCTGAGGAGGTAAATAAGGAAATAGTTACTGCCATCCTGGCAAAACTATTTGTTATGAACTCACTGGCATTTGAGGTTATTATTTACTTACATTAATGGGTGGTTTACTCACACTGAGAATTACACATAAGTAATGCTTATGTATAAGCATTATAGAGGATCAACTTCCTTGCTTGGTGGGGGGCACTGGAGAATTCTTTCAAGAAACAGCACCGTACCCCCACTACCAGACTCGCCCTTGTTTCCATTTATTTTGGAAACAGCTGCTGAAGAAAAAGAGAGATGTGGCCATAAATGTTTGAAAGAATTTCGTGAGAGGTTAGTGGTGGCCGTAAACATATGGCCCTCACCAGCTATTTGGACTCTGTTCCAACCGTGTCGTTCAGCCGCAGCTAAGCCCCATCATTATGTATTTTTGCTCCAGTTTCACTGGGAAGTCTGTGTTCAGAGCCAGAGTACGTTGATAAAATATTAAAAGTGATGGCACAACAAATAGAGCTAAAGTTCAGAAATTGCATGGCAAAAAGCCTGTCACAGAATTGTAGATGAGAAAGAAGGAACTTTTCTAGTCGAGAAAGCATTATCGTTAACATTTTTAAAGGTCTCAGTTTTTAAGGGGATTCTTGAAACATTGTGCTTGGAAAACAAGGCATTCTGACTTAAATGCATATTGTTTTAAAGTACAAGGATGTGATTTGTGCAAATTGATCTCAGATTTGACTTACAGACAATCTTTTAAGGGATGAGTATTTTATTCATTATAAATGCATACTTTTCATGGTAGAAAATACAAAAGAGCTCGAAGCATAAAACAGAAATTATCTGTGACCCCGTTACTTAGAAGTGATCACTATTTGATTTTCCTTTTTATTTGGCTAATCGTATGTTATCCTTAAAATGAAATTATGATATTGTGTCTCAGTATTTCCAAATTGCTCTTCAGACATTTTGCAGCATTTTTTATTTCCATCAAGAGTACGTTTGTCTGATTAATCCTTGTTAGCCTTATATGTAATTTAAAAACATCTTTCCCAATTTTATAAATTATGATCAGTAAGGTTGAACTTTATTCATCTTTATATATTTATTGACCATTTCTCTATTGAATTATTTATCAACGTCTTTTTCCCATTTACTTATGGGACAATTACTTTTTTTTTCTTGATTTATAGGAGCTCTTTGTATTGAAACAACTTTTAGAGGGTCAATTTTCTTGTTAGAAAGGTTAGGACTAATTGGTCACATAGATAATGTTTATTTTCTGTGTTATTATTATTTTTTGTGTGTGATAAGCCCCTGCCTCCTTGTTCTCGGAAGAAAAGCCAGTTTTAAATACTGAAGTCTCAATTTTTGTATTTAAGATATTTAAGTAGGACTGTTAACCTCTGGATAAATATTTGGTGAATCCTAATTTAGAAATTTTTAGGCTTTATGATAACTTTAGATATTTTTGTTGAGAAAAATAAAAGACATTTTCAAGTTATTTGATAATTTAAATTACATTTTTCTTCCAAAAGATATAAAACACTTAAGAGTAAGAGATTAAGACCTTTGGTTCCTACTTAAAACAGTTACTAAAAAAAGTATAAATGAAACAAATAATATACAGTTGGAGACAGGGATATGACTGTTATTTCCAGTATGTGTAGTTCCATTAAAAAAAAAAAAGAAAACTATTAACTTTTCAGATACCCTGTAGAAATTGGGAGTAAGAAGAAATAATTGGCAGGCATTTTTCAAATAATTTTCTTTAAGGCTCATTTACCTAATATTAGGTACTTAATTTTTTTGTGTGAAAATTAGCTTTCTTGAGATCACGAACAAGCTTGAAACAATTTTTAACACCCAGAGTTACATGAACCCTTAATTAACTGCTTTTCAGTGCAGTCTTTAAAACTTTCTCACTAGATCTTACAACAAA
Organism: Pteropus alecto; assembly: GCF_000325575.1. Taxonomy (NCBI): domain Eukaryota; kingdom Metazoa; phylum Chordata; class Mammalia; order Chiroptera; family Pteropodidae; genus Pteropus; species Pteropus alecto. Next base: position 22,304,525 of record NW_006438113.1, on the reverse strand, counting down.
GGTGGAGGAGCACTTTAATGCCAGTCTCGAGCTGCTGTTATTTTTAGAACTGATTTCCTAAGAGATTTGCTGTTTCTTATGTACACCCTTAATTGTGCCTCAAATATTGTCACAAGACAGAATTTCTGGTCTTTTAAATTTCTTCTCTTCGTAGGCTGGAAATAAAACAAATCATGTATGTGGTATGATGTGGTCAGGTCTTCATTTACAGGACTTTCCTCATCTGTGAGCGAACTCTTAAACGCATGCTTTTCTGTTACGGCAACCAACACTGGTGTGTTCTGATGTTTCACAAATAGTCGCAGCTGTTGTAAAAAGGAACACTCTGCCCTGGCCACAGATGACAGTGCTCTGGGTTTAGACCGCAGGCAATACCACTGGGAGCTGCCATGTACACTGTGAACATCAGTATTCCTTTGAGAGAAGGGAGATTAGTCATTTCTGGCTCCTAGAAATTCTTGCATAACTTGCTGCTATCTCAGTATAGTTTCCTGGAGATGTTTTATCCTGGCACATGTCTTCATCCCCATTTCAATGCTCCCTTCTTTGTCAAACGGACCATTGTATATAGGTTTGGGACTCCAGTTCCATCCAGAGGGCCTGTGTTCAGTTCATGCTCTTTCTTCATTCTGGATCCTTGCACTATTGCTTTTGTCATGCCTTGTGGTTTGGGCTTTGTTCTCACTGTCACAAGAGTTGTCTGTCTGTAGCTCATGGGTATGTAACATTCTCCCTCACAGTAACCCAGTACTGCCCATGCTTTGTGTAGAATTGTTATAAACAAACCATTCAGATGATTCCAGGTTTCCTTCTGGCACTTAGTTTCCTTTCCTCCCCCTTCCCAGAATCTTCTTCCTTATCTCTGGAATATGGAGCTTGGATGCCAAAAGGCTTTAAGAAACTGAGTTAAACTTTGTGTTTTTAACTTTCTTTTTCCACCCTCTGTGTTCCAAAGCTACATTTCTTTTGTGCTATGGATCTTTTCTGCACTCCTTCTACCTACCTGAACAGCAAACTCTGCAGTTATGCATGAAGTTTAGTTTACACTGCATAAGATAAGGTAGTTTATAAGATAAGGTAGTTTACCCTTTTACAATTCTCACACTCCTTAAATACATCTGTTCTTGATTATTTCATATGTTGTGCCTTGAGTTTGCTTATTACTTTGTTTGCATTTCACTGTTCTTTGAGATTATTTCTAGGTTTTTGCTGAGTCCCTATAACTCTGTTTCTGATTAAATAAACAGCTTTGATAAGGCACATAAGAAATCTGAACAGAGAAGAGGCATGTGTCCGATTTACCTCTGTTCTATCTTAGGCCTTACTTCCTTCAAAAGTTGAAACATCAGTGGAGAACAATTATAAGAGCTTATTATCATTGTATTTTGAACTTTTTCATTGCTGATTATGTTAGAAATGCTGGTATTCCTTCCATCAGCCAAAGCTCTTGTGTATCTTCTAGCGAGCTTTGAATTTTCTCAAGCTTATTGCTCTTTTCTACCTAATTGGTAAAGTGTCCACAGCCTCCATGGTGGTATGTGAATGCATCCTTTCTTTCATTCTGCAAGAACTTGCCTGTTACCATAGTGGTGAGGGCATCTCATCTCCAATCATTGCCAAACTGCTGAACTGAAAAACACCTTGACGAACGTCCCATACTTGCTGTCTTTGATTTGCTTATATCACGCATGCCACTGTCATGTCAAGAATACTGTTGAGTATTAAGTTTCATTCTGCCAAATGGAATTTTGATAGGAACTTATCTGGGGGCATCGTGGTGTGTAAACTGATTGTGGGTACCGATGGAAATTTTTTTTCTTATGAAAACTAGGTTTTTAAATTTAAAATACACTTGTTTTTGCACTTCTCATTGTCCCTTTCCCTTATCTTCTAGTTAACTAGTAAGGAGATTAATATTTCTGTTTTGAAATAAGGTGAATAGGATGATTTTATGCCTTCTCCTAAAGCAACATAGCTTGTTTAGAGAATGCCCACAACAGGCGGTCTTGTTTTTTCTTGGACCCAGTTGCAATATCAGCTGGTCACCAGTATGTTGCCTTAAATACTTACAGCCTGGGCTATTCCAATGCCTCTCCAAGTATACTCATTGCCCTTTTATTCTAACTCGGTTTATTGGAATTCTTGTTGTCAAACAGCATTCCTTGAAAGAATCTGGATTCTATATTACTGGCTATAAAATAAGCTGAAAGTGCATTGATTTCCTGTCATACTGTTTTATTCTTGTAAAATCATTTCCAGTCAGGTTTAATGAGTCAGTTCAGGTTTTCTGTCTCTTGATAAAGTATATATCTTCACTTAAAAATGGTATGTTATTTGACCCGTGTAATGTTTTTGTTTATAAACGACAGCCTATTTCTCAAGAGGTCAGAGGGGAATGCTTTTGTTTCACAGGAGAATACGGGTTGTGGCCAGTGGACTGTGAATGGAATTCACTTTTGCTGATCAGCAAAGTGACTTGCCAACCTAAAGGAAAAGCGATCAGAAAAGCAGATGGGATCACTTTTGAACTGTGACACGGCTCAAATAGAGTTTGAAGTAAAATCCCATCTCCATCTGGGGTTGTCACTGCATTTGTTTTGGTCTTGGAAGCACATTATTCAGGAAATGCCAGGGAGGCGAACGCTGGATTTCATCTACTTTGATCCAAAGTTGCACATTCCTAGAGTGTGTAGAACGAAGGGAAAGCCGAAGCTGCCGTCTCCAAAGTCAGCTGTGGGTCTATTGCCAAGGTCCAGAGGCTCACTTTCCTCGGCTTAGAAGCTGTTCAGACACGTTTGTGTTTACTGCCTGCAGCTTGGACACATTTTAGATTGTGATATACTTGAGCTACTTATCATTGAGACACCAAAAAATTAGAAAATAGTGTTTATGATGTTAGTATTACTTAAGAGTCTTAGTGCTGCTAATAGTACTGCTGTACATTAAAGAAATTTAGATTTATAAGAAAGTAAAACAATGATAAACCAAACACAGTCTTTTTTTTTTTTTTTTGAAGAAACTGTAGTCCAGAGATGCAGTGACTTTTCCACAGTAATGGCTTCTTTATGTCTTAGTTGGGATTCAGAACTTATTATCATGACTGTGGAAGCTACATATTTTCCTTACAACACGAAGGGAATCTATAGCCTATTGCAGAATGAAAGTCATAAAAACTTAATGCAGTCTGCAGCAGGCTTTTCCTAGCATATCTGTGTGATCCAAGTCAACCAGTGCCCTTGAGATGTCTGGGCCTTTTTCTGAGACTTGATGTATTTTGGCTGTTGGACAGAATCCTTACCCTAGAGCCACAGTTTTCCTTATATAAAAAATTTGTTCATTTCTGCTTTAGAACTACTAGCCAACTGTGGGTATATTCTCAGTGGTCACAGGAAATTTCAGACGAGGTTGGAGATGCCTCTCGGCCTGTAACACTGACCACTCCCAACAGTGTTGATGGACCTGGCCTTGGCCCCGGCCCCAGCTGTGTCCTTCTTGGTTAGACAGTTTTAAAGTCTAAGACTCATTAGGAAGAACTTGAAATAAAAGTGAAAAGAGCTCTAAGCCAGGAGAAAGTAAATTCTGCCTGCTGGTCTCTTCTTATGGATTTAAAGCCAGTTTGACATTTTGTTTATATCCATAAAATGTGCCAAAGCCTTCCTGACTTCGGGTCATGATACGGAGCTTTTCCCCATAGACAAAAGTGCAACTCTAATATGATGTCTTTTACTTGAGGGGGTATTGTGGATGGGAGGAGTGGGGTTAGTCAAACAAGGAATTTTCTGTTGTTTTCTCTCTCCAAGAGAACATGCTGAGATTGAAAGCATTACTTTGAATTTTGGGGGGTTGAATGTTTCATTCAACAGCACTCTATCAGGGAGACAAGAAAGTAGCTATAAATAGATCGCTGGTGAAACACTGGTGGCTTGTTTCATCATGTGTCATAGCACATACTTTCTGTAGCTTAACTACAGTGAAATGGCTGACATTAATATTTTCTATAGATTTTGCTATGGGCTAGGAGTGAAATGGGAAGGAGGTTTAAGCTTGAGGAGAGAAGGAAAAGGCAATAAAATATTCACTACTATCTCCAGGAATGGGGATGGTTTCAAGGATGGAAAACTAGAGAGTAGAAACCAGGGTACCAAGAGATAACCTTTTGAAACTATAAATTTCATTTAAGTTTATATAAACATCCCAACTCTTTTATGTATTTATTTTTACTGTAAATATGGTTTTAAACATGTGTTCTTACAAAAACATTTGTTGCCTTATCAAGTGCTTATGAATATATGGATGTCACAAAGACCTTTTTGCTCAAAGATTTAGCTCTTATGCAGTATACACATATAAATTCCCATTTCATACCCATGTTCATACAGCTTCTTAAGACTTTTGAAGGTTAGATGACCGTCTGGCCTCCCTGTCTTCCATAGGATGACACCAGAGAGATGTGAGCAGATCAGTGGGGCAGGAATCTGAAAATCTGGATGAATATTTGACAGTTCTCTGTATTTTTATAACAGTAATAAGATCAGAATATTTGAAGTCGAAACTGTTTTAGGAGCTGCAGGACATATGATCACCTGGGAGATGAGGTTTTGACTCTTCTCAGAAATTTCCCCCTTCTCCCTCTGTTCTCAGCCCTTTCCCCAAACAGGAGCCGTCGGTCCACTCAATGGCAGTTTACTGAGTATCTATCTGCTGCTCGTTTGGCAGTGTGAACATTACAAAACTAATTAAGATAATCCCTGTATTCATGAAGTATAAAGGTTGATTATAAAGCAATGAATATTATTTTTAGAGCAAATGTCTGAAAACTTTCATGCCCAAATTGAGGTCGTCTTTCAAAGCAATTAATTTTGGGGATGCAGAGACTTACACTGATCTTTATTTTTCTACCATCTTTCGACAATCTTCATAGCTGATATTTTCTTTATTTTCACATTTATTCATGTGGTTAATACTCTGACTTTTCTCCATCAAGTATTTCCAGAATGGGTCTGAATGTAACCTTAGTCCCTTGTGATATCATATGGACAAGCTGTAACACTCAGAAAGCAGAGAACAGTATTTCAGGATTTGAAATGACCACATTAAGTTCAGCCTGGACTAAAAGCTCACGTTCCGTTGATATCTTGTTAGCAAGGGCAAAAGAGGGAATGAAAAATACGATACTTCTAGCCAATTTAGCAATCTAAACAAGAATTTTGTCTTGTTTGTTTTTCTCTGTACTTAGGAGACTTGATTATTTGAAGAACCATTTTCAAACAAGTGCTGATTTGAGTCCTAGAGACAGTTCGATGTTACATGTTGGAGATTATATGGAGTATGCATGTGTCTATTTGTGTCCATTTATAATTTAAATTTTGGGTCACTAGATGGAGCTCTTTGACTTTGAAATGAAATGTATTTTTCTATTGAGGCTTTTACTTTCTGTTTTCTTTATTGTTCTGTTATTGCAGAGATGGTGGGAAATCAAATTCTTTCTTAAATTGAGGTTTCCTGTCCCTCTACAGATGCCTAGGAATTTTAATGTGATTATCCAACCTGTAATAGGTTTTCAAATTATCATACCACTCAATACTTAATTTATTTTGTGAGAAAAATGCACCTTTTTCTTGAAGAAGCATTTATATTATATATACTTGGCCCAGACATAGGAGACTGCAATTACATTTTTAAATGTGGTTTGATCTACTATGCCCCATACTTGATGTAAAAATCACTTGGGAAACCAACAAAATGCTTGTTGCTTTGTCCTGGATACCCAGGAACCTATATTTAGCAAGTGCTACCAGCCTGATGAGCAGGCACATTTTGAGAAGCACCGGGTTCTAATCCTGCAGTAGTGCATATTTTCAGTAGAGATTAACATCGCAGTCAGCCTGCAGTAACTCAAAACAAAGTTGAAGATAGTTGAGACCAAAATTTGAATGTACGACAGCTCTTTATGTAAGTATTGCCTAGAGGAGTTATATTGGGTTCAGAATTATTGAAGAAAATGCTTTGACACTCAAACATTTTAGAAAATTTCAACTAAGCTTAAGGTCTTTGATCTTTATAATGTCTCATTGACAGGGCAAGTGTCAGAGGAGGGATTATAGAACAGGATAAGGAGAAGTGGCTAAGGCCAAAAGCAGTCACCAGGAGACATAGTCTGGGGTGCGGGTGGTGGCTGGAGGTGATGGCACTGACTCAAATTAAGCACAGCTGCTGGGATGTTTCTCCAGGAAGCCAGATGCACTCCTGAACTCTGAAGCTATTGCTCCATCCTGGTCCTAAGAGCAAGTAGCTTTAGAAAATGGTTTCCTCCTTCCTGTACTTTCCCTCCCCTCTCCCTCCCTCCCTCCCTCCTCCTTCCCTCCATCCCCTCTTTTGTTCATTTGTACCTTATGAGTGAATATGACATATTCATCATGGCATTGATTTTCATGTAGACTGGGATAAGAATGAGTAAATCTCAATATGAAGGAAATATGTGTAATTTGATAAAAAATCCCCACCAGGTGACTCTGATTTCTCCTAGAGAACTGATGGTTTACAAGGACTCAGGCAGAACTGCTTGTTAATAGTGAAAGATGCTCAGCAAACATTAGCTGAGTCTGTCGCCAAGCCAAGGTCAAGTACAGGATATGGAGGACTTAGCAGAGAAGACAATAAGATTGGCATTCTTAATGATTGTGGTGGTAATGATGATGATAACTTATCTCTTTGTCATTCAGATGTATCACTAAAGCAAGTGGTATAGAACTTTTGTCTTGCTGTCTGTCAAGCTGACCTGTAAGGTAATAGAACACCTAGGTGGCTGGGGAGACATGAAAACCTGACTAAAGAGAGAGCTGCAGAGGCACCTCCCCACCTCTGCTCCTCGGGAAGACTCCAGCCTGGCCAACTGCCTCACCTCCTTTAAGCCTTTCCTCAAATCTCACTTTCTCAACAAGGCCTAATGCCCTGACCCACTTCCCATGGCTGGTTCTCCTGATTCTTTTGTCTTGTTTCCTCTCTCTTTTCTTTCATAGCGGTTATGTTGTAATATACTGGATAATTTATTTATTTGATTTATTGTTTTGTCTCCACACAAGATAGTAAGCCACATGTGGACAGGGGCTTTTTTCTTCGCTGATAAGTCCCGCAGCCCCTAGAATAGTGTCCTGGTACATAGTAAAGGTCCAGAAAGTATTTGCTGAATGTAGGAATTATTTTCTACATAAAATTCCATGGCAGTAATGAACGATAGACGTAACATGTATTAGTCACTTAATACTAATTCCGAATAAATATGAAATAGTCCTGAATGAAAATTAAGGGTTTTTTTTTTTTTTCCTATTAAACTTGACCTGTAAGGTTATCTTCTCAATTAAGTTAATCACATAATTTAAAGTGTGGATCCAGAGTTGGAAGATATTGGATTATAATGAACAAGCTTCTGAGTGGTTTTCTGGGGTGAGTTACTGAACTGCTCTGTGCCTTAGTTTCCTCTGTAAAACAGCCTCACAAAGAAAGCTGCATGTAGATGAGTTAATGCACTTAAAGCATTAGAACAGGGCCTGGAAGGTAGCAAGAGATCAGTTAATTGAATTTATAGACTCCTCACTTGTTTTAAAAGTTGTGGGCAAAAAAAAATTGTGAGCTATTGGTGCTACACTTATTGGGGTACTAGATTTATTGGGGTACTTATCAGGGTGATCACTCTATGAGGTATATAATGTCTAATTACCATGCTGTACAGCTAAAACTAATATAATACTGTATATCAAGTGTAATTGAAAAATAATTTTTTTAAAAAAGACCATGTTAGCCATAATGTAAAGGTCAGACTGTAGAGGGCCATCCACAGGGAGAAAGACAGGATTTGAATAAGTGATTGCAGTGGTCTGGCTGAGAGCTGATGAAGTCTGAACTGAGGTTTAAAACTAGATCTGGTGGTATAGAGATGTTTTCTTTTTGCAAGCAATTGGGGAAAATAATACAACTATACATTTGTTGGCATTACTTTTTAAAAATTAAAAAGTTTACATATTCAAAAAATAAATAATCATATGATATACTTACATTGCAATTAAATTTAAAGTTAAATGGTTTAAGCAGTTTTCAGAAAGAAGTCACAGATAATGCACAATTTGGGTATTTTTCAAAATTCCTGTCTATTACAATGATATCACACTTAGAAGGATTCAAATATTGAATTTATTATGGACTCTCTTATATTTTAAGTTTTAAAACAGAGTTTGAGGGTTTTACATGAGCCTTTGTTTTTGATTTCTTACAGATCCCCACATTAAGGTTTCTGGAAAGAAAGAAGATGTTAAGGAAGCCAAGGAAATGATCATGTCTGTCTTAGACACAAAAGTAAGTGAATGTTAAGGACACTCAGATGTCAGAACCTTGTCTCTGCAAGGGCTACTTCATGCTGTTATGAAAGAACCATTTGGAGAAGAAAAACCAGGAGAAAGTAATGGTGGGTTTTAAAATAAGCACGTGTGATTCTACAATGGATGTAAAGTTCTGTTAAAATCTGAATAGGTTCTCTCATGCTGGGTAGTTGAGTAATATGTAAATACACACACACGTGTGTGTGTGTATGTATGTGTGTGTGTGTGTGTGTGTATATATGTATGTATGTATGTATGTATATATATATATATGTACATATATATGTATTTATATCCCATCTTTAGAAATAGATATTGAGCCTGATTGGTATAGGGCAAGTAAGTAGTAATAAAGACTATAACAATTAGATATTTGCTTTTATGATGCCAGCAGAGAACCAAAACGATTTTCTTTATAGCTCTGTGTGTGTGTGTGTGTGTGTGTGTGAAGGCATGAAGTTTGACACTTTCACTTGTACATTCTCTCTCTGTAAGTATATGTATATAGAGATAATAGGGAAATCTAAATATTTAAAAATGTATGCTCCTTTGTGAAAATCTCCTTTAATAAACACTTTTAAATCACTTATGGTATGTCAGGCACTTTGTTAACTAAGCACTTTACAAATATTAATTTGTATAACCCTCCTCTCTAACTCAGCACAGAGATATTAGGGAATTTGCCCAGAATCTAACAGCTTATCAGTGGGGAGGTGAGATTTAAATCCAGGATGTATGGTTCTCAGCAACTATTTTGCCACTTGTTATTTTATTGAAATGGTTTCTGCTCTCTTCCTTTTTCCTTTTCTTTTTTTTTTTTTTATTTTTAAGAATTATTTACATTTATTAAATATTTTAGAATTTTCTCCAAAAAAGAATACTCTTTTCCTGTATTTCAAATGATAAACTAAAAGAAGAACAAGTTTAAAAATCAAAGTATTTAATGGATATGTTTAAAATATAAGAATTCAGAAGATGTAAAGCTATTGATATTTTTAACAACTTGTCTTTTTGTCTTTTTAATTTTACTTTCTAAGAATTGAAGAATTTCAGTATCAATCTTGTAAATGAGAAAAGATTTCATGTTAGTCTTTACAATTTTATAACACTAGTTATAAAATAGTATGACCATAATTATCCATTATGTCTTAGAATTTTATGTTTTGCTTTACTATAACTAATCTCATACTATCTATTGGTTTACTTAAGCCATCTTACTTTCGGAGATCTATGCTTTGTGATCCCTTTCTCCATCTTCTTCCTGCCAGCAAGAATAATAAATCTACTTTGTAAAGTTTGACATACAATAGTATAGTAGTTGTGCAAATGCTTATAAATACTTCTTTTTCAGTTTTGAGATTTATTTTAATTTCTAGTTTTCTAGCATCTTAGTTCTACAGTGCTACTAGCATGCAGATATATATAGTTGATCTTGTAATTGTGTTTTCATCTGTTTTTAGTTATTTGAAGTAAATGTTTCAGAAATAATGTCTATTAAAGAAAAAAAAGTAATTTATTTGTAATTGTAGCTAATTTTGTTTAAAGGCTACTTTCCAAAAAATTATCTCAGGAAAAAGTATATCTTTCTATTTCTTCTGACAAATTTGTCTTAAAATATTTTTTTTTTATAACCTAAGAGAAATATATAGAAATTAAACATTTATAGACTAAGACTTATTAAGAAATGTGTATGATCTCCCACTGGCTCACTTTTTGTTAATATTATTCACTCGAAGGGAAAGTGTTTTAGGGATTGTTCCTACCCTTTTCATGCATCGAGAAATAATATGTTATTTCTACACAGAGCAATCGGGTTACCTTGAAGATGGATGTTTCACATACAGAACATTCTCATGTGATCGGCAAAGGTGGCAACAATATTAAAAAAGTGATGGAAGAAACAGGCTGCCACATCCACTTTCCAGATTCCAACAGGAATAACCAAGCAGAAAAAAGCAACCAGGTGCTGTGTCTTTTCACATGAACCTCTATGGGACAGATTACAGCCTTAATTTTCCGTATGCACATCTTTTTTGGAAGATGAGAGCAAAAAAGTAAGCATGGAGTTGGCACGTAGTGTAGATTGTATGACCTTACTCCCTGCAAGAAGATCACAGGTGCTCTGCTCTTTTGAAGAGATCAGTTGCAGGTAGGCCCTTGATCTCTAAGTGGTTGGTAGAAGAGAGGGGAGGAAGTGATGGCCACATAAGATGAAGTCTCTAAGGAAGGCTCAGAGAGCATGCGAATTAGGAAAGGGCCCGGAAGCTTGCCTGGTCCAAGCACCCCTCCATCGCTGGGATTCTGTCCACAGTGTCCCCCAAGTGGTCCTCCGGGCTACACCACATCACCTTCTGAGAGTTAATTCATGAGTCCCCAATTTCCCCACATTGACTGAATTATGTCTCTCTTTAGTTCATATACATTTTCCTAGTTCTTTTGTTTGGAAACAAATCAATTCACCTATCCTCACGAAAGCATTTTCAGTATTTGAAGAGCAAGTAGTGTTATTTATGTTATTCACAAGTTTTCTCTCTTCTAAGCTAATCACAGTACAAGAAACTATGTTGGCCACAAAGATGAATCAAATATAGTCTTTTTCTCTACAGTGACTAATGTGACAGTGGGACACACACGTGGAACTAGATAGAAAGCCATGGTAAAAAGCAAGGGCAGTAGTCAAAATAGTTGACAGCTAGTATGGCATAGGCATGTACTCTAAGAGCAGGGTCCTGGAGCCCCCACACCCTTACCCTAATGCCAAGAGTAATACTTTAGTTCAATGGTCCCCAACCTTTTTGGCATCAGAGACCAGTGCTCCTGTGAGAATCTAATGCCTGATGATCTGAGATGGAGCCGAGGTGGCAATGCTATAGTGCTGGGGAGCGGCTGCAAGCTTCACTTGCTTGCCTGCTGCTCACCTCCTGCTGTGCGGCCTGGTTCCTAACAGGCCACAGGCCAGTCCTAGTCTGAGGCTCTGCCTGGGAACCCCTGAATTAGTCGATGGATTCTGTGAGAGTTCAGGTGATCCCATGAGAGGGCTGTAGGTGGGTGTTAGAGCAATGATTTTTTACCAGCTAGCTCAGAAGTAGCTCAGTATTTTGAGAACCTAATGCAGCAGTATCATTGTATATTGATATTCATCTAGTCTGCAAGGGACAAAATTCCGTGAACAAATGAAATTATGAGGGAGGCAAGATGGCTACATGAGGGCTGTGAGGTTTCAGATAACCACGGGGTGATGTAGATCAATTGACACAAATTACCCAAGGAGCTCATTAAAATGCAAGTTTTGATTAAGCAGGTCTGAGTTGGTGCCTGAGATCCTTTATTTTTAACAAGCTCTCAGTTAATACCGATGCTATTTTTTCCTGGAGGACACTTTGAGCAGCAAGGATGTAGATAACTGGAAAAACAAATGCGGGTGCAATTAAAGTAACTCTAACTTTGTATTTTCTTATTTTTACAGGTATCTATAGCAGGACAACCAGCAGGAGTAGAATCTGCCCGAGTTAGAATTCGGGTAACTGTTTATTACTTTTATATCGTAAATCTTTGTCAGCAATGTTTTCATTATAAGGCATTAAAAATCATAATTTACCAATTCATAACAAAAATCATGTGTCCAGTATGAAGGAAATAGTGACAAAAGTAATTTTAATGTATTAAAAATGTTTTTTAGAGACTTTCTGAATTTTACCTCAGTTTCTCTGATGACTCTGAAACAATCAAAAAGAGGCCTGAGGAAAATGCCATTATAGTTAAAGTTACAAACTCTTAGATTACATAAAAAGCGTCTGTTGTTTAAGAAACTTAATATAGTCTACCCATGCGATTTATGTTTTAAAATAAAAGCAATTTATGTTCTGAAATTCCATCTTTAGAAACAAATGAATGAATTATATACATATTTCTAAATGTATAATAATTTAACTCTCTACTTTGGGTTTTCATAATTTCATTTTAGGAGCTGCTTCCTTTGGTGCTGATGTTTGAGCTACCAATTGCTGGAATTCTTCAGCCAGTTCCTGATCCTAATTCCCCCTCCATCCAGCACATATCACAAACATACAACATTTCAGTGTCGTTTAAACAGCGTTCCCGAATGTATGGTGCTACTGTGATAGTACGAGGGTCTCAGAATAACACTAGTGCTGTGAAGGTAAGTGACGGATAATGCCGAACATCCTCAGTGTACAGATCATTCAAGTTTTATTTTTAAAGGATTTTAGAGTAGTTCGTTTTCCAGAATATCCCCTTGTATTACATTCTGGTTTATAGAACGTGTTGTGTTTTTCCGTAGTTGTTAGAAGTGCACTAGAATCCTCCCCTGTATGTGGATGGTTATTTTATAGGATTATTTGTCTCCCACCCTTTTCTCCTAGGAAGGAACTGCCATGCTGTTGGAACATCTGGCCGGGAGCTTGGCATCTGCTATTCCTGTGAGCACACAACTAGATATCGCAGCTCAACATCATCTCTTTATGATGGGTCGAAATGGAAGCAACATCAAACATATCATGCAGAGAACGGGTGCTCAGATCCACTTTCCTGACCCCAGTAATCCACAAAAGAAATCCACCGTCTACCTCCAGGGCACCATTGAGTCTGTCTGCCTTGCAAGGCAATATCTCATGGTATGTTTAGTGAAATTAATGTTACTTTTTGTTTGTTCGTTTGTTTTGGGTACAGTGTGTATTGCACACACCATACTAATGTGATATTTATGAATGCATTTTGGAAGCCTGGTCAAATAAGGAAATTTCTAGGTAAAAGGAAATAAAAGAGTAAGGTAGATAGTGCCTCGCAGGCCTAATTTCATTATATAGATGGGTAATTTCCTTGCAGTATTGTTTTTGAACTTAGACTAAACGTAGAAGAGGTTCAGATGAAATAACTGACTGTTTTGAGGAAGGTGATTATTTTCATATGACATATATTAGTTTGCAGTTTTCATTCAACAAAGTCTTCTGTTTAAACAGAAAAGTAAAAGTGCCTTTGAAATATTACCCTCAAAGACATAAGTTTTTGTAGCGTGAAACATTTGAACATTTTATAAATCTCTGATATAATTTAAAAAATGCTCTTTAAGCCATGAATTTGAGTGTCATACATTGAAGAAAAATAGCAGAGTTATATAATTCAGTACTGCTTCCAATTTATAGTTTGCAAAATTTCCGTCCTTCCTATTTCATTTAAAAACCCAGTGTGTAGGGCTGATACATAGTTACAAAATGGACCGCCATAATGTGGAATTACAAATATTTTTATTAAAAACACCATTCTGTTCAGAACTTGACCTTTAGCAACATTTGAATCAGTAAGCTTTAGGTATGACCTTTACTATTATTAACTTACAGAATTCATTTTTGAGAAATTTTTAGAAAATCCAAGTTTATATTGTTGACTCCATTCCTCTGACAGATGAGAACTTGTTATAATCATTAAGGATTATAGTACTTAATTTTAGGAAATTTATTTTGTTCCGAATGACTTTTTAAGCCAAGTTCACGTTATCAGGCTATGTTTATAGGTGTGCAAAGAGACATATTATTGCACAATATTAAAAAAAGAGAGGGAGAGATAAATGAAAAGGCTTTAACCTATATTTTAAATACCATCACCTCTTTTTTTAAAGCCATGTCCTTAAAAAAATTACTTTTATCCACAAAGGAAATAGAACATAGTAATTGTATTTTAATTCTAATACGTTTCATGATAACTTCTCATGATACTTATGTACAAAACCTATCCATCAGTAGGCTAGCACTGAGTATCCTTTGCATCAGAAAATGTACCTGATGTGGTTCCTATAGTCAGTAGGTTAGGGGCCAGGAAGAAAGCATCAGAGAAAAAAAAACAAGTACTCTGCAGTGCTAAAGAGTAAAATAATTAAAAGAAGGGGCGACAGTAGCAATTTACTCAAGAAAGGAGGTAAGGTTTGAGCTGCATCAGAAGAGAAGCAGGACTCGGATTGGTGAAGAAGCCTATTGATGAGTTAAGATACCAGTGTATGAAATCTGTTTAAAAGATACTCACGAGACTGGTCTAACCTGGAGGAAGGCGCAGACATGAAGACCTGTGATTGTACAAGCAAAGCCAGGCCAAGATGCGAAGATCTTTAAATGCTGATGCATGTTTAGATTTCATTCAGGAGGCAATTAAAAGCCACCACTGTCAGTCTTGGAGCAAGGGCACTAGATGAGTACCCTTGATAATAGTTGAGAATCTAGTTTCTGGCATCAGTAACAAAACTGAAGTCAGAGGATAGAGGAATTTTCCTAGGTAGATAATGAGTAAAAATTCAGGGCCAAAAAAAGACATTTAAGACATGTATAATTTTGTCATCCAAAAAATGGTTTCTGTCACCAGCCCTCTGAGCTATGTGTAGGTGAATAATTTAGCATTAAGACTTTGGCTTACTCTTTAGTTCCGTAAAATATTGCATTATTTGTAGGCATGTTAAACTATTGGATGTTTAAATGAGTAACTTTTTACCTCCTACACTTTCTATTGTGTGACATTTCCTAGGGTTGTCTTCCTCTTGTGTTGATGTTTGATATGAAGGAAGAAATTGAAGTTGATCCACAATTCATTGCTCAGTTGATGGAACAGCTCGATGTCTTCATTAGTATTAAACCAAAGCCGAAACAGCCAAGCAAGGTTGGTTCAGTCTAGACCCAGGAAACCATGTATCATATCACATTCTGTTTTATTTGCATATAAGTGTGTATTTGCATCTTCATAGAACTAAATATCCTATGTAATACATATCATTATATATTACATTTAGTTATTTTATACAAATATAAATTTGTAAGAACATTCATTATTGATCATCATTTACTTTAATGTGTTGGGTTTGGAATCCATTTTTAGTGACCATTATTTTTCTATTAATACATGAGAAGGAAAGAGAAAACACTTTTTCATTAATTTTCAATCTGGCAACTTTAAGTATTAGTAAACTACCAGGGAGTTGATAAGGCTAAACATGTGTTATGTGTACATATCCAATACAATTCAAAAAATATTTAGTTTACTTACTATTTTTGAGCCAGTGTGCTAGCCCTGGAGATTTAACGAATAGGTGCCCATTCTCTTTAATAATAAATACCTTTACTAATGAATTATACCCAGTTCAATCTTCCTAGAACAGCTCCTCTAAGATGTTCAAAATTTCAGTAGTTACATAAACAGTAAAACTTAATGGGACAACTCTGATGATATTAAGTGCTAGTGAGAATGTGAGGAAAGAAGAATGTCCCTACAATAATATAGTTTAAATTGGCAAAACCACTTCGAAGAGCAATTTGGGACCATCTGATCACACTAACAATACTGATACCTCCAGTAATTCTGCTTCCAGTTATATACTCTGAAGAAACCTTTGTACCAGAAATCAAAGGATAAAAACGGTGTTGGAAAAAGGCAAGTTGCATAATAACATGTACTAAATGGTAACATTTAGGTATATTTTATTATACTAGATAAAACAGCACACAGTTGTGCCTTCCGTTTTTTAATTTCTGAACTACACATCTTATCATATATGCATAATGGTATATGTATAACATATATTACATACAATTTTGTATATATGTGAAGAACGTGGTATTCAGTGTCCAGCTTAAGAAAAACAATTATGCCTTCTTCAAAAGATAACTTTAAAGGAAAAGATAGTATTTATTCTAGGTAAACTTAATATAATGAGCTTAAAGTTAGAGAACAGAACACTAATTTTATGTATCGTGAAGCTTCATGCTTGACTAATTTGAGTTGACTAGAGTCACTTGTAGATACCAGGATGAAAAGATGAAGACAGAATAGACTTTTGAGGACTTGTGCATATAAGATGGACAAGACACAAGAAGAATTCCTGGAGTTCAGGAAGAAATGAACAGAAGTCAGGGAAAAGTATATCGTAAGGGAGAACTCTGAAGCCTTCATCATCCCAGGGCCTCTGTGGCCTATTATGCCTGGTGGCCCCATGCTTAGTACTGCTTCACCTGCTTTCTAAGTCACAAGCATTCTTTATTGTTCATTGGAGGCTTTCCCTCTTGGGTTCACATTTCCAATTTTCTAGGCAAGTCCACTGAGAGAAAGAAGATTTATTGTTTAGAAATTTACTATAAGCTTTGCCACAGATATGTCATCAGTGAGGAATAGTGGTACCTCGGTCTATTAGTTAACTGGTAGACCATAAATGTCAAGCGTAAGTGACTATTATTATGCAGTCTATATACTGTATGGAGACAAATTTGATTTGTTTTGTAAAAATGATATAAAGGGGGAAGTTTTAACATAAAGACAAGAGAATGTAACCGGGAACGGGCTGTAGTGATAGACCTTTGTTCCACCCCTCTCGCTGCCCCTCCACAGCTGTGCCGTGACCCTGGGTAAGTTTCTTATCCTCACTGAATATAAATAATAATTTCTACCTCATAAGGTTTTGGTGGGAGTTGGAATACATGTGCAGCTTCCATCACAGTGCTTGGAACACAGGACACACCCAATAAATGGTAACTAACGTTTTATGGTTTTACCTAAAGGAGGAAACATAATAAGTGGTTAGAATTTGCAGTTGATTTGAAAGCAGCGTTAATATATTCCTTAAGTGGGATTCTTATCACCGTATTCATTTCTCATCCACCTCCTGAATTCATTGTAGACTACCTGCATGTCACTTTTTTCTTTTCCATTATGTGTTTTCATAGTCTGTGATTGTGAAAAGTGTTGAACGAAATGCCTTAAATATGTATGAAGCAAGGAAATGTCTCCTCGGACTTGAAAGCAGTGGGGTTACCATAGCAACCAGTCCATCCCCAGCATCATGCCCTGCCGGCCTGGCTTGTCCCAGCCTGGATATCTTAGCCTCAGCAGGCCTCGGACTCACTGGACTAGGTATAAAATTTATTATTATAGCACTTCTCAGTCACTGGGGGATTGCTTATTCACTTCTCTTTCTTTCTGCTGGTTGGGGCTACATTTTAAAGGTTATGATTTCCCCTCTTTAGGCCCTAAGATCAGGTGAAAAGCAACAAAACTCGAATCAATCCATTTTGTGTTTTTTTGGTTAGATTCTGTGGATTTCTGTTTCCCCGATGCTTCTTATTTTGGCATAAATAATCAAGGTCTGACTGTTTTATTTTCAGTGGCTGTGTTTGTTCTTCTAAATTAAGAATGCCACTGAGAGTGAAGTCAGCAGGCTGACTATAATTTATGTGTTTGTTCTCTCTTGCGTTTGCAATATTGCCATCATTCCCCAGAGATAAAGATTATCCATTTTGCGTTTCAAAAAGTAATTGCAGTTCTGTGTCAGGGGTGGGGAGAGGGGGAGGTGAAAGCAAGCAGAACCCCCCACTCCCAGTGGTTAGGCCTGCCTCGCGAAGATACAAAGGAAATCTAGCCTGTGGCCCCCAAGGGGAGCAGATGGATCTGGATTTATATCCAAGGCAAAGAACAGGGAGATGAAAGAACATCATCACCTCAGTGTTTTAGTATTTAGGAAAGTAGAGTGAGCCACATGATAGTCATGAGATATTTATTGCCTCATTTATGGATTCCCATCTTACAGGCTGAAGTTCGTTACCATATTAAATTACGTTAGGTTCACTATTTGCACATTTTTTCAGTAGCCTTTATAGAAAAAGTTAATGCAATAACACCAGCAAATCATTCCACCCCATTCAGTGTTGATTTGAGACAGAATAAATACTCTCAGCAGTCTTTAATTTTTTTCTAATAGCTATTCTTGCTTTTAAAAAATATAACATGTTTAAATAATATGATTAATACTCCAAGGAGCCCTGCACAGACGCCATTACAGTAAAGGCAGATTTTTTTCTCCTTGGCCCATAGTCTTTCAAAGTCGTCCCTTCCGCTGGAGACCTGAACAGTCATAACATCACAGCCATGTATCTGGAAATGCCAGTCACACACTTAGGAGGACCTGAGTTCTTGCTGCACTGGAGATGAAAAAAGCGAGCAGAGATGCAAAATGTTTTCATGGCTATACCTACCCTATAATACTTCATGTTTTAAGTATTCCTGGAAACGTGTAGACAAATTCACACTGTAGAACATATTTTAAATGCCCAAAGGGAAATTTCATTACTTAAATTAAATCAAACATTAAATCCTTAAAACAAGTGAAAAACAAAACAAAAAAATTTTCCCTTGAGAAAAAACTGCTTTGAGACAGAACACTAAGAAGTCACGTATGTGTTTTGATGGTATGAAAACCGTTCCAGGTAGCTTGGCCCATCTGCACATGGGCCGATTGGAGCCATTCTGTTGCCGGAATATGTTCCCTTATTCACAGCTAATTGTCAGTGGTTTGAAGAGTTTGTTTGAAAGCATATGACAACTGAGCTATGAGAGAAATAAAAACGAGTTTCCACTTGAGCAGAATTTTGTTCATCCTGGCTATTGAAATGAAAGCAAAGTGGCTGGCATTGCTCAGTGACCCTGGCTGCTTCCTGGTTTGGGCACCTAGCTTCCATTTCCTGGTCAGCGTCTGTTTGTGGATAAGCTGGGTCCTGTGTTGGAGTCGTATCATCAATGTCTCTTGAATATTTGAAAGGTAATCTGTCACTCATATTTTATATTTAGAAAATATCAGATTATATCAATGTGTATTTCAAGTAGCAGTGTTGGTGCCATCTGTTATTTTAAAATCTTGAATTTATGCATATTGACCTTACGTTCCTTTATTACAGGTCTTTTGGGCCCCACCACCTTATCTCTAAACACTTCGACAACCCCGAATTCACTCCTGAATGCTCTTAATAGCTCAGTCAGTCCTTTGCAAAGTCCAAGTTCCGGCACCCCCAGCCCCACATTATGGGCACCCCCACTTGCTAATACTTCAAGTGCCACAGGTCAGTATCATTTAAGTACAATCAAAGGCATGTCTTCTTAGGTATTATCAGTTTTTAAATAAAATTTATTAATGGTTCCATTTCCTTAGGAAAAAATTATAGTTCAAAGCATACTGCAGCCAAAGAGAAATTCTCTAATATGTAAATTAGTTAAAATGATGCACAACAAAGCAGTGAGTTTTTCATAAAAGCAAAATATAATCTTCAGATGTGACAAGCAGATCAGGAAGAAGAGCATGATGTGCAGGGAGCAGTGACAAAGGCACGTGAAGATCACTGACCTGGTAATTAGGAAACGTAGGTTCTGGTTGGACAGATTTGCTTGGTAGTCCTAGGTGCATGCTGAATCTAGCCAGTTTCCTCATCTGTCCAGTGAGGAGCTTGGATTAAATATTCTCTGGAGTATTGTTCCATTTTAACATTCTTTTGTGTAGTAATGTTAAACCTATTTGCAGAGAGGTATAAAAATCAAATTCTCTTCTGAATTTGCTGCAACAAAAATGATTTTTTTGTTGTTGTTACTGAAAATAATAAAATAATGCTTGTTGATTCTGAATTTTTTCCTGTCTCATATCTGTCTTCATGAAATGTTGTTCTAGGTTTTTCTGCCATACCACACCTTATGATTCCATCTACTGCCCAAGCCACATTAACCAACATTTTGTTGTCTGGAGTACCCGCCTACGGGCACACAGCTCCATCTCCCCCTCCTGGCTTGACTCCCGTCGATGTCCATATCAACAGTATGCAGACAGAAGGCAAAAAAATCTCTCCTTCTTTAAATGGACATGCACAGGTAATGTCCTTCAGATAGAATAATGTGATCCACACTGTCTATAAGAAATAAGCCACTAGTAACACTTTTAAACTTGCTCCTGAAGTGAATTTTAGAATTGTGACCATATCTGTACATCATTTTGTTATTTCAGTCTCCGAATATAAAATATGGTGCAATATCCACTTCATCTCTTGGAGAAAAAGTGCTGAGTGCAAATCACAGTGATCCATCCAGACAATCGAGTGGATCTGAGCAGGCCTCGCCCAAATCAAACCCTGTAGAAGGTATTTTTCCTTCCGAACTTCACCTGGGTCTCTGACTTGGATAAAGGTGGTTGTAGAAGCTCTGTGCAGTGATTGCTAATTGATTTTGCTAACCAGTCATGACTCCTCCCGCCACAAGTATGCAGAAAGACAACATCTTGAATGAAACTCTGAAGAACGTGATGAAAGATAAACTGAAAAGCACTTTTCACAGAATCGCTTTCCCATTTCATTGGTTCTTCCTAAATTAAAGTGAATTGTTTAGCAGGAAAGCATCAATTTACTAAATTCATACATATATATGTGTATGTGTGTGTGTGTGTGTATGTATATAAATTTTATAAGTAGAGTATTTCTTTTTATAACCTTTCCATTTCTGACAATCTTTAAAAAATATAAGGGTCTTCAGATTTCATCTTGAGTTTTTGAAGCACCCTTCATTTGTTAAATAAGGTATTGTCTTTGCAGCTGAGAGCTGTTAATGTCTGTGTCTCCCTGGAGTTGGATTCTGGTTTGTTTCCATTGCAGGTGATTGTTGATGATAAGGCGATGCCTGGATTTTCATTTTTTTTCTCTCTTCTCTGCAGGTTGTAATGATGCGTTTGTTGAAGTAGGCATGCCTCGAAGTCCTTCCCATTCTGGGAATGCTGGTGACTTGAAACAGATGATAGGTCCTTCCAAAGTTTCCTGTGCCAAGAGGCAGACAGTGGAACTACTGCAAGGCACGAAAAACTCCCACTTACAGTATGTAGTTTCATCTTTAAAAGCCCTTGATCCTTTGAAAGAAATTGTGTAATAAGCTGGATTTGTTTTAAGTTAGTGGAACAAAACTGGATTTGTTCAGCAGTCAGTGCTCTTTGGTTCAAGTGAGTTTGGTTTTATCCATGAGTTTTTGTTTTCATTTCTCTTTATAATTCTTTTCTTTTTGTAAAAAAGAAAAATTTATTGCGATGATGTTGGTTTATAACATTATATAAGTTTCAGATGTGCAACATTGTACTTCAACATCCTTATATATTACATTGTGCTTACAACCAAAAGCCTAGTCTCCATGCACCGTGCAGTTGACCCCTTTACCTGTTTTGCCCTCCTGTACCCCACTTCCTCTCCGGTAACCATCGATCTGTTGTCTGCCTCTATGAGTGTGTTTTTGTTTTTGATTTTGTTTGTTCATTTGTTTTTGTTTTTTAATTCCACACGAGTGAAATGATTATGGTATTTTTCCATCCGACTTATCTCACTTAGCATAATACCCTGAAGTTCCATCCATGTAGTTATGAATGTCAGGTTTTCCTTTTTTTTTTTGGCTGTGTGATTTCAGTTTTAGCGATGTTTATGTGGATAAAAATTTTATTAAGGAATAATATCGGGTAATTTTAACCCATATGTCTTTTCTATTGTCTCTCCCCCTTTCAGTTGGTTGAGTTTTTCTGTGGGTCCTCTAAACCATCTATATTGCTCTGAAACTTTAACATTCTCACTGCTCTTCAGTAATCAGCAAGGCAATTTTTACTCTAATTGTTGCTGTTAGATATTTTCCTGCTGTGAATTCTCCATTTGCCTTTGAATTTCTAACTTAAACGATGCCTCCCTTGTTCCAAGGTTGTTAATTGCTAACTTTGTTAATGAATACTTGACAGCATCGTGATTTCATTTATTATAAATCACAGTAAGCATAAATAGATATATTGTATTAAAAATAACCCCTTTACCATAGGATGGTTAGAAATGTGTTATCCTTATTTTTTTCTACTTATCTTATTTTTTTTTCAAATAGGCAGTCTGTTCACATGTTTTTAAAAAGAAAAACGATGAAAAGCTTCTACACTGAAAGGCTTTGTTCCCGCCCATCTCCATCCACCCAGTTCCCTCTACTCTCTCATTAGTTCCCTTGTGCAGTCAAAAATCCATGTATAAATAATTTTTACTTTCCGAAAACTCGACTTCAGTCCTCCCCTGGTATCCGCAGGGGATTGGTTCCAAGACGCCACCCCACCCCACCTTCCACAGATACCAAAATCCACAGGTGCTCAGGTCCCTTATATAAAATGACATAGAACAGTGCATACAGTTGGTGCTCTGCCTCTGTGGATTCCCAGCCATGAATCAAAAATACTGTTTTGATATATGGTTAGTTGACTCCCAGGATGTAAAACACGGAGATATGGAAGGCTCACTGAAAATTTACTGAAAAAATCTGCATGTAAGTGGACCCATGTGGTTCAGACTCGTGTTGTTCAAGGGTCAACTATATATCCTTACAGTGTAGAATGTCTAGAGGGAAATACAGCATATGTATTCTTATTTCCTCTTTATCTTACCAAAATCTGATTTGCTTTTTATATACTCTTTGGTCAATTAATTGCCGTTGTTACCATTTTGTCTGAATCTGTTTTTTTTTTTTTTTTTTGGTACTAGTACTCAAAATTAACATTATTTAGTATAAATTATAGAAATGATTTTGCTTTCTTTGTGTTGAAGCATTTGAAGTACTTACCTACTCCTTTTATCATTGTGCTGTGAATTCATCATTGTCTGTTATCTGAATTAAGCTGCACCCTCCAGAATGGTCTTCCTGCCTCCAGTCTCTCATCTCCTTATTAGTCCTTTCTTTTGTTCCAGTAATTAGTTTGAACACACAGTCTGGTCTTGTCATACTTTGGCTTTAAAACCACTTATGATCTGCATTGCTTGCTTCCTTTCCTTTGCTTATGCTGTTCCTTCCAAATTGCTGTTCTCCTGGCCCTTCACACTGGTGAAGCTACAGATGCCTTTTAAATTCCAGTTCAAGGGTCTCCTGTGAAGCCTCTGTGAACTTCTGTCACACACAGTTTATTGCTCCTCTCTTTCTATTCCTCTGATTCCCCCTGGCGCACCTGAGTAGTTTATGATGAATGAATGAATGAACAAATCAGCTCTTTGATGAATACCGTTTCTTATTTCTCTTTTACTTGAGCTTAACATGCAGTTGGATTTGAACTCGAGTGTACGTGTAAGTCATTATCAGTTCTTGTAATTAAAATCATTGTTCCCCATTTTAAGAAGTACTTTCATGCTCTTCCCACACAGGTGTTGGAAAATATGTCTTATTTATCTGCCACCTTTATCATAGCAGATTTGTTAGCAATGTCATATTTCACACACATGAATTGGATCATCTGCATGGCTTCTCATTGACTCAGTCTTGTTTAGACTGTGTATGGATGGGCCATTGCCATCTTCCTGATGTATCCAAATCAGGAATCTTGTCTATGTCTATTCCACATGTACCATATACAGTATGCTATATATACTATATATAATGTGTGTGAATATATATCATGAAAGAGTTTTAGCTCCAGCTCTTAGACACCCAGGTTCAAATTCCAGCTCTATCGTCTATCAGAACTATAACCCTGACAAGGTACTTGTCTGTAAAATGGGGATACTACTACCTACCTCATAGCGGTGTTGTGAGGATTAAATGAAATAATACAGGTAAATAGTTGACAGTGGTAAACATACAAGAGAAAACATGGCACACAGGAAACATGCAGCACATTCGTATATGATAGTGAAGTGTTAAATTCCAAACTCTGTTTCACAGCAGCACCGACAGGCTGCTCTCAGATCCTGAACTGAGTGCTACAGAAAGCCCGCTGGCTGACAAGAAGGCTCCGGGGAGTGAGCGTGCCGCAGAGAGGGCTGCAGCCGCCCAGCAAAACTCTGAAAGGGCCCGCCTGGCCTCGCGGCCGTCATATGTCAACATGCAGGTAATGATGAAAAAATGGGAATGTCATCCAAACGCAAGGTTGGGGAATGGGGAATTCAGTGAGTGCTCAGCAGTAGAGCAGAAATCCGGTTTGTTTCTGCACTCTAGTCAAGATTAAATTTAAATATATATGCACTAGTTAGGAATCGGTTTTGCTGTAAACGTGAAAATGAAATGCAGGATTTTGCTTTAGTGGGAAGAGTACTTTAAAATATAATATGAAAAGTGACATAAATCATCCTTTGTCCCTCTGTGTTAATCAAATGACATTATTCATCTGTTTTAAAAATTAGATAAATGTCAGAGCTGTTATTTCTAAGTATTACTGCATCATGACATAGTCTTGGGTAAATAGATATAATATCTATCCTTCCATCTATAAAATGGAGGTGATACATTTGTTGTCATTTAGACAGTTATAAAAATGAGTCTAGGTTTTTGAAAGCAAATGGTAAATATTGATGATTATATTCACAGATTTTCATAATTATTTTACACAATTTCTTCAGTAGGGATTGTCTCTGTATCCATTTTCAAACTATTAGACTAATTACTCAAAACAGGCTATTGACCATGAAATTCAGAAATCTCATTTCATATGGATCACAATATAAAGGATAAGGATTTTGTGATTTGTGCTTTTAGAGTCCTATAAACATTTGCTTTCAGTATCAGAATTACTGGGTAGACTTAAGTACTTCATAGTAGGAGACTTATTATCCCCATCCTCCCTACCTCCAAAAAAAGGAAGAGAAAATTTTTCACAAAATCCTAGAAATGAAAAAGCTGTCACAGATATGTCAAAGGAATTAATTCGTGGAACTAAATTATATTCCTATAATTCCAATGAAAACTGGTTAAATCCTGCTTGTCTGTTTTTTGATGTTTTTGCATTTGAACATTTCCATGAGTTTTCAGATGAATGTTTTTACAAAAGCCATGGCCTTTTTATAAAGTGTCAAAGTTAAAAAAAAAAAAATGACATTTGTTACATTTTCTCTGGTGGATTTATTTTCAGTTAATATAAATTAAAATTTTCTCATGTAAGGAGTATCACATCCGCTTTATGATCCCTTTATGGTTTTAATCCACCTTGTGGTTCTCTTTTCCATCAGGTTTATACCTATAGTGAACCATTTTCATGTTTCTTTATTTTAGGATAGATAAGTGTTCTTGGTGATATAGTTTCAACTTAAACACATGTATTTATGCTGTTTATAAAGAGCTGACTCCTAAAATCATTAAGAAACCAATGATAATAGTCACTGAGTATTGACAGGGAGAAAGACTGAAGACCTCCCTGGTTCCTTCTGCTAAAAACTCTCTCTGTCTCCTGACTGTTTGTGGAGTGCTATATCTTCAGCTCCTCTTTTCACACTTATCTCCCTTCCTAGTAGGTATTTTTTTGTAGTTATTTCTTTTATCCATCCTTGCTAAGACTGCATGGCTTGGAGGCTACAGATTATTTTTAATTAATTTATTCTTCCACAAAGTGCTGCACAGTCTCTTTAACCAGAGGGACTCAATAAATATTTATTGAACAAGTGAATTTAGGATCTCCCCACACCTTGCCCTTAGCCATTAATCATTAAAAGTTGATTTTAATTTTGAATGCCATTTTAGACCTAGGATTTCAAAAACATCATCAAACTGTGTAATTTTAAAAAATTGGCTCTTCGGATTTACTGACGTGTTCTTAGTGTTATAAACACACATCATGGTTTGTCAGAGTTAGCGTCTTCACTTAGTATCCTGACCTAATTATTATTTGTACACATTTCCAAAGTATCTTGTTTCAGATTGTAAATTACCTGGGTGCCTTCTCTACATGTAGGGGTATAGTCCTCCTGGGCAAAAGAGCTCTTGCCAATTTGTTCTTGACCCTCCTGGTAGGCCTTCGAGGCATTCTTAAATCAAGTCTTAGCTAGTCTCTAAATTGGGGAGTTGAGAACACTGGGTTAGCATCTGAGATGTAGTTATATCTAGACTACTTTCCTCAAAATGACCTACCTACACAGGTCTACTTCTGTGTATACCTGACTGTGTCATAAGTCGCTTATTCAATGTGAGTGGAAAGAATGAATAATGCCATCTTAGTCCTGTGCAATACAAAGTAACTAGGTTTAATTTTATTGTATTGCTGACTGTTATTATGGCTTAAAGCTAGACATTTGCCATTTATCTCCTTTCAAAAGCAGACTATTCCAGTTAGGCTAAATAATTTCTTAAGTTGTTTCCACATTATACCACTTCAGGGCATGCTTTACTTAAATGAAGAGGAGGTTTTTAGAAACAAAGAGGTCAGTAGATAACCTGAAAGCGTTTTGGAAATGCATTATTTTGAAAGCATAACTATTATTAGATTATTCACTGTACTCTAGCATCTATTTGTCCTGATATGTTGCATATTCATAGTAAATAGGAACTTTTTTTTCCTTTTGAGGGAAAATTTCTAACTATCACTGTCATGACAAAGTCAGAATCAGTAATTTATTTTTCTAATTAATTAGTTTTGTAAACATGTTTAAATTTATCAGACTTCAGAAAATTAATGGCATATTATGGTGCAAAGCTTTCCATGTGTCCCAAGGAGATTCTTGGGCTATAGTTAAAACCTTTCTTCTGTAATCATGGAGTATTGGCATGACATTTGAAAAGACTGGCAATAAAGATATTTTCTCTCTGTTTCATTTTCAGGCATTTGACTATGAACAAAAGAAGCTATTAGCAACCAAAGGTAAGTGATATGTTAATGATCTATACTTTGATTTTTTTTCAGTAGACTGGATAAAAGGTTTTTCAGTATTCATATTGAATTGTGAAATTGGACATCATAACAAGAAACTAAGAATGTTTAGGGTGTGAGTTGCACAAATTTTGTTGAGGTCCAATATATTTTGTTGAATATATTAGCATTAGTTCAATTAAGAAATAATGTAGCATTGTAAAATTTACCATTACTTTGTATAAAATGTTTTATGAAGATACTATAAGGCATTTTATGTTAAGAAGTAATATTCAGTGATTTTTTCCTTTACATATATCAAAGAAACACTCAATAATTTTTTAAGAAACATTAAAAATATCAAGCATTTTTTTTTATATATATTCTGTTTTCCAAAGCTATGTTAAAGAAACCAGTGGTGACGGAGGTCAGGACACCTACAAATACCTGGAGTGGCCTCGGGTTTTCTAAATCTATGCCAGCTGAAACTATCAAGGAGCTGAGAAGGGCCAATCATGTGTCCTATAAGCCCACAATGACAACTACTTTTGAGGTTTGTAGAGTCATGTCCTACCCATTCTTCCTGTGTGTTCTCTCAGCAAAAGAGAACAATCATCTCTCCCCTCTCATTCTTTATTTACATAAGGAAAATCATTAATGGGGATTTGTTTTAATTTATATCCTTGTAAACATATTGCCATAAAATTGATGCAGTCTAATATATTATGGTCTTTTATGTACCTTCTCTCAAAGTTATTGATCAGCTGTTATGGAGATATACATTTCGATAAATGTGTTTTTGTTAGGGGGAGAGTTATAAATGCTGGAGCAGGGCTGAGATTAAGCAAAGGACAGATTTAATATACCATGAAATGTATAAATAAACCCTTTATCCAAGAGTATCACTAGCAAGCCCACCATAAGGGAAAAAGGCAAATATTCAACAAAAACAAGTTTTCAGATATGAGTGAAAAACTCAGTGTGTTCAGATGTGCCAGGAACACAGCAGGAAGTGCCACAAACAAGAGCTCCAAGATTTTATGTTTCCCAGATGTTGGCTGCATTGCTCAGAGTGAGACTGGGAAGCTGGCATCTGCACCACGTGGAGAAGGAATCCAGAATTCCACACTTCCCAGCCAGGCTACCCGTGACTCACTCAGCAAGGCCTTTTCAGTTTGAGAGTATCAGATTTGGTATAAGCCTTTTGCCAAGTGAGGGTGGAGTTAGAGCACAATGCATGCACACATAACAGTAGGGAGACTGTGCAAACCCAAACATGGATGAAAATGATTAATCCAAGAATCACAGTGTTCAACCAGAACACTGGAGATTGAAAAACAAATACCGGTTAAGGGTTTCATAATTGTTAGTCTAATAACTGGCATTTGTAGATCGATCTTCTTTTCTCCACCTGCTTTCTTTGTAAAAATCAGACTGTTGATGAAGGGTAAAAGCAAACATGCGAGTTTTTTTCTTTGGCTTTCTAAGTGAAAAAGAAAATAACTATTGAAATACTAAAAAAGAACAATCTCCTGTGAATTTCATTGTCAGACCCACAGTAGCAATCTGGCAGGCTGTATTTAAAGATTGGAGTTACTGTAAGCAGCTAGAATGTAGAAACCGTTAAGGAAGAAATTTGAGGCTGTAGAAAGTACACACCTCTTTCTGCCATTATAGCTCTGAGAGAAACTAAACATCTCCTTTTGTTGGCAGAGACCTTAAAACTGCCGTGCTAATTCTTTCAACTGATGCACCCGTGGTCGTCCACTTCGCTCACCATTGCCCTTGGCAGAGTGTAGTGTTAAGTGGTTGATTACGTTTCTGTACTTTCAGAGATGAAATGTTTCTCTGTAGAAATGCTAGTTCAGTTCTCCTCTCAAAGACCAACAGTATGTTTGAAATGATGACCATTCTAATAATGTAATGATCAAGTGCAAAGGCTGTGGGGTCTGACCGTCACCACTGATAAATGTACAGCTTTGATGAGTGACTTCACTCCTCTGAGCCTGTTTCCTCGTTTGAGTTGTTTTGAGGATGGCATGGGAGAGGGCATCCAGTGCACAGCATAGTGTATCGTAAGTTCTCATATTTAGTGGTTACTGTTATTTCCACTGGAGAATTTTACCCTTAGGAAAACCAAGAGCCTGCTGAAATATGAGATTTTCTTATTTGTGGTCATGGCAGTAGGTGTCAGAGAAAGGACTTGAATTCATTTTACAAAATTTCCTTACTCTCCTCTTCCCAATGGTTGAACCCAAGAGGGTACGTTTGATTACATAGCAAAGGTGATATGTAAATGATTTAGAGCCATGTTGCCATGCCTTAATAAATATAAGAATCACGTGGAGAGCTTGATAAAAATGCCCGTTCTTCCTCTAGCATCTCATTCATCAGGTGGGGAGTGGAAACCAGGAATCAACATTTTTAGCAAAAGCCTAGTGTGATTCTAACGCGGGCACCCTCTGGAAGCACTGCTCTCCGGGGACAAAGGGGTGGGAGAAGGGTGTGACCAGCTAGATCAGTGCATGGGTGTTCACCTTGGAACCTTTTATCTACAGCCCCTTTAAGAAAAGATAAAATTGCACTTTCTTTGGGAATGGTGTTCTAGGTTCTCCGTGGTGTGTAGGACAGGCCTTGAACTTCCCTCACGCATCTAAATTCATTGAAAAGGGCAGAAGGGCCCCTTACATGGCACGATCTGATGTTTGGCAGTAGTTGCCGTCTGCAGGTGCATTCCTTCCCCCTTTATTCTGCTGTAGCCCAAAAAGGATTAAAAGCTGGCAATAAGTGAGGATTGCTTCTTTGGGTTAGGACATGGCAACAAGATACAAGATGGGGTGGAGAAGGACCTGGGTAAAAGAGAAGTTAAAAAATTTTATTAAATTTGACCACACCTCTGCTTATAGCACTAATATTTTAAAATCAGAGGGTAGCTAGAAACACTCTTTTTCCATACGCTTTTCCAAAGAAAAACAAACCCAGATGGATAAGTAGAACGCTGATCTATGAAGAGAAGCATGTTTAGCCAATAGGTCCTGCTGGGTGTAGGCTGCTCACTGGCACATGGAGTTTCCTAGAGCAGGAAACTTGCTTGAGGCAAGAAGTTGATGCTTTGAGCTCCTTATTCAGATTACTGAGAAGCTAGGCTTGAGCAATTGTTTCCAGTTTGGGGGCTGCTTTAAAAAATTAGCCTGTTCTGTTGGTTAAGAAGCAGGCAGCTTGAGACTGTTTTCTCCAAGACTCAAAAATATGACCCTATTCACTTGATGACATACTGGGATACCAAAGGTCAAACAAAAGGCTGCTTTGGCCCACAGTACATCGGTCACATCAACAGAACTACAAAAGGTTTGGGATTTTCCTTTTATTTTTACCACTCATCTCTTAAAAGCAGAATAGTCACTTTCTCTAGAACAAATAAAAACCTTCAGTGGGAATCAAAGATGGTTTTTAATTTCTTAGCACTAAGAGTAACGAGATTGTCTGATTAAGTTGTATAAATCTAAGAGTAGAAGTGAGCTGCTATTTGTGATACTTTAATTTTTAATTAGTAGATAACAAGCTAGAAGATATCACGAGATTATGTAACGTTTTTAGAAATCACCATGTTTAGCCAGGTCTGGCATAGTATTTGAATGAATTACATTTAGATTTTAGAATGAGTGTTTTTTTTATTCTCAAGAAGAGTTTAGATGCAGAATTAAAATATATATATAT
>NW_006438113.1:22265498-22273955 GCF_000325575.1 Pteropus alecto | reverse complement strand
GTTCGCCTTTTATATTTTCTACAGTTTTTATTTATATATATATATGTGTATATATATATATATATATATATATATATATAAATACTATATAGAATGATCTCATTAATGCTTCTGGTAATTACCAGTTTTGAGCATGTTCTCATTTCCCTTGCTGCATTGAATTTATTGGTTGAAGTATAATGTTATAGATAGTTTTAATTGAAAAGCCATCTTTTTGGTCTTAGGAGTCTTTCTTTTCCTATGCCCCTTTCCAAAAATCAGCAAAGGACATCCCATAGATATCGGAGAAGGTATCTCTGGGATTCAGTAATTCCACAAATACTTATTAACCAACTTTTGTGTGCCAGATACAATTCTAGGTGCTAGAGATCCAATGCTTTGAATTCAGGTTCTTGCTTTCATGGATAGAGCTTTTTGGTGGGTAGAAAGAGATACAAAACAAGTAAACAAGAAAGCATTAGGCAATAAAAGTCCCCTTAAATATGAAACAGAGGCTGCTTTTTAGATTGAGCTGTTATAGCAGGTCTTAATGAGTAGATAATATTCAAACTAAGACTTAGATGACGAAAAAGGGCCAACCTAGTGGAGATCTAGAGAAAGTGCAGCAGGCCAGGGGAACGGCTGGCATGACCATCCTGAAGTCAGAACTAGCTGGTAAGTTTGTGGGGAGGGGAGGGATAGCGTGGTAGAGCATCGAAGATTAGCTTGGAGAAATAGGCAGAGGCTCAATTATGGAGCACCTCAGCCCACTGTAAAGTACTAGAAAAGTATTAGAAGATTTTATACACTGGCATGATTTGTCCTAATGTGCATTTAAAAATCAACCTAGTTGCTTTACGGAAAATGGATTTTTGGGGTGGGAGGCAAGAGTAGAATCAAAATGTCTATTAACCCATTTCCCGTTTAGGAAGACAGAAGTGCAGCTCACTGCCAGCATTAATTTAATTTTACATAAACACGCTCTTTGAGGCTAAAGCCAATCTGACTGATTTTCAATATGAAAATAAAATACAAAAACTTTTTGGAGTTATTTCTAAACAGAACTTGTCTCTAATCCTAATGTAATAGAAATGTATATGATGACCAGTATTTAATAATTTTTTTTCATGTGGTAAATTTCAAAGCACTGAACAACACAAAGTGGAACATCTAGGATTTGACATTTTCAGTGATCGAGAATTACTGTGTTTTGTGAATGGAAATACCATGACTAAAAACCAAATGCTATAAGTAGATGATATCATTTGTTTTCAAAGAGTACCAATACACTAGAGCGATGCAAAAATAATAATAAAAGCAAGATATTTTGTGGCAAACTTTGAGGGTAAGGTTAGGATTGTAATTCATGAGTTATCTTGGGATAAACGCTGCACCCCAAGTGCCGCTGGTGAGTGTTCTCAGGGCAGATGGGAAATGGGTTAAGGAGGCAATTGGTGACAGTTTTGGAGATGGAGAGAAGCAGGTAGGTTTGGGATATGTTTAGAGAGGACATTGATAGAATTGCTGATGGATCGCGTGTGCTGAGGGAGGGAGGAATGAGATGGCTGTTAGAAGTTTGGCTTGAACAGCCGGGTGAATGTTAGTCATTTATTGGTGTAGGAATTCCGGGAGAGGACTAGGTTTGGGTATAGCTGGTGGGGATGGGTAACGATTTGATTTCAAACCCTCTAAGTTTAAAATGCCTATGAGACAGTAAAATAGAGGTGTCAAGTTGACAGCTCTATTATACCAAATTTGAACAGAGAAATCAAACCTGGAGGTAAAAATTTGGGAGTTATGGTTGTCTCAAGCCTTGAAAGAGGTTGAGATTACTTAATATGAAAGCATAGAGAGAGCAGTGAAGGAATGGTAGGGTCAAGCCCCAAGGTGATGGGACATTTGGGTAGGAAAGGGGGAGGGAGATCCTACAAGGCTACAGTGAGGTAGGTGGAAAACCTGGGTAGTGTGGTGCCATGATGCCTTGGAGGAGGACGCGTTAAAGGAGGACATGGTCAGCTGTGGCTCTGCTGCAGTGCGACTGAGTTGAGATTATTGAAGTGAATAGTGCAGGATCCTTTTGGAATTCCCCAGTGAACGTGAAACTTTGGAAATCAGAGAATCTCGACTTTAGTACTCTAGATACAGTACAAAGTAGGGTACCTGTAATAGGGGGATTAACTCAATGAATAAAGGAGTGAATAAATGCAAGTTCAGCATAAACTTTGAGATGTTGTACATTATTTCTAAAATTTTGATTGGGGGCCATTAAAAAAGGTAGACTTTTCCCAGTATTTGTAATTTGTTGGAGAGAGCCTATTTGAGGACAACACAGGAGAAATGCCAGATCTCTCTCCACCCTCTGACTCATTTAGCCTGGGAGCTTGATTCCTGTCAAAGCGTTAGGTCAGCTGCAACTCTTCCACGTTTCTTGTGAGATATAATGAAGGGAATCTCTGCTGTACCAGATGGAAGATGTGTTTTATGGTTCCCCCAAATAGGGAGGGATCTTAGCACCCACTAAGATCTGCTCTAAATCTCAGAGTGAGTCATCATACCTGGGGCTCTGAGAATGAAAGCTGGCACCCACATAACGAAAGAAAAGGACTTCACTATGTGTATTACATACGAAGTGTCCTTGGTGGCTGGAGGACAAAGACTATATACAGATACCATAGCCACTTCTCGAGAATCAGCATTTGTGGGTAACTGCAGTGGCTGGCAATAGAAGTAAATGGCAATGGTTTAAGGGATTCCTTTCTGCCCCCACCCTGGTAAACCCACCTTATTAAACATTTCCTTATCGGGCTTTTCTTGTTTACAGGGCTCATCAGTGTCGCTCTCGAGGTCCAACAGTCGTGAGCACTTGGGGAATGGAAGCGAATCTGATAACTGGAGAGACCGAAATGGAATAGGACCCACGAGTCACAGT
The DNA here is from genome assembly GCF_000325575.1 of Pteropus alecto. Taxonomy (NCBI): domain Eukaryota; kingdom Metazoa; phylum Chordata; class Mammalia; order Chiroptera; family Pteropodidae; genus Pteropus; species Pteropus alecto. Next base: position 22,271,047 of record NW_006438113.1, on the reverse strand, counting down.
GAATTTGCAGCTTCTGTTGGCAGCCCCAAGCGTAAACAAAACAAATCAAGTGAGCCGTGACTTTTAATCATACTTTTAGATTAAATTAGCTTGGAATTTGTTTCTCTGGTTGAGGGTGATGATGTTCAAGTATAAGCTCTGGCCTCAACGCCGTCAAGTGTTTGCCGTTACTCACATGCCACCACCTCTGTGAAGCCTTCCTAATTTTTCCCAGTGAAGCAGACCAGGTAGTTCTCTGCTTTCACTGCATTTTGTATATTATTTCACTCTAGCATTTGTCACGCCAGTGTGTAATTACATATTTACACATCTGTCTCTTGTAGAATTTGGGTTCCTCAAGCCAGGGATATTTATTCATTCAATAAACACTTATTAAGTGCCCACGTGACAGGCATTCTGTTAGGCTATGCCTTGTTATTTCTTCCTAAATGTCTAACAGTGTCTGATACCTGGTAGTGGCTCGGTAAATGTTTGTTGAAGGAATGTAGGAATGAGTTAAATACACACAAACATCCAGAAAATGTCTTTCCTCATCAGGAAAAGACAGGGATGTAAAAGAGTTAAGTAGCATGTGATCAAATTAGCATCTTGGACAATAGAAGAAAGTCTGCCTAGTGGGTAGCTACTACAAATTAAAAGCAGAATTTAATTTTCTAATTGACAAGATGTAGCTGAATTGACACAAATAGAAAAAAACTTTGAAGCATAAGGGTCTGGCTTTGAACAAATATGGTTAAGAATCAGCATGACTCCAGTGGGCTGTATGTATAAAAAGGTAAACAGACAAGAATTGATAAAAGTAATTACAAGAAATGCCCCGGATGCCTTGTTGAGAGTTTTTGACAAATTTGGAATTCCGAAACACGTAGCATGGAGTATTTGAAGATTACTTAAAGAAAGGCAATCTAAAGGAGCATAGTAGACACTTAGTAAGTCAGTTGTTACCATCAGTCAAGTTGGCCATGCTGTCAAGAGTCTCAGATTTGAAAAGAGCAGTGTGGTGTTGGTCAAGTGTAAATTAGAAAACACAGTCAATTCCTTCATTCCCAAATGTACTGTCAGTTGTAGACTGGACATTCCCTATTAGTTATGGGCTAGCTCCTCCAACACTGACAGGAGGATGGAGCTGAGAGGCAGGCTGGTGCCAGGTACAGGACTAGGGGTGGAAATGATCTCCCTTCTGTAGCCCTATTTAAATTAGTTTTGTGCCTCTCTTTTTCTATCTTTATTTCCTTGCCCTTTACTTAATGCTGGATAATTAAAACTGACTGTACAACTTGGCTGTATTGAAGGTCAGGATTAGGGTTAAGATAAGGGATTCATTAATAAAAAGAATGATTAAAAAAGCAGTTATTTGGCTTTTGTCAAATGTTTTAAGAGCATAGGGAGTTTAAAAGAGAATATGGAAACTATAAGCAGTTAAAAGAAATGTAAAGAAAGTTATTTCACTAAGAATATTTTATTTTAACACAGCTGTTTTCTCAAATTTTATTAGTGTGTTTGCTTAACCCAGTATATGTAAAATATTACCATTTAACTGTGTAATCAATGTAAAAAAATTTTATGATATATTTTGAATTCTTTTTTTGTACTAAGTCTTTAAATCTGGTATGTATTTTACTTATAGAACCTTTTTACTTCCCAATAGTCACATGGGGCCAGTGGCTACTACTGTATTGAACAGCACAGTTTTAGATAACCCACCCTTGTCAAGGTTCCCTAGGCATCCCTGTTTACACCAGCTGTTCCAGTATTAATTCTCAGTAACTCTCACTTTTATCCTCAAAAAAAGAAAATTTATCATTTGGATATAAATTACATGGTCAATCTGCCATGTTGTTAAGTCCAGTTTTCACTCCAGTGTGACATCATATAATGTTCTGCATTAACAGTGACTCAGGATCTCACTGGTCACCCCTCTTCATTCTTTTTTGATGACTCTGGGGCCTTATCTACAGACTGTGGAGTGCTCAGGGCTGAGGGCCTTCAGGGATTGGTCCTGGATCCCTTCCTCTACACATTCTCTCCACAAGAGATAACATATCTATTTTTAAGAGAAAGAAAACCCTTATCAAGAAATTCTTTTGACTTGAGATACATAAAGGACTGCACAATTGAGATGAAAAGAACTTGAGAAAGTGATTAGTGATACCCCAAATCGATGCAGAACAAGATTCTTAGATTTAGCAAATGCATTGGTCACAGAGATTAGATGAATCTGACTGGCTGAGTGTCCTCCTTCCTTCCTCTCCCTGGGAATCCCTTGTGAAGCTGCATGTTTGGTATAAGAGGATAGAATTCGCACTGTACGAGAGCCAGTCGTTGGTCAGGAAGGTAAGAATGGTTACTCAGTTCTGCTGGAATCTCCAAAGCAACTCTTGAAGAGTGTTTAAACTATTTGGCCAAGTACTTGGCATGGCTCATTAGCCCATTATCCAGGGATGCATGCCCATTATCCAGGGCCTCAGAAACACAGGTGATGTGGAGAAATTTTTGCCCACCAAATTGGCCACAAAGGCCAGGAAAAGCTCGGCATTGCTGTCTTAGAATTTTTCTCGAGAAAGATTTGTTTCTGTCATAAATTAGATCCAGGAACTTCACCATCATCTCATCACTTCAAATGTTACTCTTAATTTTGGAAGCGCTCTATTTTTTGAGCTCAATGACCAAATATATTTTTAAAGAGATTTATATGGTACAATATCATAGAATTCCTTTAACCGCAGGTAAGCGCAAGTGTGGATACAGAGAGCCATCCTGCCATCCAAAAGGAGCCTGAACTTAAAGTAACTTTCCTTACCTTTATTGTGTCCTAGGGGTCTCCCTTCCTATTCCTCATTTAATTCACATCCAATCAGTTATGAAGAACAAATGTTTCCAAGTGCTCTGGGAGAATATGATTAATGATTATTAACTACAGAGGCACTGTTGCTGAATTGCTGCCTCCCGAGTGTAACCTTTAAAATGGCAAGAGCCTCTCTAAAAGCAATAACCAGCATTTCCTTAATGAAAAGCTAATGTTTCAGTAAAGGATTGCTGTATTTCTGCAGCTACTGTTCTGTTCAGCCCGACAATGAATTTGAAATATTTGAGTGATTAAAACTTTTAATTAAACCTTGTTCTCTCTGGGCATTTACACTTCAAGCCTGTCTCTTGCTTGCCTTTCAGCGGAACACTATCTCAGCAGTAGCAATTACATGGACTGCATTTCTTCGCTGACAGGAAGCAATGGCTGTAACCTGAACAGCTCTTTCAAAGGCTCTGACCTCCCTGAGCTCTTCAGTAAACTGGGCCTGGGCAAATACACAGACGTCTTCCAGCAACAAGAGGTCGGTCATTATTTATTTTTCCCGTGCATCTCAGTTTGGGTTGTGTGTGTGACGACTTCTAGAATGAAATCACTCATTGACCTATGACTGTGCTTTCACTGAGCATTCGTTCAAGTCTCATAGCTTGTTTTTGCTGCTAAGAAAAATGTCATCTCATTTCCTATTTATTTAGTGCAGCTGGTAAACACAGGATAGCAGCAATATAGAAAATGGTGTTCACAAACATACACTTTGAACAGTTTTAACTGAAAGACCTAATTAGTGTATTGATTCATAGGAACGTTTGATTCACAGCTCCCTTATGCTCAGCAACAAGTGTGTATTTAATGATTTCATTCTTTAATGTTATCTTTATTTGTGGCACTTAAAAGAACGGCACCTGAAATAAATATCTGTGGTGCTTTTTAACGCCATCCTCATCATGTCACTGAAGTCTGTTCTCACAGAATATAATGTACTTTTTATACATGTTGATTTATTCATTGACTTAGTGTTTGGGTTTTGCCTAAACTGAGGCAGAGCTAAGATGGATTTTGGTCAAGCTGTTGAGCCGTGGCCATTACACACTGCCGTAAAGAGAAGAGCTAGATTCTTTCTACTACTGCTGTCATGCTACCAGGGCACAGCTAACCCAGTGCAACAGAAAGTCAGAATAGTTCTCTAAATGTATCTGTTTGGTCCGTGTTTGATGTTAGTCTGCTCTATTTCATCTTAGAGAATATCTGATTAAGTCAGTAATTCCCAGGTATGTATCAGTAAATGAAGAATCTAGAATTTTTATTAGGCACTTTGCATTATAAACCTAAGGTATTGCCCATAGTTCAATAATTTAAGTTCGATTGCCGAACTTTTTTAACAACAAAAAAAGGTTATTATGTGTGTATTAGATTTCAGGGTATTGATTTTGTTTTCTTTCCCCTACATCTAAATTAGTGTTCATTTAACCAAGGATTTTGTAAGCTGAATAAAATTTCATCATAAATACGTTAAAGAAGTGCATTTATTTAGTCTTTTATATAGTCTTGCTGGTTAGGTAAGAGTGGCCGATTGAGAATTTCAAGGGCAGAGGTATTATAACTTGACTAGAAACAGGTCTCCAAGTAAGAGATTAGATGTTATTCAGTAATATTCTGAGTTCATTTTTAATCTCTAGTTGCTGTTTAAAGAAGCATAGAAATAAATTTATTATAGGTACTTCTTAGCCAGTTATTTCAAAAAGGAAGAAAATATGAAAAAGGAAAGAAAGTCAGGGTGGCTTTATCTACTATTTAGAGCATTGGTCAGCAGAAGGCAGACCTGCTACCTGATTTTGTAAATGAAGTTTTATTGGTTCCCAACTACACACGTTCACTTACATATTGTCTGGTTGCTTTGGAACTAAAACAGCAGAGTCAGATAGTTGCAACAGAGACAACATGGCTTACAAAGCCTAAAATATTTACTTTTTGGCCCTTTCAGATGCCTGAAACAGTCTCTATTAAATAGAATTTCCAAAAACATATCTCTAGACCTATGATAAATTATAAACAAAAAAGTTTTACAAGATCTGGATGTAACTTCTAAATCAGAACAGAACATTTCATCTAATTTGAATGAAAAGTATATTTTACTGTTTACAGATATGTTGAAATTTGGTACTGCTTCCTTCATTTAGGATATTTTCTTTTGAAAGAGGAATAGGATATTTATTGGAATATAGATGTCAACATCAATACAGTTACATAATATATTGATATGTAATAGAAAAAGGAAGAGATAGCTAAGTCATTATTCAATTAAAATTTCCTAAAGCACAGTCTCAGCACACAGAGGAATGATGGCATACTTCTTGTAAAAGACCCTTAAGTACTAAATATTCTGCATAGCGATCTTTCCAGATCTTATCCTCAAAATATTTTTCCTTGTCTCAATTTTTAAATTGGGGAAATTATTTTTTAAAACAGCTTAATTGGCATACAAAAAACGACATGTTTAAGTTGCACAATTTGGTCATTTCTGACTTCTGTATATACCCCAAAGACCACAATATTAGAGGAATTCTTTTTTTTTTTTTTTTTAATTATACTGTATAAAAACTTTTGTTTCAATTAGATAATGGTTTCAGGCCAATTTTGCGTTAAATTGTACTTTTTAGTCTTTAAATGCTAGAAAAGTTCAAGGAAGTATTTGACATAATATAACTTTTATAATCATAAAGAAGCCAGAGCCCATTTTGGACTG
>NW_006438113.1:22222856-22265368 GCF_000325575.1 Pteropus alecto | reverse complement strand
ACATGTTTAAGTTGCACAATTTGGTCATTTCTGACTTCTGTATATACCCCAAAGACCACAATATTAGAGGAATTCTTTTTTTTTTTTTTTTCAATTAGAGTTGACATTAAATGTTATTTTATATTAGTTTCAGGTGTACAGCCTAGTGACCGTTCATTTATATATAATTTACAAAGTGATCCCCCCCGATTAGTTTAATACCCACCTGGCACTATACATAGTTATTGCAATGTTATCGACGATATTCCCTATGCTGTACTGTATATTCCTGTGACTATTTTGTAACCAATTTGTACTTCTTAATCCTTTCACCTTTAACCCCGTCCCCCCAATCTGGCAAACAGTTCTATTTCCATTTTGTTTGTCCATTTATTTTGTTCTTTAGAGTCCACATAAAAGTGAGATCATATGGCCATAAAAGTTTTTTTAAATGAAATCTTAGCTTTTGTGACAACATGGATGGAACCTAGAGGGTATTATGCTAAGTGAAATAAGTTATAGAGAAAGACAAATACCATATGATCTCACTTATATGTGGAATCTAAAGGATATTTTCTAATATTCATATGATTTAACAAGAATCCTCTGTTAAGTAACCTTGTGAGATTTATTTTAAACAGGTTGAAGATTTATTTAGCAACTTTACGAGGTATGTCTATACACATTATTACCATAGCTGCCAGTTATTTTATCCCTTTGGTGAGCCCATTGCTTTATATCCACAGTCATATTTAACACCCACAGCAGCCCTACAAGGTACACTATTGTCAACCCTAAATGCACACAGTAATGGCAGAGTCAGAATCCGAACCCATATTTCTCTGGCTTCAGAGCCCATTGCCTTTCTGTTCTTTTACAGTCTTCAAAGGAAGGGTAGGATCCTTGGGCTACTTCTCTCCACAGTTTGTTGCTGATACCAAAGAGAACAATTATACTGTTCCTGGAAATACTCCTGTGTGCCACTTTCAAAGATAGTCTGCTAGGCTCAGTCAAGTGAGTCATGGGTCTGATGTATCCTGGGAATTCTTCTATCATTCTTAAGTAGAACACAGTGAAAGATACCATCTATGGTATTATTCAGTTTCTTCTTATAGAGATAACCAATTCTCAGAATCCAAAGCTAAGAAATATTTTCTCTTAGATATGTATTCTTTTATCAGTTTACAAAAATGTGCAATTCGTGTTTCCCTTTTTGCCATGGCTGCCTGGATGCTCAGACCTAAGTTTTTATATCAATTGCAGTAAATCACTGGCTTAGGCTAAGTCTTCTGCTAGAATAATCGCTTTTGTTTCATCACCTTAATTAACTTTTGTCCCATACATTGTGACATTACCATTACCTCTTTTGGAAGTAGGCAGAGCATAATTGATAAAATAAGTGTAATAATGAGTTGAACCTACAATAAGAAAGAAAGTAAATACTTATTATATTGGTTATATATTACTTTTTCACCCACAGATTGATCTTCAGACATTCCTCACTCTCACAGATCAGGATCTGAAGGAGCTGGGAATTACTACTTTTGGTGCCAGGAGGAAAATGCTGCTTGCAATCTCAGGTGAATATAAATACTCATATTCATATTTTGAAATCTGAATAACTTCTGCCAGTGGGGCTGGTTCTACCCATTAATCACTTGCTTACTACCATGGCACCTTTGTGGCTGTGATTTCAGTGTTTTCCCACTAACAGTGTGACAAATGCTGAGACCATCCTTACTCCTTCATCAAGGCATTGCCTGGAAACTTCTGTGACAATGTCATTGCTTAAAACCGATCTCTTCAGAAAGAAATAACCAAAATTGCCCTTTGCATATCATGAGACTGGGGGAACAGTTGAATTCTCCTTTTTGTTGTTGTGTTAGGCAATAATTAATCATCGAATTAGTAATTATTCTAGATTGGCTGTCATGTTTCAAATGCATGTGTCCTTGCATACCAGCTGAGATCACTGCACCAGCGGAAAAAAGATGCTCCTTGGTATAGATAGAGCCTGGCAGTATTACTTGTCTTAATGTTCTTTTTAATTTTTTCCCAAAATTTTAATAGAATCTGTGAGTCACTGAAGGGTGTAGGATCCTGAGAGAAGTCACAGGAAAACAATGTTGTCTGTCTCCCAGACTTCCTTTGTGCATCAGTTGCATATTCTGTGCATTATCAAATGCTCTATACATATTTACACCCCATTTGAAAGGAATTGAGCCAGATGATGAATTTGGAGTTGGCAAATGAATAACTATGTACTTCAAAAAGATGTTTAGAGAAATATGAGGAAGAAATTTGAGGGGGCAAAAAAAATGGGGTTACTTTTTGAAGACTTCCTGATAAAGTTCATGAATGTCAATTGGATATGCGTACCAGTCTCTCAAAAAAAATAGTGACAAGGGCAGATGCCAAGTGTCAGGTGTGGTGAGAAAATGACTTTGCTTTTTCAGAACACTGAACTTGCAGGCTATGTCTTTATAAGGCCAGCAGTGGCATCCAACTCATGAAAGGCCCTTCCAAACAGCATTCAGTGATCAGATCAGCAATTAAAAAAAATTTAAAACCTCAGTTGCTTTCCATTTTGTTTTAGCAGCAGATTACATCCCCCAGCCACCTCCCCACAGGAAATCTTATCTATACTGTTCCTGGAAATACTCCTGTGTGCCACTTTCAAAGATAGTCTGCTAGGCTCAGTCAAGTGAGTCATGGGTCTGATGTATCCTGGGAATTCTTCTATCATTCTTAAGTAGAACACAGTGAAAGATACCATCTATGGTATTATTCAGTTTCTTCTTATAGAGATAACCAATTCTCAGAATCCAAAGCTAAGAAATATTTTCTCTTAGATATGTATTCTTTTATCAGTTTACAAAAATGTGCAATTCGTGTTTCCCTTTTTGCCATGGCTGCCTGGATGCTCAGACCTAAGTTTTTATATCAATTGCAGTAAATCACTGGCTTAGGCTAAGTCTTCTGCTAGAATAATCGCTTTTGTTTCATCACCTTAATTAACTTTTGTCCCATACATTGTGACATTACCATTACCTCTTTTGGAAGTAGGCAGAGCATAATTGATAAAATAAGTGTAATAATGAGTTGAACCTACAATAAGAAAGAAAGTAAATACTTATTATATTGGTTATATATTACTTTTTCACCCACAGATTGATCTTCAGACATTCCTCACTCTCACAGATCAGGATCTGAAGGAGCTGGGAATTACTACTTTTGGTGCCAGGAGGAAAATGCTGCTTGCAATCTCAGGTGAATATAAATACTCATATTCATATTTTGAAATCTGAATAACTTCTGCCAGTGGGGCTGGTTCTACCCATTAATCACTTGCTTACTACCATGGCACCTTTGTGGCTGTGATTTCAGTGTTTTCCCACTAACAGTGTGACAAATGCTGAGACCATCCTTACTCCTTCATCAAGGCATTGCCTGGAAACTTCTGTGACAATGTCATTGCTTAAAACCGATCTCTTCAGAAAGAAATAACCAAAATTGCCCTTTGCATATCATGAGACTGGGGGAACAGTTGAATTCTCCTTTTTGTTGTTGTGTTAGGCAATAATTAATCATCGAATTAGTAATTATTCTAGATTGGCTGTCATGTTTCAAATGCATGTGTCCTTGCATACCAGCTGAGATCACTGCACCAGCGGAAAAAAGATGCTCCTTGGTATAGATAGAGCCTGGCAGTATTACTTGTCTTAATGTTCTTTTTAATTTTTTCCCAAAATTTTAATAGAATCTGTGAGTCACTGAAGGGTGTAGGATCCTGAGAGAAGTCACAGGAAAACAATGTTGTCTGTCTCCCAGACTTCCTTTGTGCATCAGTTGCATATTCTGTGCATTATCAAATGCTCTATACATATTTACACCCCATTTGAAAGGAATTGAGCCAGATGATGAATTTGGAGTTGGCAAATGAATAACTATGTACTTCAAAAAGATGTTTAGAGAAATATGAGGAAGAAATTTGAGGGGGCAAAAAAAATGGGGTTACTTTTTGAAGACTTCCTGATAAAGTTCATGAATGTCAATTGGATATGCGTACCAGTCTCTCAAAAAAAATAGTGACAAGGGCAGATGCCAAGTGTCAGGTGTGGTGAGAAAATGACTTTGCTTTTTCAGAACACTGAACTTGCAGGCTATGTCTTTATAAGGCCAGCAGTGGCATCCAACTCATGAAAGGCCCTTCCAAACAGCATTCAGTGATCAGATCAGCAATTAAAAAAAATTTAAAACCTCAGTTGCTTTCCATTTTGTTTTAGCAGCAGATTACATCCCCCAGCCACCTCCCCACAGGAAATCTTATCTATAAACCTAATAGCTGAAGCAGATATAAGCAGAGCAGCTCTGAAATAGGGGTGGAAATCCAGCCATTGAGCAGTTTATTAGGCTTCTCTGTGGATACAGTTCTGTGCACATCAGTTGAGAATTTGTCTTCTCCCATGTGCCCAAGCTGCTGCTTAATGGAGCTCCACAGAGCAGACACTCGCTCTTCTTATAAGATCAGCTTGGTATAGTGCAGAGAACACTATTTAAATAAGGAGATCTGGGCTTTGCTTCTGCCAAGTCATGAGTCCTTGGGTGAGTTTCCAAACCTCTTTTGGTTTTGGTTTCTTAGCCATGAAGGTAGATTGCAATAGATGATCACGTGCGGTTATCTCCTGTTTCTAAGATCTGTGTCCATCCATGTGGTATATCATCAGGCATAATGAAAATAACCTACAGTTTTAATAGTATGTTAGTAGCAGGGTCCTATTCCTCCCTTTTTTTTTAATATATATATATATTCTTTAACAGGATAATTTTTCAACTTGTTTACCCTGAAGCTCAGCTTCAGAGGGCTATTTTTAGACCTGATATAACTATGTATTTTCATATTCTTTTATTTGAAAATGGAATTTATACGACTTGAAATTTGATTAACTCACATAATCACCACATCTGTACTGTTAAAATATGTTTGTGGTTCAGTGCATTTTTGCCAGAGAAGTGTATGTTCTAGAACTCCGCAATCCTTTACTAGAGATTCATGGAATGTCAGTGATAGTATAATGAAAATTAAGTTCTTTCTTTGTGCACCAACCCAATTCCAAACTCTGTTAGGCTTCCGGCAATAAGCAGATATCTCAAAATACTTTAACCAGTTTTGATGGATCATTAGGCTCTTTACTTGGAACACATTTGTGGTATATTCCAGGTGGGTTTTGGGAGTAGAGTGGGAAACAGCAGGGATTTTGAATCCCATTTTTAAAAAGTATTTTTTCCAGTCATCTTCAGTGTGTTCTATTCAGGTTATATACTACTTCTGTAGACTGCCTCTCTCCGTGGGGTTCACAGGTCCTTCTTGCTTTTAAAGGGAATTAGAGACTTTGAATAAGATGCCTTATGAATGCCGTGCACAGTGGGAAGTATTTGATTATTTTAAGGATGATTTTACCTTACTTTGTTGAGTGCATTTCTTTGAACCTGGTAAATTGTTTTTTTCTCTGCAAGTAATAAGTTTTTATTGAGAAATCCTTCATCCAAAAGCTTCTTTTTCCAATTCAATTCATCTGATAACAAATACATCCATTTGTAGTCTTAGAACATTCCATTTCTTGATAGGAACAGGAGAGCTGGCCAGCCTTGACTTATATTTGTCTTGTGGTTACATAGTTTGGTTAGGTACAAAGTTTGCTCAAAATTCCTTTTTAAAATTTCATAGATTTTCAACTTGTAATCAGAGTTCTTTCAGGATAAGGTTTTGCTGTTTTTAATCTTGGGCCAGAAGACATTTATTTTAGTATTGTAGGAGGAGATGAGATTTATCCCTAGTAGAGATAGATCAGAGAAAAATTGATTTTTTTAAATCCATATTTTTTGAACTTTTAAAAATTTCTCAATATTTTAAGGAGTAGTTAACTAAATGTACAGGGACTAAGTGAGAGGAAGTTTAGCATCCTGTTGACAGGCGTCCACCACGGCCTCAGGTAGATCTAACATTTCCCGACCTATTCTTTTAGTTTGTGACTCTGTTCAGATCCGCAACAAGATCCTGAGAGCTGCCAGGATTGTGTGAACCTTGGAATTTCAAAGAAAAAGGTTGGTATTTTCCCAAACTATCCCTTAGGTTTACTGAAAAAAGCAGGAGGAGGAGTTTGCTTTTTAATTTAAAAAACGAAAACTAAAATCTCTTCAGTATGTGATCCTTGATAATCTCTGTAGATTTATCTCTGTGCTTCACATTTTGAAATATATATCTTAGAAATTACATCTTTAGGGAATGGCCACATTCTTTCATGATCATTTTATTCTCTTAAAAATCTAGTTGGTTTGACTTTTCAGAGTAAAGTTTTCAACGCTATATAAAAAATTGTCTTCAATGGCCCAATTGTTATGTGTGATAGGGGAGAATAGTGTTTGACCTCATTCATTCTTTTCCTTCTCTATAGTATGGAATATCCTTCTGATTTGTGGGTTATTCCTCCATGAGAAAATGGAGGCCTAAGAAAATCTTTTAACTTGAAGGTGACAAAACTTCTCCAGGCTGTGTACTTAAGAGGATTCATTTATTCTTAACTCTTCTACAATTGCCTTTAAATATATTAAGTTCTGTTTTGATTTCTCTATTTGCTTGGGTTTTTTTTTTTTAAACAAGAAACATGTGTTCAACTTTTAATAGGAATGTCATGTCTGTTAGGTTTCTGCGGGAACTCGAAGCAATAGCTGCTATAAGCATGTCTGCACGTATCTTCCTTGCTTCTTTAAAGTTTTTAAGCTTAATTTTTCTATTAAAAAAATTCGGTATAGTAAACTATGAAGTAAAGCACTGCTATCTGGCATACATGAAACTACCAATTTCTCAAATTTGTGTTCCCGATGCCTTGAGTTATCTTCTCGCACAGTGGATGGATCACTGCAGCCCAGGGCATGGACCTTTGCATCAGGCAGGGTTACAACTTGTCACTTAACAGCTGTGTGGGTAACTTTGTCTATTCTTAAACCTCAGTTTTCTTATCTATAAGATGAAGAATAGTGGACTTAAATCACAATTGTTTTTCTTCTCCTCTAAGACCTAAATGCGGAGAGAGAGATGTCTCCACCTGTGCATTGCCCCGGGGCTTGGGGGTGGCAGACACTCACATTTTGGAAGGCAGTGGGATGAAACGTTTTGGGTATTCAGTCCATCTTCCAGAACTTAGGAGACAAGAGCACTTCTAGCCACGTGGCCCTCTTTGGCCACCTGTGACCCTGCAACCTGAGTCTGTGTTCTCAGTCTCAGCATTATTGTAGCAGGCCACAGCTTGCAGTGCAACTTCAGGATTCAAAAGGGAATTGATTATATATGTGTGTGGCTGAAAAAGTACTGAGTACTATGCACATATAGGTGCTGAATTACTGCCTCCCAAACCAACTATAGAATCCCTCTACTTGAAAGTGAATGTCTGAAGATATTTGCATTTCAGAGTCTGACTATTCTACTTGTAGGAGTTCACTAGCAAGAGTTACATCAGTTGATTTGTAGATATGTGTTTGGGGCGGGGGCTGGGAATAGAGGAGTAGAAGAGTCATAAACAGGTAGGCTGCTTCAATTAATTTTTTACTTTTCTGGTTAATAATTTTTAGTTGACAAAAGACAAACTAAACAGTGTTTTCTAAGTACTCTGGTTTCTTTAAAATTAAGCATCTTAGACTTTGCCTGGAAATTTAGATTCAAGTATTAGTTGTTTTCAATTGTATTTATTTCCTAAACTGTTGCTATTTTTACTAAACTGATTTTTTATTCAAAGAAACCTCCTGCTAATATGCTTCTTCATAGAGCTCTTTCTACTCAAGGAGCACAGTCATCATGACTTGTGGAGCCTTAGGGCTGTGGCTGAACACTTCTGTGTGCTCCTCTAATAGTCTTGTATTTAGGTGTGGGGTCTGCTTTTCATTTCCGACTTTCATAATTTAATGATTGCTGTGTTTGACATAGATGAGTTCAATAGCTGTAATGATTTTCTTGTGTCATTGGTAAATGTCTCTGAAATGACATTTGGGATAGGTCAAACTGTTTAATTTGTATGCCCAGGGTTTAGATGGTTGTGAGAATGACCTATCCCCCAGATAGTTTACAAACTGTAGTAAAACCTATTGGCTGTCCTTGGTTCTCTTGGCTACCAACAGGCTACCTTTATTTTTGGACTTCCTAGCATTTCAGAATGTTTAACCATCAATTAAAGGTTTTCCTTTTGCTACCAGACGTCCCCCTGCCAAAAAAGTGTGCCATGTCACCATTTTCTGAGCTCTGCTGCCATGTCCTGTAGACTATAGAACTTCTCCATTCAGCTTCTAACAATTCTCTCTCTCTCTCTCTCTAGAACTAAATAAAAACCGAAGAAAACTTTTTGAACCGCCAAACGCACGCACCTCTTTCCTGGAAGGCGGAGCCAGTGGGCGGCTGCCCCGTCAGTATCACTCGGACATTGCTAGTGTCAGTGGCCGCTGGTAGCAGTACTTTCCAGGTACATACCTGCCAACTCTGTCAGGTTGGACACAGGAGATCTGTGGATGGCCTTCACTGCACACCGTCCTAGGCACTCTGGGTGTCTGGTTATCAGGACCAAAGCATCTATTCACACCTGAATTTTGTGCCAAAAAGGAAGAAGAGAGATGTTCTTCATGTCATCATACAGAATACCACATATGGTTACTCTTTAAAAAAAATGGTAATTGAACAGAATTTGCAATATGAGGGTAGGGCTTTATTTCTCGTTTTTATTTACCTATATAACATATGCACTGATTTTTTTTTTTTACTTAAAATGAAGGATGAATTAACATCTGGGATGCCAGAAAACAGGTTATTGTTCACTTGTTTTGGTATTTGGGGTTTTAAAAAAAATAATCAAAGTGAAATTTCCTGGTACTGCTTTAAAATAATTATTGAGGTCTTTCAGCACTTTACACTTTCTAATTTCTTGTCCTGTGGAAATTCTCTTTCTCTCATTTTTATGTCACCTGGTTTATTGGTACAAATCAGATTTAGTCACATTTTTCTGACCGCGTTACATTTTTGTTTGAAACGGTACTGGATTATTAGTTTTTGTGCAGAATATTCTGTAACTTTGGGAAATGTAAGTGACGCCACTTGGTTCTGGACCAGTTCTCTTCATTTATGTCAGCATCCTAGAAACAATGAACATAGTTCACTGTAACAGGTGCAAAGAAAGATCAAATGGACTTTGCAATATTAACCCTTTGCAGTTATCATATTTAGCTGCTGCCTATATTGCTAAAATGATTTTAATGGTTGTCTGAAAGCAAAGGGCTATTTTTAGTATACTGCCACTAAAGGACACTTATTTATATCAAACTTTTATTTTTAGATATTATAAGCATACAGCACATAACTGATTAAATTGATATCTACTAGAGATTTATGGTAGAGAATGGACGGCATTCAATAACTGGAGCCCTAGATTGTCACTTTATTTAAAAAAGACAAATAATCATCTGACAAGACAGCACTGTTGCCATTAGGAGGAGAAATAGATTACTGTCCTTATCATGTACACATTAGCTGTGCTCCATATGGTAAAAGGATTTTCCTGAAACCATATTTGTCTGCTTGAAGTAGACTTATGTTTGTTGAAAACGGAAGGCTTTTAGTCTCCAGGGTGACAGTTTATAGACGGTTGAAGGAGGGGGAAAAATGACTATTTTTTTAAGTGGCTAGATTCATTTTTACAATCCTATACTGTGAAAGTCCAAGAAATCAGGCAACATTGTTTCCTAGGTCTTTTCAGACATTGTATTGTGGGTTATGAAGGGTTTTCAATTCATGAAGAAAATCACTAAGTGCCTCTCTTTCTTCAAAGCAATATTATTTCCAAGTGTATTAATTTGTTTGAAAACTTTCCCATAGGAAATGTTGTGAATTATCTGTACTGTAATGACTTATTTATGTTCATTATTCAAGATTTTCTACGTGGACATAAACCACTGTTGCATGCTCTCAGCAGAAGGCATTAGATAAGCATACATAACAATCGAGGATTTTTAAAAAATGCAGAATCAGAAATACTTGCCTGACACTTTTCTGTGGCTAAGTCATACTATTATTAGAGAAATTTTGCACACACAAAGATTTTCACTTTAAAAAATTGTATTGGTTACTTTGAAGGCATAGATAATGGACCTGACATAAATTATCAATTGTAACAGCTCTAAGGGGATGCCCATTTCTAAACTAAATCTGCTTAAGGATATAGAATTGTTCCCTTTGCAAGTACGATAGAATCATCCTGCGCACATCACATCATCACGTGGAGCTCTCCACCTTAGGTGGCTGTGTGAACACATGCTCCACCTTCAGCACAGGGTAAAAATTCCAGATTTGTTTCCTGTTCAACAGCTTAAGTCTCTAAATTTTATTTCTTTAATAAGACTTTCTCAAAAAAAAAATCATTTGGAGCTCTTTCCCCAACTCTCTACCATGCATTTGCAACAGGAGGAAGATGGAATGAATTTGCGGTATGAAGTTGGAGATTTTATGAACAGTGCTTTATGCCAAAGAGAAAACTGTTCCAATTAAACTAGATTAAATAGGGTGGCTAAAAATAAAAACACTGGAAATTATTTTTCTCACTTTCTCTTGATGCAATGAAGGGAATATGACACTACAGTACATGGTGTTGTCAGTGTTATATGATGCACAAAATATTTGGATTATTTGAATAAATGGTAGTTTTTGATCAGTCTGTGCCTTAATAGTGACCGATTATCTGTAAATATAGAATAGATACAGATTGTATTTTTGTGTGGATTTTTGTCCTTTTAGTGATTTTTTTTAAAAAAAAATGAGAGATGGAATTAAACATCGAAAATGGGAATTTTTTCTAATCAATTATTATATGAAAAATAAATTTATATAACCCCTTTGTATTGCCCTTGCTAAATGAAATGCCTTTTTAAAAAAATCTTTACACATAAATTCTATGCCTGTCTTTGTTTTTTAAGAAAACTTTTTTGGGGGGGAGGGTGGCTATTGAATATGTACTCTCTGTCCTGTTGTTCTGCATTGACAGTCCTCATTTCTACCAGAAGCTAAGGCACTTTATTTTAGCCAGTGAATCCAGGACTAGTAATCATTGTTTCCATGGCCACCCACAGGTACATACAAAAAGAATAATATTACGGAACAGGTTTTATTGTTCAAATGTATGACCACTTTGGCAGCCTCATCCACCTGCAGAGTTCCTTACTGAAGGGAAGCTGGGCTTCTAGACCCAGGGTCCCGTTTCAGAGACTGACCATTGTGCTATTACACTGAATGCTCACTGTGCCTAGCTCTGGATTCTATCTGAACTCATTCTCAAACAGAATAGATACTGTATCACTAATGCTGAGATTTCCCTAAATCTCAAAGAAAACCTAACTTTCCACCCATTTATGCACCCAGAAATCTCTCTACTAGAATTACCTGTGGCAGTGGTTCTTAAAAATTGTTTCTAGCACAAGTTTTTTCGGTAAGTAAAATCTTACCTGGGAACCCAATATTAAATTATCATCCATTCACTTATTCATTCATTATCTAAATAGTTAATAAGGGCTCAGTAAGTACTGGGACCTGTTCTAGGAACAGCAGCAAATGAAACATATACTATTGCCCTAAGTGTACATTCAAAATGGAGAAAGGTGCTGTTGAGAGAGATGGGAGGATGGATTATTCCCACCTTTTGCCACAACCTCCATGTGTTTATAGATTCCGAGGAAACTCAAGTGCAATCTAGAAACCCCAGTTTTGGACAAAACATGAAAGTACCCATCTCACAGCAACAGGTCTGTGCTTTCAAATGCAAAATCCTCATCTGCCAGCCCTCCTTTTTCTAGGTTTCACATGTTTAATCACAATCTCAAAAGGAATGTATGGCCAAAAGGGTTATGACCCACAGCTTTATTTAAAGTTATATTATAACTACATGACCCATCCCTTCTTAGATATGACTCCAAGTGACTCTTCAGTGTTTGTAAATCAGGTTTACCTTGAAAAAAACACGAGTTTCCTACCACTGAAGATATTCCAAGAGTGCAGTAATAGAGTGATGTAGGTTATTCCTACATCACTCTATTACTGCATTCCTATCTTCATTCCTCCTTACAAAAACAACTACCGTGGACAAAACACCACAGAGAATCATAGAACATGGGAGTGAGGCTGAAGTAAACCCCTGTATCACAGTGACCAAGACAGACTGCAGTAGAAAGGTAAGAGGAATGGCTACATCCTAACGGCATTGCTCCTCCCCCAGGCTGGTACAGCACCACAGAGAGGTGTTCCCTGAACCTACAGTTCCTCCAGTGGGAAAAGAGAGCCCAGGGCAGACATCCAGCTCCCTCAGCAATGTGTGGGAGCTCCTACTTTGGTTTTACCCCTGGGATTGCAGAGGAATCTGGTGGAAAAGGGGAGGAGGGGCTTCCAACAGTGAGCACTTGGATCTTGGCAGACAGATCTCCCTTCCACAGAAGCCAACTAGTAGCCCTAACCAGTAGCTTTGCTCACCTGCAGACCAAGTCAGTGGTGCAGTCTCCCCAGGGAGCTCAGCGGCATGCACGTCTGCCTGATGCGGGTCCTCCAGTGAGTTTCGCAGGCCCTGGAGCCTGGTATGCCAATGTCCAGGCAGAAGGGCTGGGTCATAGCCTTACCCTTTGCAGAATATAACTTCCTTTCCCTCCTGACCAAAAAATATGTTGGGGAAAATTTGGGAGGTAGCTGAAGTAGGCCCTCCCAGTCCTGCCCAGGCAGAAGCATATCCCTAGGCCCTATCCATCAGGAAGGGCTTGCTGGAACCCAGGAGCTGCTTCATAACTCAGAAATGCTCAAGCCAAGATAGGGGAAGGCAGAGATGACTGTCCCTGGAGCAAAGCTAGTGATCTTGTCCAGCCAAGGAACTAATGGAGCATGGGTGGACTTGAGTCAAGTACCAAACAAAGAACCTTAGTGGTGGTGGAGCTGCTTCTCCTGATGCATGGGGCAGAGAATCTGATTCATAGTCCCGTTCATTGCTGAATATGGCTGTCAGCCAGTTCAGCTGGGGTACCTTACCAGAGCACATAAGAAGCTGCATAGACCCTCCAATGGCCAGGCTTACAGTGGTCTTGAAGAGAGTACATAGGCTGTGGCTTTCCTTATCTGCAGAACTAAAGCAGTGGCCTCACCTAACCAGGATACGCTCTTACCAAATTTGGATCCCCAAACAATAAGTCATGCAGGGCCTGAGTTCCATCCTACTGCCCTGCCAAGGTAGGAAAGCTGATTCAAAGCCCCAACTACTGAGGCTCATACCCAGTCCTGACCATCTAGTAAGCCTGACCAGAGAACCCAGGCAACTTCAGAGCCCTTCCTGCAGCCTTGCATGGGCAGGAAGCCAAGCCAGTAGTCCTATCCAACTGTTCTTAGCTAGTGGCAACCCGCACACCCCCTCTGCCCCCCGCCCCCGCCACACACACACCCTGACATCAGAGCTGGAACAGTTGTCTAAAAATAGACTCTAATAGGAGACCCCACCTGCCCAGGGACATTGTCAGTGGACACATCTAGAAACTCAAACTGATCTGAGTAGTGAAGGACTGTCTCTGCCATAGTGAACCTGCAAACTCTGGAAGAGGAGATGACTTAGTCAAATGTGCAGATGCTATATAAGAAATCAGATCATGAAACATCAGATAAATATGACACCCAAAGGAAACTAATAACTGACTCTAATGAAATGGAGATCTATGAACTGTCGGGCAAAGAATTCAGAATAATCCTCATAAAGAATTTGAGTGAACTACAAGAATACACAGACTGACCTAAACAAAATAGGAAAACTGCATGAACAAAACAAGTTTGACAAAGGAATAGAAACCATCAAAAAAAAAAATACTGAAATCTTAGAACTGAAAAATAACTGAACTGAGGAATTCAATAGAGAAGTGTAGAAGCAGACTCAACCATGCAGGAGAGGAAGATAGGATTTATGGGATATAATGAAAAGAAACAACATTTGCATTATGGAGAAGAAAAAGATAAAAGGTACAGGAAGTACATTTAAAGCAATAATGGCTGAAGATTTCCCAAACCTGGGGAGAGAAATAGACATCCAAATCCAAGAGGACCAAAAAAAATCCTTAAGAGGTTGAACTCAAATAGTGTTAAACCAAGACACATTATAATTAAATCATCAACAGTCAAAGACAATGAAATCATTGTAAAAGCAGCAAGAGAAGAGAGAAGTTGCATTCAAGGGAACTCTCATAAGACTATTGGTGTATTTCTCATCAGAAAGCCTTCAGGCCAGAAGAGAATTGGATGACATATTCTAAATATTGAAAGAAGAAATCTGTCAACAAAGAACTCTATACCTGGTGAAGCTGTTCTTAAGAAATGAAGGAGGGATACTTTCCTGACCAAACAAAAGCTAAAGGAATTCATCATTACTAGAACTGCCTTGCAAGAAATGCTAAAGGGAGTTCATTGAGTGGAAATAAAAGGATGCTAATTAACATCATAAAAACGTATGGTAGTGTAAAATGCACTGATAATGGTAAATATGTAGTCAGACAGTCTGTAATAGTGGTCTTTAATTCACTTACTAATCTAATAGTTAAAAAAACAAATGTCATAACTATAATAATCTGTTATTAGTTATACAATATAAAAATATGTAAATTGTAACATCAGTAACTTAAAATGTGAGGGGGAAAGTAAAAGTGTAAAGCTTAGGAATTCTATTGAAGTTATTAGTTCAAAATAGGGTGTTATGATTTTAAGATATTTCATGTATTACCTCATGATAACCACTAGAGAAAAACCTGTAGTCATTACACAAAAGAACATAATAAAGTCAAAGCATACTGATACAACAGCCCATGGAAACACATACACACACAAAAAGAGAGCAGGGTAAGAAACAAGGAACAATAGATCTATAGAACAACCGGAAAACAAATTTTAAAAAATGATAACAGTCATTAATTACTTATCAATAATTACTTTTTTTTTTTGGTATAAACAATGAACATTTGTTTTTCACAGTTCTGGAGACTGGAAGCCCAAAACTAGGTTGCCAACATGGTCAGGATCTGGTGAGAATCCTCTCCCTGGCTTGTAAGCAGCTGCCTTCTCACTGTGTCTCTACACAGCCAAGAGAGAGATCGTCTCTCTCATGTCCCTGCCTGTAAGGACCAATAATTACTTTAAATATAAATGATCCAATGATATACTGACTACAAGAAACTAACTTTATCCTTAAAAGCACACAGACTGAGAATAAAGGGGTAGAAAAAGATATTTCAGCAAATGTTAACCCCCCAAAATGCCGGGATAGCTATACTTATCTGATAGACTTTAAAAATGCTAAAAAGAGACAATGGTTTATATAATGATAAAGAGTTCTGTGCATCAAGAAAATAAAACAATTGTAAATACTTATGTGCCCAAGTCAGAGCACCACAATATAAAAGAAAAAACAGAAGAAATAGCTATTCAATAATAGTTGGGAACAATGAAACTAACAAAAGTTATACATAACATTCTACCTAACAGCAGCAGAATAGACATTCTTCTCAAGTGTGCATGGAACATTTTCTAGGATAGACCTTATGTTAGGCCACAAAACAAGATGTAACAAATTCAAGAAGATTAAAATCATACCAGGTATCTTCTCTGACCACAATTGTATGAAACTAAAAATTAATATGATGATGAAAACTGGAAAATTCACAAACACGTGAAAATTAAACAACATTCTCCTAAATAAAAAATGGATCAAAGAAGAAATTAAAAGAGAAATTTAAAACTATCTTGAAACAAAAATGGATTCAAAAATTTATGGAATAGAGCAAAAGCATTTCTAAGAGGGACATTCATAGCAATAAATGCCTATGTTAAGAAGCAAGAAAGATCTTAAATAACCTAAGTTTATGCTTTAGAAAAGAAAGAACGAACTGAGCTCAATGTTTTTAGGAGAAAGGAAATAATAAAGATTATAGCAGAAATAAATGAAAAAGAGAACAGGGAAACAACAGAAAATACTACCAAACTAAGAGTTAGTTCTTTATAAAGATGAAAAACATTGACAAACCTTTAGCTAGATGAACCAAGAAAGCAGAATCCAAATCAGCACATTTTTAAATGAAAAAGGAGTCATTACAACTGAAACCACAGAAATACAAAGCATCATAAGAGACCACTATGAACTACTGTATGCTAACAAACTGGACAGCCTTGAAGAAATGTAAAAATTCTTAGAAATATACAAATGACCAAGACTGAAACAAAAATAAAAAGTCTGACTAGCCCAGTTACTACTAAGGAGAATAAATCTGTAATCTCCCAATGAAGAAAAGTCCAGGATCAGATGGCTTTAATTGTGAATTCTACTAAACATTTAAAGGAAAATTAATACCAATACTTCTTAAACTCTTTCAGAAAATTGAAGAGTAGGGAACACTCTCGAACTCATTTTATGAGGCCAGCATTATCCTGATACCAAAGCCAGAAAAAGACACTACCAGAAAAGAAAACTACAGACCAATATCCTTGAGTATAGATGCAAAAATTCTCAACAAGATACAGCAAATCGAATTCAGCAACAAATTAAAAGGACCATTCACTGTAATCAACTGAGATTTATACCCGAGATGCAGGATGGTCAGCATAAACAAGTCAGTGTGATATATCACATTAATAGAAAGAAAAAAGTCATACAATCATCTCACTTGAAGCAGAAAAAGCATTTGACCTAATTCAACACTTTTCATGATGAAAACACTTAAAAAATTAGGTATATAAGGAACATACCTCAACACAATAAAGGCCATATGTAAGAATCCTAAAGTTAACATCATACTCAACTGTGAATGGTTGAAAGCTTTTTCTCTATGATGAGGAACAAGACAAGGACACCCATTCTCATAATTCCTATTCATCATAGTAGTGGAAGTTATTGCCAGAACAACCTGGCAAGACATAAAAGGCATGAGAGTTGGAAAGGAAGAAGTAAAACTGTCTTTATTTGCATATCACATTATTTTATAATATGAAAAATTCTAAAGACTCTGCCAGAAAGAACTGTTAGGTTCAAGCAATGAATTCAGTAACGTTGCAGGAAACAAAAATAACATGCAAATATCAGTAAATTTCTATACACTAATAACAAATTATCTGAAATAGAAAATCCTATTTACAACAGTATCAAAAACTATAAAATATTTAGGAATAAAGTTAACCAAGGAGGTGAAACACCTTTACTCTGAAAACTACCAAAAAACAAACAAAAAAAAACAAAGAAAACCCAACTCTGACGAAAGAAGTCAAAGATACAAATAAAATATCTCATATTCAAGGACTGGAAGAATTAATATTGTTAAAATGTTAATACTATGAAAGCCATCTATAGATTCAATGCAATCTTTAACATTTCCGTCGTATTTTTTTCAGGAGAAAAAACAATCATCGTATTTACATGGAACCACAAAAGACCCCAATAACCAAAGCAATCCTGAGAGAGAACAAAGTAGGAGGCATCACACTTCATGATTCCAAGCTATATTATAAAACTATTGTAATTAAAATAGTATGATACTGGCATAAAAAGAGACAAAATGATTAGTGGAACAGAATTGTGAGCCCAGAATCAACCCAAGCATATGTAGTCAACTAATATTTGACAAGGGAGCCAAGAATACTCAATGGAGAAAAAGTCTCTTCAATAAATGGTGCTGGAAAAATTGGATATTTACGTGTAAAAGAATGAAACTAGATCCCTGAAAAATTAGCTCAAAATGGATTAAACATTTAAATGTAAGACCTGAAACCATAAAATTCCTAGAAGAAAACATAGGAAAAAAACTCCTTCACATGGTCTTGGCAATGATTTCTTGGATATGATACCAAAAGCACAAGCAACAAAATAAAAAATCAGTAGGACTACATTAAATTAAAAAGCTTCTGCACAGCAAAAGAAAAAAACAAAGGGGAAAAATCTATGGAATGGAGAAAAAACATCCAAAATATATAAATAATTAACTCAATATAAAAAAAAATCCTATTAAAATGGGGCAAAAGACCTGAATTTTTTTTCCAAAGAAGATATATTAATAGCCAACAAGTACATGAAAAGATCCTCAACTAGTCTAAGGGAAATGCATATTAAAACCACAATCTCACCTGTTACACTGGCCATCATCCAAAGGACTAGAGATAACAAATGCGGTGAGGATGTGGAGAAGAGGGTGCAATTCCACCCTTATGCACTACTGGTGGAATTGTAAACTGGTACAGTCCCATGGAAAATAGTTGGAGGGACCTCAAAAATTAAAAATTTTTGTGATATAGCAATTCTGCATTTGGGAATATGTCTAAAGGAAATGGAAACACTCAAAAAGACATCTGCGCCCCATATTTGTAGCTTCATTATTTACAAAAGCTAAGATGTGGAAACAACCTAAGTGGCCAACGATGGATAAATGAGTAAGAAGTTGGTCAGGATGGCAGAGTAGGTAAATGCTGTGCTTGCCTCCTCTCATGGTCACATCAAAACTACAACTAAATTATCGAACAGCCGTCATTGAGAACTGCCTGAAGAGTAGCTGAACAGAAGTCCTATAACTAAGGGTATAAAGAAGAAGCTACTAAGACTGTTAGGAGGGGTGGAGATGTGAAACAGCCAGGTCCCGTACCCACAATATGGCAATTAAGAATAGGGAAGAGAGATTGTTGCTGCGGAGGTCCCCTCTAAGGAATGAGGGGTCCCAGCCCCATACCCACTCCTCAGCCAGGGGCACCACTGCAGGGAAAAGAAGTCCTCATAACTACTGGCTGTGAATACCAGAGGTACTGCATGTGAGTCTGATGAAGAGCTGCTGAAATCCTAGGCATTCCTCATGAGAAACAGCGCATGGCCCCCCTTGCTGATAAACTCACTCACTCTGGACTTCAGTGCAGAGGAAGCAGGTTGAAAAGCACCAGGTACATAGGGGAGGAACGGAATTGACTAGCTTCAGGGCAAGGACTGAAGGGGCAGGGGTCATGGCAGCTTTGTCCAGGGATAGAAGTGCTTGCAGGCGCCATTGCTCCTTTGTCGAGCCCTCCCCTCACTAAGGGGGCAGACACAGGAAGTTGCCAAATCTGAGCTCCCTGTTAACTTGGATAACATTGTTAACCCTGCTGATACCCTGAGATCTGCCACACCCAACATGCAGGCTCAGCTGGAGACACTTCCAGGGGCTTTTTCACACAAGAAGCCAGTCTTGGCTCATGATGCAGACTTCCCTAAAACCTCTCAAAGGTCCAAAAACAGCAAACAAGCCACAGCTGGCCTCAGCATGCCCTGTACCTCATGCCAAGGGTCCCCCAAGCCCAGCACAAGCAGCGGCCCATCACAACTTGTGTAATAACTCCCATCAGGTGGCCCCAAGCCTGGTATAAGCTGCGACCAGTGTTGGCTTGGAATGTAGCATCAATTAAGTAGCCACAAACCTGACACAGGAGGTGGCTGTCCGCAGCTCAACTGTGGTGCCCACCAAAAGGTCCCAAGTCTGCCACTGGTGGCAGCCATCCTAAATTCACAGGATAGCCTATTCCAAGCACCTCTAAGTCTAGCACAGGTGGCAATCAACTGCAGATCACTTTGTAGTCTCCACTAGGTAGCCCCAAGCTGGGCACAAACAGTAGCAGACCTTGGCCTGCACCAGAGCCCCTCCCAAGAGGCTCCAGAACCAAAACATGTGGTGGCCATCTTCAGACCACATCGGAGCACCACACTTTAGTTAAAATAAGAGTGTTTAAGAATCCTGTGATAGTTCCTGAAATTTACCTTGAAGAGAAAAATGCATATGTACCAAAAACATACCATAAGGATATTCATTCCAGATTTTTTTAGTTAAAAATATGGGCACAAATTAAAGGTCCACATGAGAAGAGGTGGTTATATAAATTATGAGTCACATTAAATAAAAATTTACTATAGCCATTTAAAATGATGCTGTAGATTTTTTTTTTTTTTGACTTGGAAAACGTCTTACAACATACAGTTGAGTAAATAAATCAGATAATAGAATAGGATGTATAATTTGATCCTATTTACATAAAAAATTGTTTCCATGTCTTCATGTATTTACATTGTAGAGAGATATCTCAAAGGATAATGAAATGTTGATATGGTAATTAAAATATAAAAATCATTTAAATTTTTATTAAAAACAATATGTATTGAGACTATGTTAAGTAATGAATAATGATTATTTCATTTGTTCTTCATTATCCTATAAATCAAGGACTATTATTACCTCCTTTTTTTAGGTGGTTGCCTATAAATTGAGAATAAAAAATTTATACATGACCCCACATCTAGTTAGTGATGGGGTTGAAATCTGTCTAACTCTGAAGTCCATGCTTTTAACCTCTAGCTACTCTACTTCTGTACTTCTCGCATTTTCTTATAGGAATTTAATAAACACTTTATGGATTGAAAAAAAATGACAAAAACAAAAACAAACTTAAGTGACCATCAACTTAAAATAGACTGTAATAAACATAGCTTGGTGTATATGAAGCACATGATAACCACAAACCAAAACTCTACAAAAGATATCCAAGAAATAACAAGAATAGAACCAAAACAGAACACTAGAAAATCATCAACGTACAAGAGAAAAGAGCTAGAGAATAAAAAGAACTACAGAAATAATCAGAAAACAATAAAATGGCAATAACTATACCTATCAATAATTACTTTAAATATAAATGGACTAAATGCTCTAATCAAAAGACACAGGGTAGCTAGATAAAAAAAAATAAGACCCTAATACATGCTGCTTACAAGAGACCCACTTCAGAACAAAAGACATACACGGACTGTAAGTAAAGGGATGGAAAAAGACATGCCACACAAATGGAAATGAAAAAAGTCTAGGGTAGCAATACTTATATCAGACAAAATAAACTTTAATACAAGGGCTGTAACAAGAGAAAGGAGGGGCATACTGATAAAGGGATCAATACAACAAGATTGTATAATTTGTAAATATCTATACACCTAATGTAGGATCACCTAAATGTATAAAGCAAATAGTGACAGATGTAAAAGAAGAGAGCAACAGTAATACAGTCATAGCTAGGGGACTTTAATACCCCACTGATACCAATGGATAGATTATCTAGACAAAATCAACAAGGAAACAGTGGCCTTAAATGACACATTAGACCAGATGTACTAATTGATATTTCTAGGATATTTCACCCCAAAGCAGAAGAATATACATTCTCTTCAAGTGCACATGGAACATTTTCCAGGATAGACCACAAGTTAGGCCACAATACAAGTCTTAATAAATTTAAGATGACCGAAATCATATGAAGCATCTTCTCTAATCACAATGGTATAATACTAGAAATTATGCACGAGAAAACTGAAAGACACACAAATACATCGAGGCTAAGTAACATGCTACTAAACAATGAATGGGTTAACAAGATGAAGAAAGAAATCAAAGATACCTTGACACAAATGAAAGTGAAAACGCAACCACCCAAAGTCAATGGGACATGGCCAAAGTACTCTAAGAGGGAAATTCATAGCAGTATACAGGCCTACCTCGAGAAATAAGAAAAATCTCAGATAAACAATCTAACTTTACACCTAAAGAACTAGAAAAAGAACAAAGCCAAAGTGAATAGAAGGAAATAATAAAGATCAGAGTGGAAATTAATAAAATAGAGTAAAAAAAAAATCAATAAAACTGTGAGCTGGTTCTTTGAAAAGATAAATAAAATTAATAAATCTTTAGTCAAACTCATCAAGAAAAAAAGAGAGCGCCCAAATAAAATCAGAATCAAAGAGGAAAAGTGACAACTGACACCACAGAAATACAAAAGATTATCAGGAAATACTATGAACAATTATATACCAACAACTGGACAACCTGGGAGAAATAGATAAATTCCTTGAAGCATACAATTGTCTTAGGCTGAATCAGGAAGAAATAAAATCTGAACTGACCAATAATTGCTAACGAAAATGAATCAGTAATCAAAAACTTCCCAAAAAACAAAAGCCCTGTACTAGATAGCTTCATAGGGGAATTTTACCAAACATTCAAAGTAGAATTAACATCTATCAGTCTCAAACTATTTCAAACAATTCAAGTGGAGGGAAATCTCCCAAACTCATTTGACAATGCCAGCATTACACTGATACCAAAATCAAAGACACTACAAAAAAAAAAAAAAAATTATAGGCCGATATCCCTGATGAACATAGATGCAAAAATCTTCAAAATATTAGCAAACCAAATTCACCATTATATTAAATAGATCATACACCATGATTGAGATTTATTCCTGGGATGCAAATCTGGTTCAATATCCACAAATCAATTAACATGGTATACCAGATTAAAAAAATGAAAGGTAAAAGTCACATGATCATATCAATAGATTCAGAAAAGCACTGGGAAAAATCCAACATCCATCAATGATAAAAAGTCTTGGCAATATGGACCTAGAGGGAATAAACCTCAACATAATAAAGGCCATATATGACAAACCCACAGCTAACATCATACTAAACGGTGAAAAGCTATAAGCTTTTTCTTTAAGATCAGGAACAAGACAAGAATGTCCACTTTCACCACTTTTATTTGACATAGTATTGGAGGTCCTAGACACAACGACCAGTCGAGAAAAAGTAATGAAATACATCCAAACTGGAAAAGAAGAAGCAAAACTGTTATTTGCAGAGAACATGAGACTGTATATAGAGACTCCAAAAGAATCCACCAAAAATTATTATAACACATGAATTCAGTAACATAGTAGGATATAAAATTAATATCCAGAAATTGATTATATTCTTACACACCACTAATGAACTATCAGAAAGAGAAATTAAGAAAATAATCCCATTTACAATTGCATCTATAAGAATACAACACCAAGGAATAAATTAAATTGAGGAGGTAAAAGATCTGTACTCAGAAAACCATAGGACACAGAAAAAAGAAACTGAAGAAGATACAAATAAATGGAAGAATATACTGTGCTCACATATAGGAAAAATTAACAATGTTAAAATGTCCATACTATCCAAAGCAATCTATAGATTCAATACAATCCCTACTACATCAAAATAAAGAGTTTTTGCACAGCAAAGGAAACCATCAACAAAATGGAAAGACAATCTATTGAATAGAAGATATTCACCAATGATACATCCAATAAGGGGTTAATATATAAACTATATAAGGAACTCATACAATTTAACATCATCACATCAAACAAACAAAAAACCCCCAAACAATGCAATTAAAAAATGGGCAGAGAATCTGAATAGACATTTTTCCCAAGAGGACATACAGATGGTCAATAGATATAAGCTCAATGTCACTAATCATTAGGGAAATGCAAATTAAAGCCACAATGACATGTCACTTTACACCTGTCAGAATGGCTATCATCAATAAATCAGCAAGCAAGTGAACCCTACCACAGTGTTAGTGAGATTGTAAATTGATGCAGGCATTAGGGAAAACAGTATGGAGTTTCCTTAAAAAATTAAAAATAGAACTACCATGTAACCCAGCAATTCCACTTTTGGATATTTATCTGAAGAAATCAAAAACACTAGTTCAAAAGATATGCACCCCTATGATCATTGCAGCATTATTTATAATAGCCCAGATATGGAAGCAACCTAAGTGCCCATCAATAGACAAATGTACAAAGAAGATGTGGTGTATATATATATATATATAATGGAATATTACTCAGCCATAGAAATTAATGGAATCTTGTAATTTGTGACAACATGAATGGATCAGAGGATATTATGCGAAGTTAGTCAAAGACAAATACCATATGGTTTCACTTACATGGGGAATCTAAAAAACGAAATAAAAGAACAAAACAGAAACAAACTCATAGATAAAGAGAACAAATTGATGGTTGCCAGATGGGAAGAGGGGTTAGGGCAGTGGGTGAAAAAGATAAAGGGAAATTGGAAGTTATAAAAAGTCACAGAGATGTAAAGTACGGTATAGGGATTATAGCCAATAATACTTTAATAACTATGAATGGTGTCAGATGGGTACTAGACTTATTGGGGTGGTCACTTTTTAAGTGATATAAATGTCTAATCCACTATGTTCCACACTTGAAACTAATATAATATTGTATGTCGATTATAATTAAAAATTTTTAATTAAAAAAATGTTGTGGTGTATACATACAATGGAATATTATTTGTCCATAAAAAATGAGGAACTCTTATCATTAGTGACAGCATAGGTGGACCTTGAGGGTATTATACTAAGTAAAATAACAGAAAGTTAAATATTAAGTAAAATAACAGAAAGTTAAATACTGTATGATCTCATATGTGGAATTTAAGAAAAAAATAAAACCAAACTCATAGAAAGAGATCAGATTGTAGTTATCAGAGGTGGGGGAGGTATCTGGCAGGAGAATGAATTGGAGGAATGTGGTTAAAAGGTACAAACTTCCATTTGAGACAAATAAGCATTAATGATGTGATACGCAGCATGACGACTGTAGTTACCCCGCTGTTTGATACATGTATGCGTGTGTAAATGTTTGTGTGTGAGTGTGAGTGTATATTTACATGTGTGTATATGTGTGTGTGCTTATGTATACAAATAAGGTTGTTAACAGAGTAAATCCTGAGTTCTCATCACACACACTTTTTTTTTGGCTTTTTAAAATTCAATCTGTATGAGATGATGAATGCTAACTTATTGTGGTAATCATTTCACAATATATGTACATTAAACAATTATGCTATCCCCCTTACATTTATACAGTGCTATATGTTAATTATATCTCAGTAAAACTGGGGTAAAAAGAATGCAGAAAATCATGGAAATTAATTCCACAGCAGACCTCCCAAAGACACTCAACATTAGAATAAATGGAGTCTCCTTAGATGACTGTTTTGCAGGGAACTTCACTTTCTTGTCTGATTAAATCCTGGTAAACATTATTGAATTAGCTCAAAATTTATCCTGTCTTGAATAGTTCCTAATTGCATGCATTCAAATATGATAAAGTGCATTTAACTTAATTTTGATAATAAACTGATACGTATTCAATATTATGTAATTCTAGTCAATGCCAGAGGCCACGATTCTGTTTTCTCCTATAAGCCTGCTCCAGGTAAATCAGCTTTCTTTCTTGATCCTGAATAGCCTTTCAGATAACTTTCAAGTAAACTGGCCAAGAAGTGATGAGGTTAGACTTTGTAGTTTGACAGACCTGCATTTAGATCTTGTGTTTAGGCCTCAGAAGAATTCTCTGTGTCTCAGAGTCCTCATCTGTAAAATGGGAATAATATACACCTTCTAGAATAATTGAAAGGGTAATGAAAAGCCATGTGTAAATTATCTCATATGGCATAGAGTGAGCAGTGAATTAATAGCAGCAACTAACATTACTAACTGGGTGTTCCTCTCACTGCATCACATACCTTTGCCCATCAGGGATCTTTACTGAATTCACATGTCTTCTGCAACAATAGGAGAGCCTATGTCCTATGCCAGAATGTTAGTCATGGGAGAACTTGTAAATTCCAGTCTCAGGGACCCGCCTCCAGGCTGGTAAGATCGACATCAGAACACTTTCTTGAAGGTGACGGTCAAGAGCCTCAAACTTTGAACAGCAATCTATACTGTCTTTGATTGCTTTTTATTGTGATTTTTTAAAATCTCAGACTCACCAGAGTATCGATAACCAGGTTCTCCGTATGGGTGCAGAGGGTGAGTGATTCTAACAGTCACATAGTTTGTGCCTAATTGTCATGTTCCCAGAGAGTTCTCGTTACTCCTGGATGACATTATTTCTAAAGTCACCTTAATCCTACCCTCTGGTTTTGCCTAATTCCTCTCACTTTCATTCTTTTGGATCCACCACTTTGGCATTTAATACCAGCTGACTGTGTGTGTGTGTATAACGAGCTCTTATTTTCTTTTAGAAGGAGCCGTTTGTCTATATTGTGCTAAGCTTAGTTGTTTTCCACTTTAAAAAGTTAACTGAGTTAGATAATATTTGACCATTCTTACAGATGTGGCCAGGACACTTCAAAAACACTTCATCAAGGGTTTTTACATTTTTGTTGCTTTTTAAAATACCTTGACTCAGTCTTGAAGTTTTCTCTCTCAAGGGTTAGGCCATGAATGTGTTTTGGAATAGATTTGGAGAATTGGATTCTGAATCTGACTTTGGAGGCAGAATTTCAGTGTGGGAACCAGAACCTTTAGGAAAAAATTACAGTAATTGAAATGTTTCAACTTCAGAATAGAACAGTTTGGATGTGATACATGAGGAAAAAAAGGGTAGCTCAATAATTTGGTGTGTGTGGCCTTTTTTTTTTTTTTTCAAGGCCAGAGAAAACAAATGACTCTGAACTCACTGTGTTCAGTACTTTTTAATCCTTAATAGAGAGGCTCTGGGAATTAGACAATAGAGGAGTTTAGCAAAACATCTAGAAAACAATTTAAGTTCCAACAAAATTTTCACTGAAGCACAATTGACTCTTTGTCCAAACTGCTGATGCAATTGGATACAAAGTCACTATGGATAAGGTTTTCTAGCTTTTTAAGTTTGGTGATGTGGGTGGGTGACACTTCCTATTTTTCCCAGCTCTTTGCCAGAATCTTAAACTGACATTAATAACAGCCAAATGAAGTTTCTCTACATAAATTCTTCCTGTGGGTTGAAAAAGTCCCCACAATGAAAAGTATGCTACCTTCTGTTTTACAAATCTGAGTTAAATTCTAAAGGAGGGGAAATTCCATTCTATTGCTCTCTTTATAATTGAAAAGCTTTTAAAAAACATATAAAACTACCTTAGATATTTCCATCAGAAAAATGTGAAGTGGCTTTAAGAAAAGTTACTTTACCTGTCATATAATATAGGTTCAATCAGGCATTCCAATACAATGAAGATGTCTTTAAAGAATTAACTTGTTAAAAAAATTATCAGACACATAGGATTGAGTTAGAAAAGAGTATCAGGAATAATAAGAATAATATTTATCACATACCTTTATAAGCCTAGTATAAATACAAACTTTTTGGACTATCCATGTATTAGGAAGTGTAAACATGGAAAATGGTTTCATTACTTTCTGGTCACACTACTTTCAAGGCAATGATAAATTAACAGAGAAGCCAGTTAAAGAGTTAGATAATTTAAAAGCAAAATTTTAGATGTCTAATTTTATGTCCTCTACATTAAGTATTTCTCTATGAAGTTCTGTATTTCTGCCAGTTCGTTAAAATCAATTAAACATAGGTGATGCATAAATATGGGTGTTATGCCAGTGCTTCTCAAACCATATGTGATGAAAAGCCAGGGGATTTTTTTTGTTTTTTTGTTTTTTCAATTTATTTCAGACTAATACATCTGTAAAATATAGTAAAAATGTCGTGGCAGTATAAATTGCTATAAAAGTTTCTAAATGCTTATTCTCATTTTCTGTACATATTGCAGACTGTTCTCAAATTCACACCTGTCCACAGATGACTCTTAGAGTACTTAATTATAAATATTTCATAATACAATACTAAAACATATGTATGGAATGATTGAGTGTCATCCGCATGTTTTATTAAATGCACTAGCCTAGAAAGAACTTGAATGTGCTTTCAAGTGTCTTTAAGATACAGTTGTATCTTAAAGTTGTATAAATCTCCTAGAGAAATATCAAAATGTGCCTCCCGTGTGTGCTCAATGGAAATGTGCTTTTCTTTTGATTTCTGTTCTTTTGTCAGCCCTGTGGCTACTATTGCAGCTTCTTGTGGGTTTAATGTATCAAATTCTCCCTCTGCCGGTTTCTTCATCTCACGCTTTCCCATTTATTTATGCTTTCCCACAATTGAGGGGAAATAACATTTTCAGTCACTTGGAGGAGAGTTTATTTTGTGTGGCAGTACCTCTAGTATCTGGCCTGCTCTAGAGGTGGAAAATATTTCCTTTGATGTTCTCAAGATGGTGGTTTGTAGGGTTCCAAGGCAGAGGCCAGCAGGGTACACATGTAATATTACAGCATTTTGGAGGCAGGCCATTTGCCATTTTCACCCTTGCAAGCCTAATCCGGGCTACTTTGTTCAGAGCCAGTCTTTATTAGCAGACGTTAGAACTTTACCTCTTTAGTATGCTTTTGGAAACTGATTTTAACATTCCACTAAAGCAGAGGCATTGTCCCAATATTGACGACAGGCAGTGTGATAAAGATACATGTTCAGCAGCTAAAAGGAAAACCAAAGTCCAAACAGTGGCCACTCTGGCCTGCAGCCTAGGGAGACAAGATGACAGCTACATGAAGAAGGTGTCCAGACCAATGCGTCTACTGGAGCCGAATGGAGCCACGAGGCAGAGTGATGGTAGCTAACCGAGGACAAGTTGCTTGGGGATTATGAGGACCAACTGTTCATGCAGCAGGGAAAGGAACCAAATAAAATACTAAAAAAGGAAAGAAGGAAATTGGGGAAACATGCTACACAAAGCCTACAGGCCACAACACAAAATAATGAAATCCCTGAGTTTGTGTCTGTGGACTTTGGATGTGTTCTGCTTTCAGATCCTCTAGCCGTGCAGTGGGAACTCCTTCAGCCCAAAAAGAGACTCCTGAGGTGACCAGGCTCTGTGAAGTGGCTTCCTTTCCAAGGGCTGCTCAGGCCTTCCAGGATTTCTCCTAGTTAATTGGGGGAGAGAGAAGGGACAAACAAGAGTACCACTGTACCCACGATGGGAAGAATGGGAGAGACACCACGGATGTTTGAAAGTGAGCTATCGTCAGAGAAATACACATCCCACGGCCACACTTTGCAGTCCTGCCTGCTTGTGTGGGCCTGTGTGCACAGAGTGCCTGTGCCAGCTTGGAAGCTCTCATAGGATGATACTCTTCACGCCTCTCAGTCCCAGGTGTGCCTGTGAGTTACAAAGGTTAACTTCCATGTCGTGCTTGGTTTTTTGACTTGTGATGCTTTTGCCCATACATTTATTTTTAATGTTTATAAATCAAGACCAATAAGTATTATAGAAATAGATTCCCCAGCTTTATCTTAATGACTGAAAAATTTCTGAGGAAGAGGTTCAGTAATCTGTGTTTCCTTAGAGCTTCCCCGATGGTTCTGTCACATCGGGGCTGGAACCATGGACCAGACCATGGTTAATTGTTCATGTCCAATTAACACTTTCTACGACTCTAAATCCTTTAGATGCCATTTATGACTTTAGGTAGGGGATGAATAGCAAGTTGCTTTGGTTTGGCAAATCCATTCTTTAAAATGTAAATAAAAGGGGGCAAATAAGAGCTCTAAATGGGGCAATCCAAGGAACACACACTTTAAGCTTCCTCGAGCTTTAAAAACACCTACTCTTTATACATCAGTTGCAAGAGAATAAAAAACCAGTAACAGATTCCCTATGAACTTGTATAAGGCAGGGTATGAAGCATAGATTAGATTGGACACTTTACTTGGAAGAATAAAGTTACATTATTAGAATCCCGCCCTTCAGACTGGCCTCCTCTCCCTCTAATGGTGAAGCCCCTACTCCACTTTAAAATTGAAGTCCATGCTACTAAAGTCCCTTTTGTTTGCTAAAAACTAAACCTCCATGTCCTTAAATTCATCATAGGAGTAATTATTTGCCATATTCTGCCACAAATTTCCTCCTGACAAAGAGAAGATGTTAGTAGTGGCCTACAGAAGTGGACTCTGAGAGCTGAACAAATCAAATTACAGATCTGAGAGTCCACTCTCTGCTAGGACCTAAAACATTTCTCTTTCCGGACTGTTATGATACCAGAAGTCCACCACTAGGTCTGTCTCTTTGGGCTAAGACAAGTATGTTCCCTAACATACAAAAACAGGATGTGGAGATGGGACTCTGTACCATTGTGCTTCCTTTAATCCTTCCTAATATGCCAGAGCCCTTCATTCTGGGCGGGGCCCGCTTCATGGACCTGTGACCAGCGCAGCCATGCAGAGTCCCTTGGATTGACCCTGCGCTTGGTTTAATGTTCTGTCGCCATCTAGAAATTTTTAATTTTGAACAAAAGACCCCACATTTATTTTGTGCTGGGCCCACAAATTATACAGCTGTTCCTGTCTCTAAGGTTGATCCAGCTCCCTAAGAAGGTTCAGAAACATTTGGCCAATCCAACTGCCTTTCTATGTTTGTAGGTATCATATTAAAATGTACAGCAAGATGAATGAGGAGAGGTGACTGATTTGGGGGATTAGACATAGGTCTTCTCACTGGAAGAACGATGGAGAGAATGTTGCCTTTGGCCCATTTCCCCTTCTTGGCAAGACATTTACAGCTCCCTCTGAGGCGCTTTGGCCCACAGACTGGGGCTCCATTCAATAAACAGCCTGTTTGGCATATAACTTTATCATTATTGTTTTTCGGAAAATTTTAGAGAGGCCAGAATCATAATAGAATCCTTTCTCCCTTGCTTCCTGCTTAGGCTGGGCCATGGTATGTGTGTATGAAGTAAATGATGGACTTAGGGATTATGTGGTCTGGCCAGTGACTGCCATTCAACTCCCAAGCTCACTCTGCCTACCTCTGCCAAGGAGCCTTCAGCTTTACTCTTCTTTCTTTTTGGATCATCTGACTCTTTTGTGATCTTTAAGCTAAAATTCACTTCTTTTCCCCTAACTAGCCTCATACTTCCTCCAAATGAGACCTTAGGAATAAAATTAGAGGTGAGAGTATGGGGGACGGGGTGGGTATTAGACTAAAACAGAAGTCAGAGGAGAAGGAAAATTGTTTCCTTTTGCCTAGGGCATCAGGCGGGAAGGTGATGGTGTTCTACAAATCAGATGAAGGTTAAAACCCTCACCTAGAGTTGCTTCCTGAACCCTCTAACTAGACCACAGTTTATGATCTAAGATATCTTGGATTTGGCATGACATGTGTCAGAGAGGAGAAAGATTAGATAAAATAGTCGACATGACAAGGAGTCAGGGTGTTGGGAGAAATAGTACCCAGCTAAATTGAGAGTTACAGAGAACAGAAGCATCTCAAAGGAGTAAAGGATAATGTAGATATCTTGGTATTGACAAAGTGATGGCCTACAAAGGGGAGCTGGTCCCTTCCGGTGTTGCTTTGTACTCACCAGGATCTGAAAATGAGCTGACAGTTTATTGAGTTCCTGCCATGTACTATGTGTGCACTGCACTAAATACTTTATGTAGATCTCAATTACTCCTCACAATAACTGCGAGAGAGAATGTACTACTCAGCACTTCTGAGGTTGCAAGTGATAAAAACTCATTTCTAATGTGTTTAAGCAAAAAGGGGAACCCATCAGCTCATATAACTGAAAAGACAAGGGAGGCTTCAGGCATGGCTGGATTCCTGGACTCGGTTTTCTTAGGAATCTGTTTTTCTCCAGCTCGCAGCTTTGCCTTTCTTTCTGTTGGCTTTATTCATCAGCTCTCCCCAAGATGGGCACTAGCAGCTCCAAGTTTATAGCTTATGGAAGGAAGATGTTTTTCACGAAATTCCAGCAGAAGTCCTGAAGCAGACCCATTAGTTTACATTGGATCATATGATGATCCATGCCCCAGGCTTTGACTCTGCTTAGCCAGTCTTAGATAACATGACCACCCATTAACCTAGTTGTGGGTGCAGCCTAAAGAGCCACATGGACTAGCAGTTGAGTGTAGCTCCCCAAAGAAAAAATAGGGACTGTTAATGGAAGAAGGTGAAAAAAAATAGCAAGGGGGAAAAAAAACCTTTCATTATAGGGAAGCACTATCGTCATCCCCTCTTACAGATGGTAAAGCTGATGCACAGTCATATTACCTAATTTGCCAAAGGTCAGATAGTGGGAAATCAGCTGGGGTTTAGACTCAAACTCTGACTCTAAAAGTGGAGTCACGTTGCCCCTGACTATGCTGAGCCACAAAAGATCTGGGGCAACGGGGGCTAATTTGGGTGGTCATAAGTCACCTGTTTTTAGAGAGGAACTGCGGTCAGAAGATTGGAAAATTACTTGGAAATAGAATGTCCTTCTGTCTCTGGGACAGACAGGAGGATGGAATTCTGTGCAGCCTGCCTACTCTAGGCGATGCTGAGAGGTGTTGATGAGAGCCCCTTGTGCAGGGGAGGGTCATAGTTGAGTGTGCACAGCTTTGCAGTGGCAGCATCTCCTATGGACTGTGTTGAAAACCCTTGACCTTGGAGAATCACATGGAGAGTAACTGTAATCTCCTGGCACCTCATCCCTTTTGGGGGAATTGTGTGCTCTGATTTCTCTGTCACAGAATCTAAAGAAGCCTTGACATGGAAAACAATGTAAGGGCTGTGGCTCTACAGGTACTGTGTTCAACCAATCAAGAAAATCTTGTAATTATCACAGGAAAGAGGGAGAGGCAGGATTGAGTCAGGTCTCACCTGTTCCACTTTCATGCCACCTACCATTCCCATCCCTCCTTCAGGGTATGGGAACATGCCTCACGTATTTTTGAATCCCTCCAGTGGTACTGCTATGAAGGTGATCACAAATATTCTGCTGTGCTCCTGCCAGACGTCTTTGCTACTAACTAAATATTGACTACTGAATTTAGCCCACTTATCAGCTCTTCATTACTTTGGGCAAGTTATTTGGCTTCTCTGACACTCAGACTCCCCGTCTGTAAAATGTAGTTAACAACTATCAAGTGCCCAAGGTTATTCCGAGGGTTAAGTAAGACAATTTGGGTTATGAATCTCATTCAGTGTCTTTCAATTAACATGTACTCAATAAGTATTCATTTAGCTTCCCTCCTGCCCTAGTACAATGATCTCTCTAGGGCAACACTTCAAAAACTGCTGGGGAAAAAAAACAATTACTAAAGATATTTGCATAGAAATGACATGTTTCATAATCTGACATACAAAGTTCCTTGCCTCTTCAGAAATCAGCGTTCCACATAAGGTGTTGATGGCCTCCAGCCAGAGCTCCCCGGCAACATCCCTGTAGCTGACAACTTGGGTTTATTCTCTGTAGCAGGGAGGGAGAACACACACCGTGGGGAACTGTGAGGGTGCCTCAGGAAGTGGGTGTTAGGAAGGCCTTCAAAGATTTGGACTGGTGTTAGGTGATTTGGAGAATGAATTTAAAGGAAGAAAGATTTTACTCTGGGTTGGATGCTTTCAGGAACCGGGGATAATTCTGACTGGGTTTCTTAATATTTTTTATCTAGAAGGATATAGGATAAAGCTGTAATGTGTAAAGAACAAGCAGTCACTTATATTAACTAGGAGAGAGGGATGTTTGGAATTTCGAGGTTTGGACAATGTTCAAGTTTTGTCTGTGTTCAGACGTGATTATGGTTTTTTTTTTTTTATCTTGATTCATTACAATCACAGAGTGACCTTGTCTGATGTTGATATGCAAAACTTTATGTTCAACAGGAGAACACTGAGGTCCAGCTGTGTGTGCCAGGCCAGCTCCCAGATATTTAGGGCTGCCTTTCTCTTTCTGAGAGCTTTGCAGATATTAACACATTTACTTCCCACAATACCCCTAAGAGGCTCGTATTTTTGTTACCCGCATTATACAGATAAGGAAACTGAGGATAGTGAAACAACTCGCTCGAAGTCACACAGATCCTGGGTGACAGAGTTGGGATTCAATCCTAGGCAATGTGGTTTCTAAGTCAGGCTCCTAAACTACACCGAGGGAGGCAGGATTGTTTATCCGAAGGCAGCTGTAAGAGTCCTTTTCAGCAACTTTCCTCCCCTGCACCACCCCATGAGCTTCACCTGCTTGCCCTTTGGATCGCTAATACAGTATGTCCAGGAGGGAAGAGATTTTGAGGCATTTCCTGAATGCACTGAACTTTGGCAATAACCCTTCAGAATTAGTCCTGGAATAGCTTTGGAGAGAGAAGCCAGAGAAGGACAGAAGGAGAGTCAGCCACAGAGTGCTCATGATTCAGGGTTTTCTTAAAGATATTCTGCTCCTCTTTAAGCCTTTACATTTCATCATTGATCCCAAATTCTATGAA
Source organism: Pteropus alecto (assembly GCF_000325575.1). Lineage (NCBI taxonomy): Eukaryota > Metazoa > Chordata > Mammalia > Chiroptera > Pteropodidae > Pteropus > Pteropus alecto. Next base: position 22,231,329 of record NW_006438113.1, on the reverse strand, counting down.
TTTATTTATTCAAAAATCTTGACTGAGTACCTATTATGAGCACATGGTATGCATGTGTGTGTGTGTAGCCCAGAGGTTGTCGGGCCTCCTGTGGGAGTGTCCCTTCTCTGCAGCACCCATGTTGAATAATTTACACCCCAACGCCTGAGTGTATCAAAGCAAGAGACAGGTCACTCTCTTGTTTAGTTGTTGGCTAGGGAGATAGTGAACTTTGAGGGCATGTCAAGTAACAGATCCCCTCACAGCACTTTGCTGTGTTGTCAGCACCTGAACACCTGGGATGTTCACATCCCAGAAAGCATTACAATTCCAGGTGTTGCTCGACACAGCAACAGAAGATGGATTAAGTTGGTTGATGCAATGTTCACCACTATTTTGATGTTGGGGTCAGAGACGGTGGAAAGAGGATAAACAGCCTACCTGTATGGTCAGTTAATAAACACAGTGGCATTTGCTTGAGATTTCTCTTGGCGGTGTATCCTCCAAGAGAATTAAAATTGAGATTCCTCCTAAAGCTATAATCTAAGATCATCAGCAATCTCTGTTGTTTGTATTATTTCTCTAGAATAAAAAATGCAGACAAAGCCCCAAAAGAAAATGGGAAATGCATATGGAAATGGGAAAGATAAACCCAAAGCTCATAAAGACTCAGGATGTTTGCTTCTAGGGGGTCAAATACTGGTGAACAGAAAACTTACCTTCCCTCCAGTAGCCCATCTAGTAGCAACTACTAGGAGGGAGTTTTCCTTATATCTTACTTGTCTCTCACAATACAGTTAATTCATCTCTCTGCATGCTTAGTCATAGGAGAGAAACAAAGTTATCTGTGGGAAAATGTGCAGAATAAATACTTAATCTCTGGTAGGCTCTACACTCAGATTTCCCTTAGTCTTCTAGGAGCCTCCAATTTCCCCTCCAAGATCTACTTTCATAGGCTCCCCAATCTGTGTTCCCTATCCAATAAATTAGTTTTGCTTTGGCTTGGCCTCTCAAGGCATCTCTAAGTCCGGCTGAGATGGCAGCCATTTGCTGATTGCTTGGTGACTCTTGCCAGGTGGCCATGGGAAGGGCACAGGCTGTGGCTAAACTTGGCCTGTGGTCCTCCTTAGGGCTGGCATGCCCAGTGGCCAGCTTCAGACTGAGCTGGAGCACCACCCAGGGCTGCATCCAAGAACTACATAGCCAAGGGGCAGATTGGTAGGCCCTAGATTCCTGCTAAAGCGAATCCTGCTCCATAGAGCCAGCCCCTCACCAGCCAGTCCTTACAACCAATCAGTCTGAGGGTCAATCCCTCCCACTGACAGGCAAACAGCACCCAAGGCTCGACTACAATAGAAGAGCACACACGACCCATATAAGGGACACTCCTGGAGCACCTTGCTTAGGTGACCAGGGAAGACTGTGCTACTGGGCCCCACAGGACACTTAATACTTAAGGACACTCTGCTAAGACCAAGAGACACAAGAGCCCCACCTAATGCCATAACTATTATATAGAAACAGACACAGGAAGGCAGCCAAAATGGGGAAAGAGACAAACATGTCCCACATGAAAGAACAGAACAAACCTCTAGAAAAAGAACTAAACAAACTGAAGGCGAGCAATCTACCAGATATAGTTCAAAACACTGATTATAAGGATGCTCAATGAACTTAGGGGAAGAATAGATGAACTCAGAGAGAACTTTAACAAAGAGATAGAAAACATGAAAATGGAGATCTAAAACATAACAAAAAAAGTCAGAAATGAATACTACAATAACTAAAATGAAGAACACATGAGAGAGAATCAACAGTAGATTAGATGAAGAGGATCGAATAAGTGATTTAGAAGATAAGATAGCAGTAAACATCCAATCATAACAGCAAAATGAAAAAGGAATCCACAAAATGAGAATAGTTTAAGGGGCCTTTGAGACGCCATCAAGCATACCAACATTTACATCATAGGGGTTCCAGAAGGAGAAGAGAACAAGAAATTGAAAACCTGTTTGAAGAAATGACAGAAAACTTCCCTAACCTGGTAAAGGAAATACACATACAAGCCCAGGAAAAGCAGAGTCTCAAACAAGATGAATCCAAGGAGGCCCAAACCAAGACACATCAAAATTAAAATGTCAAAGGTTAAAGACAAAGAGTGAATCTTAATAACAGCAAGAGAAAAAGCAATTAGTTATCTAAAAGGGAGCTGTTGATTTCTCAACAGAAACTATGCAGGCCAGAAGGGACTGGCAGGAAATATTCAAAGTGATGAAAAGCAAGGACCTACAACCAAGACTATCAGCAAAGCTATCATTTAGAATCAAAGTACAGATAAAAGGCTTCCCAGATAAGAAAATGCTAAATGAGTTCATCAATACCAAATCAGTAATACAAGAAATGTAAGAGGGGCCAGGAGGAGGGAGAGGGGCAGGAGGAGGTGAATAAAAAATATGAATACTAAAATGGCAATAACTACATATCTATCAACAATTACTTTAAGTGTAAATGGATTAAATTCACCAAAAGACATAGGTGGCTGAATGGATAAGAAAACACAACCCTTGCATATGCTGCCAGCAAAAGACACTTCAGATCAAAAGATACGGACTGAAAGAGATGGAAAGAGATATTTGATAAAAATGGAAACAAACAAAAAACTAGGGCAGCAATACTTACACCAAACAAAATAGACTTTAAAATAATGGCTATAAAAAGAGACAAAGACTCAGTAATCCCACTTCTGGGTATTTATCCAAAGAAACCCAAAACATTACTTCAAAGAGACATGTGAATCCGTATGTTTATTGCAGAATTATTTACAATAGTCAAGATATGGAGGCATCCTAAGTGTCCATCAATAGATGAATAGATAAAGAAGTGGTATGTATATATAATGAAATAGTACTCAGTCATAAAAATGAATGAAATCTTGCCATTTGTGACAACATGGATGGACCAAAGGGTATTATGCTAAGTGAAATAAGTCAGAAAAAGATAACTATTATATGATTTCACTTATATGTGGAATCTAAAGAATAAAATAAACAGAACAGAAACGAACTCATAGATACAAAGAACATGTCGATGGTTGCCAGACAGGAGCGGGTAGGGGTGAGTGAATAAGGGCAAGAAGTATAAATTGGTAGTTACAAAATAGTCATGAGAATGTAAAGTATAGCATAACGAATATAGTCGATAATATTGTGATAACAATATATGGTGTTGGATGGGTATTAGATTTATCGGGGTGATCACTCCGTAAGTTAAATATTTAATCACCATGATACTAAAACTAATAAGCTATTGTATGCCAACTGTAATTGAAAAAAAATTATTTAAAAAATTAGTTTTGCTTTCACATCAACTAGGCACTTGGGGAAGACAAGGGGGAAAATTCTGTGTAGGTGTGAATGACAAGAAATGAACTTAATTTTCAAAGTAGCTGTAGGTATCATGTCCAGAAATACTGACTTAATCCAAAGGAACGAAGGACCAATAGTGGACTATCAGACATCAGCCGTTGGCTTTCTAGAAAAGATTTTCAATCTAATTTTCGTAAACCTTCGTATAGTACCAGAGAACCAGGCACTTGCTCTGTCCTCATAAGAAATGGAGGATTGATGATCATTATTAAGTTAAATATGCATAAACAATGTACTTATCACAGCTTCTGTCTCATGGTTAGCACTTAATGAAAGGGAGTCATAATCATTATGCTCTATTAAATTGCTTTTCATATACTTTGTTACTGATATGGGCAGGGTAGTCTCAAGCAATTGAACCTGCAGGTTGAGGACATGATCTTGTAGAGGAAGAGATTCAGGTTGGGTCTGGTATCTGGGAGTGGGATCTGTCTCCTTCGCTCTAGGGTATCCTTTCCCCACAGGAAAACTGAGTGCATGTTTGGGCCTTTCTGTGCTTTATATAACCCATCTTGGTGATCCAAATTGCTTTTTATTAGTGTATGACCCTCGTGACTTACACTTTGGAAATCTGAACTAAAATATTGTAGGAACGCCATCCTGGACAGAAGTTGACAGAGCTTCCAAACTCACATACACACACCGAAGATGTCTGGAACCAGACCATGTTGTTCCAGAGAGATGTGGGGATTTGGGCCAAGTCGTGGCCCAAATCTGAATAGTTATGAGGGATATGAGGTTGTCATTGGGTCACTTGAGGGGCAGTGAAGCCCCTCTTACAGCTCTCCTGGGAGCTGGAGTGGTAACACTGAAAAAGGCTCGCAGGTCAATCCAGAAGGACAGGATGCGCTGAGCTGCAAACTGCACCATGGAAGCCTTCTGGGTTAGACCTAATGACATGGAACAGTTTCCTTCCACGTAATTATGCTCCTCATTTAAGCTCCTACCTGAGGACAAATTGGAGTAGTCCTAGAAGAAGGATTATTAGGGATGTGGCATGAAGGCATTTACAGTTAAGACTGCAGTAAGAATGATATAAAATTATAAGTAGAAGAGAGACTAAATTTCCAGTGGTTGTTGTGGCTCCTTTCTTAGCTTGGGTTCCCTGGAAAATAGAGGAAAACTTTTTGTGTTAACACTTCACTGGGAGTGTATTCACAGGCAAGGAGTGAAGAGAAAAGGATAGTGAGTCAGAGAAAGCAGGCTGGAAAACTAAGTATTCCTACGCTGATCACAGCTTTGTAGTCACAGGCAAGGAGTGAAGAGAAAAGGATAGTGAGAGAAAGCAGGCTGGAAAACTAAGTATTCCTACACTGATCACAACTTTGTAGCAAGATGACTATAAGATCTTATAGAAAACCTTCTGAGAAGCCATATGGATTCTCTTGCCTCTCTGAACCATTCTTTGGAGAGAGTGGGCAGAGAAAGAGAGAAGAGCTCATCTTCATCCTTTATGTTGTTGGTCAGACGTATGCTCCCCCGAGCACCAAGTCCCGCATGCTTCTGGGTTGCAGATGTGTAGGTGTCAAGAGAGTTGTTTGGGGTCTCATATCTCAGAGGTTGTATGCCACCAACTCCCAAATAGATGGTACATAGTAGGGCATGAAAATGAGGTATATAGCTATGAGAGGTATCGCCACAGGTGAAAATTCTACTGATATATTTTAGAGCTATTTATCCACAGACATGAAGAATGAGGTTAAAGAATATGAGTTCTGCAAACAGAGATCGCACACGTTATGCCTGTGTGATAATGGGGTTCCTGAATTATCTCATAGCCTGTCTTTGTTTGTTTGTTTTTACCAGTTTCATGGAAATCAGGGCAGGCATTAAAAATATCATGCAGTAGCATATCCATATTTCTTCCCAGTTCTATTTAATGGCATTGCTACCTCAAAGAACCTTGGAACAAGGAAGTGATGGACTCCTTTCCTAGCGTGTGGTGAAAGGGAAATGAATATTACAACAGCTGGGTATAGATTTTCCCTGCCTTATTATCCCTCAGGAGGACGGTTTGGCTCACCCAAGAAGGGAAAGTGAGAGCAGAATAGGAAGGCCTTGGGGGACAGTATCTAAATGGAAAATTAATTTTATTAATAGCTGGGTCCATGTCTAATATCAACTCCAGTTCCTCTTCCCAAAGATGAAACCGAGTTTGGGAACAAGGCCAAACCAAGAAGTAGAGTAAGGCATCTATCTATTCCCTCCCCCTTGACACTGAATGGCTGGGTTGATGGAGCTGAGTTTAAGTTCAATCCCAGGGACTGGGCCCTGGGTACTTATCACATGAACACATGAAGTGGAAAGAGGAAGTAGAAAGAGGGCCCAATTGTCAGGGACCAGAAATGACAGGAGGCAGGGTGAAGCCTAGATTCTGTCTATAAAGCTCAGCACCAGCCTCCTGAGAAAAACAGATCAGCTAAATGCTTTAGTCTCTGTTAATTAGATTTGCAACTTTTCTTTTTGCTGAGAAGAGCCATAGGATGGATGGATATATGGGAAAGAACATCAATTAACACTTCTCCCCCTAGATGTAAGCCTACCTAGAAATATAAAGTGACAGACAGAAATGTTGTCTCCATCTTGATACTCCCCAGTTCCTCAGATCAAGGTCCAAGTCCCTTGATCAAGACCATCCCCACTCCATTTCCAGCCTCATCTTCCAAGACTCATGACATACACCCTCTGTCTAGCCTAAGAAACTGTTAAACCTTCCTTGAGCACATATTCCATGTCCTTGAATTTTTATGTTGTTTCCTCAGGCTGGAATGTCTTCCCTGACACTCTCTGGTTGTAGAAATCATATCCATTTTTGCAGACCCAATTCAAATGGCAGGTCAACCATGCAGCTTTCTTGATTACCCGAGTAAATGTATCTTATTCCTCCTTTGAATTCCTGTAGCTGTGTACCTCTTTCACATGGTTGATCAAATGCTGCCCTATAATATAGGCAGAAGATATATACTAGCTTTCATTCTTCTTCCTATTGCCTCATTGGTGCCTAGGGTGGTATCTAAGATAATAACTGTGGAATAGTAAGAGTTCAGCAAATAGTTGCCAACATGAATTGAGTTCAAGGGTACTTGATAGAAAACAAGGAGAGGATGGAAAATAAAGACAGGCAAGTGGAAGTGATGAGCATTTTTCTTCTGTAACTGCTTAATAAATGTCACCTCATACACAGTCACAGTAGAGGAGGTCCTGGCAGTGACTGAACTAAGGCAGGAAGTGGAATGATGGAAGACATATGAGATCCAATTATATATTTTTTTCCAAATGCAGAATCTATTTTCTTAAAATGGGCAAAAGTGTGCTCTGCTGCAGCTCAGTGTCATTTCACAGCATGACCCATCTGCTGTAATTGCTCTGAGCACATTTATTCTGATATTTGGTCTGATGTGTGTGTCAAAAAACAAATAATGAAACTGATAAGAATTAGTATGAATAGCTCAAACTGAAAGGAAGAAATGGCACTTAGGACAAAAATGAAACATAAGTGGGAGCAATTGGGGAACTAGCTGGCAGTTGAAGATCCTTCTGTAGTATACTGGGAGTCAAAGCTGCTAACTAACACGCTTAGTAATGAGGAATTTCACTGGCCTAAGAAAAGATTGGCATGAGAAACCGGGAAGTCTAAGCTCTTTGCATAACTCTAATCTCTAACAAGTAGCTTTCTCCATCTATGAAATGCTTCTGAGATACTACAAAGTATCTATCTCCCAGACACTCCTCTTCCAGTTCATGTCCTGAGAACCACTAGCCTTTAATTCTATTACAACAACAGCTCATCTGGGACAATACATTTGTGTCTGTCCATTGTAAAAGTATTTCATAAGTAGCTACTGTGTGACAGGCTCTGAAATGTGTTAATGTTTTTCGGGAATGGAAAAATAAACAAGATAGACACCTTTGGAGGCCAAGTATCATTTGATGTGGTTCTAGCCAAGTCTGCTTTAGGTGTGTAATCTTGAGAACCCTGCTTTCCATCTCTATGCTTCTTTCATCATCTGTAAAAATAAGATGACAACAGAATTCAACTCAAAGAATTGTTGTTAGGATCATATGACATAAAGGTGCAAAGCTCTCAGCAGAAGGTCTGGCACATAGGAGGCCACTAACAAGTGCGAGCAATAATGACAGAGAGGATGATAATGATTCGACTACATCAGAGTAAGAGAGAAGCTGCAAGTTGGGAGCGGGGGACATAGGCCAACCTGAATCAACCACATGACAGCTTTAAAAAATGCAGATAAGCTTTAGTGTGTTCAGACAATGGAATATTATTCAGTGCTGGAAAAAAAAAAAATGAGCTGGAAAGCAACATCACCAAGATGGCAACACTGGTCATTCCTGACTTCACTCCCATCACGAAAAGAATTGACAACTATTCATGTACAAGACACCACTTAGAGAATCATAGAATGTGGAGGTGAGGCTGAAGTACCCCACTACACCACACAGACCAAGACAGACTGCATTAGAAGGGTAAGAAGCGGCTACATGCTGACTGTGTTGCCCCTCCTCCAGGCTGGCATAGCACCATGGACAGAGGGCTCTGCTGAGCCTACGGTTTTTCCAGTGGAAAAAAAAAGATCCAGGAGAAATCTAGCCCTGTTTGTCCGAGTGCTGTTGGTAGCTCTGTGGGAGCCCCTACTCTGAACTTGCCCCATGGGGATTGCAGGGAAGTCTGCAGGGCTCAACTACTGGGAATTTGATTGTGATGGAGAAGAGGGGGCGGGGCTTGGCACAATCAGCACTTGGATCTTGGTGGATTGAGTTCATACCTGCAGAGCCCAATTAGTAGTGCCAACCGGCAGCTTGCTCATCTGCAGAACCAAATTCATGGTACACGCTGACCAGAGAACTGTGCAGTACAGGTATACCTAATTCAGGTCCTCAAACATAGAGCTTTGCTGGCCCTAGAGCCTGGTTTACCCTGCTGCAGAGCTTGACTCCTGGCCCCATCTGACCAGAAGGGCTGGTGAGAACATCTGTAAACTGCATAACGTAGTAATGCTTAAGCTGAGAAGAGGGTGGGTAAAGCTGATCACCCCAAAAGCAAAGCCAGT
>NW_006438113.1:22204321-22222835 GCF_000325575.1 Pteropus alecto | reverse complement strand
CTGAACCAGGGCAGGGGACTTAATCCATAGCCTCACCTGAGGTGGAAGGTAGCTCCCAGCCCCTCTTGACTGGAAAGCCTGTCCAGAAAACTTCAAAGTTGGAGTGACCCCTCCCCATCTCACCCAGAAAGGGAGCTGAATTATAACCCTACTTGCTAAGGAGCCTGGTTCCCAACCCCATCTGACCAGACAGGGTAGCAAGAATACCTGGAAGCCACGTAACCCAGTAATTCTCAAGCCTGGACATGGGCAGGCAGAGCTGACAGTTTGCAGAGCAAAGCCAGTGGCCTTGCTCATCTAGAGAACTTTGGGCCTTGCTCATCTCAGAAAGGGAGCTGAATTATAACCCTACTTGCTAAGGAGCCTGGTTCCCAACCCCATCTGACCAGACAGGGTAGCAAGAATACCTGGAAGCCACGTAACCCAGTAATTCTCAAGCCTGGACATGGGCAGGCAGAGCTGACAGTTTGCAGAGCAAAGCCAGTGGCCTTGCTCATCTAGAGAACTTTGGGCATGGGTTGGCTTGAGTTAAGGCCACAAAGAACCTTACTGGCTTTAGCTGCTTCTCCTGCTGTGCCCAGGCAGGGAAGCTAATTTGTAGCCACATGTATTATTGAATACAGCTTTCAGAACACTCAACCAGGGAACCTAACTAGAGCATATGGGAAGCTGCATAGCCCATTTGATGGCCCTGCTTACAGTGGCAACTGAACAGAGAGCATAGGCCATGGCTTTCCCCATCTTCAGGGCAAAACCAGTGGTCTCACCTGACCAGGGAATTTAGTTCCCAATCTTGCCTGATTCCAGTCCCAAAACAACAAGATATACAGGCCCTGATTCTTGTCCTGCTGCTCTGATAGGACAGGGAAGCTAATTCATAGCCCTAACTACTCCTGAGTGCAGTGCCTAATCACAACCATGTAGTAAGCCTGACTAGAGGAGCCTGGTAACTGCAGAGCCTTTCTATAGTCTTGCATGGCTGGTCTATCCAACTATACTCAGTCACCCCACCCCAAAGCCCAAGCTCAGAGTTTGCAGTTAGTTGCCTTACCCCAAAATAGATATTAAGAGGAGGCCCCATCTGCTCAAGAACATTACCCATAGACATGTCCAGAATCCCGGTCTGAGCTGACTGGTGAAGAACTGTCCCTGAGAAAGGGAGCCTGCAAAGTCTGGGAGAAGAGCCCACTTACTGAAATGTGTAGATGCAATGTAAGATATCAAATAACACACAAAAAAAATCAGGTAAATATAATGCCACCAAAGGAAATTAAGAAAGCTCCAATAATTCACCCTAGAAAAATGGAGATCTACGACCTGTCAGAAAAAGAATTCAGAATAATTAAAGAAGTTGAGTGAACTGCAAGAACACACAGACTGACAACAAAATTAGGAAAACAATGCATAAACAAATCGAAGTTTAACCAAGAAATAGAAACCATCAAAATGAACAAGTCCTAGCATTAAAAAATACAATGACTGAATTGAAAAATTTAATAGAGACAATCAAAAGCAGACTCGATTGTGGAAAAGACAAAATCAGTGACCTGGAATATAAAACATTTAAAATTATTCAAAGGAGCAAAGAGAAAAAAGAATGAACAGTGAAGAAAGCCTATGGGACCTAATGAATACAATGGAAACAATCAATATTTGCATTATAGAAATTCCAGAAGAAGGAGAAAGAGACTAAATGTATATTTAAAACAATAATGACTTAAAACTTCCCAAACCTGGATAAATGAATGCACATCCAGATCTCCGAGGTTCAAAGGCCCCCAAATTGGTTGAATATGAATAGGGCTAAAATGAAACACAAATAAATAGGGAGGTGTTCATGGATTGAAACAATATTGTTAAAATGTCATACTACCAAAAGCCATCTATAGATTCAATGCAATCTCAATGAAGAATCCGATGGCATTTTTTACAAAAGTAAAAATATCAACCCTTAATACTATATGGAACCACACACACACACACACAAAAACCCATATAGTCAAAGCAATCCTGAGAAAGAAGAATACACAGGGAGGTATCACTCTTCATGATTCCAATCTATACTATAAATCTATAGAAATCAATACAGTATGTTACTGGCATAAAAAGAGAAATAGATACCAACAGAACAGAATCATGAGCCCAAAAATAAACCCAAGCATATACAGTCAACTAATACTTGACAAGGGAGCCAAGAAAATTTATTGAAGACAGTCCCTTCAATAAATGGTGCTGGGAAAATTGGATATTCACATGTGAAAGAATGAAACTAGACTCCTATCTTATTCCATTGAGAAAAACTGACTTGAAATGGATTAAAAACTTAATTGTAAGATCAGAAACCATGAAACTCCTACAAGAAAACATAAGAAAAAACTTTTGACATGATCTTGGCAATGATTAATTTTTTATGACACCTAAAGTACAAGCAACAAAATAAAAAATAAACAAGTGGAAATATATCAAACTAAAAAGCTTCTGTACAGCAAAAGAAACTATCAATAAAGTGAAAAAATACTACAGAATAGGAAAAATATTTGTAAACTGTATCTGATAAGGTATTAACATCCAAAATGTAAAGAACTCATAATTCAGTAGCAAAAAAGTAGTCCAATTAAAAAATTGGCAAAAGACATGAACAGATATTTTTTCAAAGAAGATATATGAGTGTTCAACAGGTACATGAAAAGATGTTTAATGTCACTAATTATCCGGGAAATGCAAGTCAAAACCACAATGATATTGCCTCACACCAGTTAGAATGATCATTATCAAAAAGACATGAGGATGTGAAAAGGGAACCCTTGTGCACTGTTGGTGGGGTTGTTAACTGGTAGTCACTATGAAAAACAGCATAGAAGATTCTCAAAAATTAAAAATATAACTACCATATGATCCAGCAATTTCACTTCTGGGAATATATCCAAAGGAAATAAAAGTAACAACTCGAAAAGATGTCTGCACCCTCATGTTCAAAGCCGCATTATTTACAGTAGCCAAGACATGGAAACAGCCTATGTTCATCAATGGATGAATGCATAAAGAAGTTGCGATATACATATACACAATGGAATAATATTCACCCATGAGAAATAAAGAAATCCTGCCATTTGAGACAATATGGATGGATCCTGAGGGCATTATGTTAAGTAAAATAGGTCAGAGAAAGACAAATACTGTATGATCTCAGTGTGGAATCTAACCTAAAAAACCCCACCAAACTTACAGAAAAAAAGATCAGGTTTGTGGTTGTCATACCGGTGGGTGGGAGTTTAGTGGGGGGAGGGAGAATTGGAGGAAAGGTCATCAACAGCTACAAACTTTCCAGTATAAGATAAATGCTAGGGATGTAATGCACAACACGGTAACTATAGTTCCCACTGCTGTATGATATAGATGAAAGTTGTAAGAGTAAATCCTGAGCGTTCTCATTAATAAGAGCTATCAAGCCATAAAAAGACACAAGGAACCTTAAATGAACATTAATAAGTGATAAAAGCCAATTTGAAAAGTCTATATACTGAATGATTCCAAATACATGACTTTCTGGAAAAGAGAAAACTAAAGAAAATAAAAAGATCAGTGGTTGCCAGGTGGAAAGGAGGAGTGAGAAATAAACAGGTGGAACACAGAGAACTTTTAAGGCAGTTAAAATACTTTGTATATTATAATGATGAAAATATGTAATTATACATTTGTCCAAACCCACAGAATGCACAACACCAAGACCCTAAGGTATACTATGGACTCTGGATGATTATGACATGATGATGTGTCAATGTTGGTTCATCCTTGGTAACAAATGTACCCCTCTGGTGATATTGATAATGGGGAGGCTATTCAAGTGTAGGGACAAGGAGTACATGGGAAATCTCTCTACCTTCTTCTCAATTTTGTTGTAAACCTAAAAGTATTCCAAAAAAAATAATAATAAAGTCTATTTTTAAAAAATTCCAATGTCCTGAATAGAATCCTTTCCTTGGGTTTGATGGCTTAGAAATTCCAAAAATTTCTTTTGGTTAGTCCTTACAGCTGTTCTGTTCAACGTTCATGAGTTTCACGATTCAGTGCTTCAGTGTTGAGTCTACAGCTTCTGCTGTTGGGACTCAGGAACCCTGAGTAGACATGACTGTGGTTCATGATAGGTTCCCATCCTGGGGAAGGCTGGGGGTGGGTGAAGAAGTGAGCAGGGGCAGCTCGTTTCCCAAGTTGCTTTTCAGTTTCCAGCTTGCCCAAGGTACAATTTCTGTATTTGAGAACAATATAGTGCTGGGGGGTGACAGAAATTGAGATTCAGAGAGAGTAAGTGATTTACCCAAGGTCATTCATTAGCGCCAGGATTGGGATTCAAACCAAAGTCTGATAACTCTAATTGCAATGCTCTATTATGGCACCTTTTACTGTGTTTGTTGTATGGTGAATAATGGAAAAGAAGCAAGGAGAGTTTGGTGGCCTTAAATCTGATCTCTCTTGATTAGTTCTTATCGTCAACAAGTTCAAGTTACTTCTGAGGTTAAATTTGCATAGCATCCAAGATGATATGGTCCTGCTTTACATTCTAAAGGATCAGCCCCATGTCCTTTTGTGTTTCCCCAAAGCACTTGTGCCTTTCTTTTTATGAAGCAGCAATATGCTAAGGAAAGGTGGATCTCTCCTCTAGGCCCAAGGAATGGCACATGAGATGTCTAAAGCCAATCACAGTAAGCCCAGTGATTAACCTATTTCTGGCAAATTAAATACAATAAATATATGTTGGGGACTTGTGGGAAAAAAATTCTCTCTGACAAAAAAAAAAAAAGGTTCTAATCAAATTCCTTCTTATGGAAGAGCAGCAAACCTTTCCTTTACTTCTTGTTTTTGGGTATTTTCATGATGAGATGCTATAGCAGCCATATTGTGACCATTAGACAAAAATCAAGAGAGTTGGAGAGATGACACTGAGCTATTTAATTGTTCAACTCTGGAACTCTACCTTCAGACTTCTTTTTACATGAAATAAGACGACGACTAATTGTTTAAAAACTTCACTACTTAAAGCCACAAGCATTCTAGATAATCTTGAAAGCTTCCTGGAGAAAATGAGAAGTAGGTCATGAAAGGTAGTAAGATTTAGTAGGCATAAATGCAGTGGGAAGACTTTCTATTGGAGGATGAGCAAAGGCAAAGAAATTGAGAATTAGCCTGGCCCATGTGGCTGGTGGGGAGGGGACTCTTCAGACTGCTATGAAGAATGTCAACTGGAATAATTATATCATTCTCTGAACTCATAGTGTTTACTCTTAGTGTTTATATATGGCTTTGAAAATATTTGCTTGCAGATTTTTGTCGCTATTAGGAGAAAGGTGATTGGCTTAGGAGCCCAAGATATGAGAGGACAGCACCATCTTTTCCCAGCTCTTGGTCTCCTTGTCAGGCCCCACAACTTCTGCTGGAGTCTTATGGAGAGTGCCTATAGGCAGAAGCTAAAGGAACTTTCCTCAAAGGGGCTTCTGTGAGACTGACCAAGAGCACTGCTTTGGTTTCTACATAACGACTCTGCAGAGCTGTGGCAATGCTGGCACTGTGAGGACAGTGTTAGCAGCTCTGGGGCAACAGTTGGCAGTGTACTGGGCTCCATCAGTGTGCCCAGGAGGGCATGAGCAGCTATGTAGGGTGAGCCACTATTCCCAAGGGACTTCTCTTCTAGTTGCCACGACATGGGCAGGAGCCAAGGGAAAAAAAGCCTACATGAACCACATATGAATCCACTTGAGACAGAAATGGCAGCAGGAGACTGATGAGAATGAAGTTCTTCACTATGCGGCCGGGTGCCTCATTCCATAAAATGGCAGTCATTATAGTTAATGTGGCTCTATTGTCAGCCCCTGGCAAGCCTACTGATTCTTTTGGCCAGGTGATTCTTTGTTGTGAGAGTTGTTCTGTGCATTGTGGAATGTTTAGCAGCCTCTACCCATGAGATGCCAGTCATGCACATTCTCCTGAGCTGTGACAGCTTTAAACGCCTCTAGACATTTTGAGAACCGCTGGTCTAGAGAATCATGGTGGGGAGAGAGGGGGAAGGGGAGAGAATGTTTGAGAAAGAGAAGGTAATGTATCTGTCATTTACATTTACATTTGTTGATCATTTAGATTTCTATCTTTTCACTTTAAAAAAGCCTCTGTGAACATTTCCTTAGTTTATTTGTCAATATCTTTATTTTCTTGGGATAAATTCCTAGACAAGGAATGCCTTATTCAGAGTGACAGCTTTAAGGTGATTTTTTTTAAAAAAAATATATATACACAGACTATTGGCTTCCAGAAATATTTTTCCAATTTAGACTATCAAATTTCATACTTAAAAAAAATCTTTAGAGTTTAGGCACTAGTTTTCACATGGTGGTGCTCAATAAAGTTTCTAGTTAGTTGAATGAATGTTGGTTTTGAGTCTCCATCCCTCTTTTTTCCAACGAATAGCAGGGCATGTCAGTATATGGCATTTCACAACAGTTCTGTGGGGGGGAATCTACAGAAAGTATGTTTGTGTGTGTGTGCGTGTTCATAATACATTGTTATACAGAATTATTTCCTGTAGACCCATGCCTCTCAAAATGGAATCCCTGAACCTATGGTCCCTACCTAGGAACTTGGTAGATGTGCACATTCTCTGGTCCTACCAGAACTACTTTTTGTTTTGAAATCCCTCCAGGTGATACTCTGAAAGCCAAAGTTTTAGAATGACGGCTGTAGACAATAAAAATGAACAAACATTGATCTCATAGCATAGGAATTGTTGTTCCCTAGACATTCCCTCTATAATGGCATCTCCCTGGTGAGAGTTGGCCAGCCTGCCCTTTGCTCATAAGAAGTTGTGAGCCTTCACAATCTAAATGTATATAATGCTATCTAACTCCATCTGGTGCCTTGGTTGGTCCCTATGAGGCTCTTTCCATGTCATTTACCTTACACTAAGGTCCAACTCAGCCTGCCTGATGGCCCATAGCCTGTGAGCTAACAGCTGGGATGTTTAAATGACGAACGATGGTTGCATGTTCAACTTCATTTGCTAGATTTCTCATTAGATAGATAATGCCCTATCCTGGCCAGATATGAAGTCCAAAGTCCACGGTGAGCGAGGTGGCCATCTGTTTAGGGCTGGATTCTTTTGATATAACCAGAGATCACAGGGCTCCAGCAGGCACCTCTGCCTGAGAGAAGAGCAGCAAAGTCCCCGAGGCTGAACTACATGGGTGGCTACAAACAGGGCAGAGAAGGTGGGGGTTGCAACATATCTGAAGGCCGATTAAGCATTTCTCTATATGAGACAAACCCAGGGCATCCAGATGCCTTCTCAAGTGTAGAACACATAAGGTCAGGGGGCCAGTTTGGAAGGGAACAGCTGCAATTGGCAGGGACTTTGGTGCTTGAACTCACACCTGGTTCCCCTTCTCCCCTGTGGATCAGAAATGAGTTTTTGTACTAACGGTTCCTGACATCTGTAATCCCTGGGGCTTGCAGGATTGTGATTGTGTGTGTGTGTGTGTGTGTGTATTCATATGCACCGTTCCCTAATTAGATTGCAGCATCTCATAAGACAGGAACTATGCCTCTCACCACATGCTCGGCTTTGTTTATAATGGGGCTTTTTAAGTGGAACTGACTACACTTAAAATACTTATGCATAATGTACCTTATCTTCAGGTTTCCCAGGGAACTTCGGTGGCCCTGCCCACAAGACACATACTGCTAAGAAATTAGTTATATAAGGGGTTGAAAAACTTGATGTAAAACAGTCAAAACTTTTCATTGCAGCCAGTTTCAGGTACTACTTTGTAATGGAGAATTTGTTAAATAGTGAAATGCACCAATAGCAACTTATCTGGGGACCAATTCAGAAATTCAGCAGCCCAGGGGGATGAGATTACATTCTAAACAAGCCAGGAAACTACCTTCCCTCTTGCTGGGAGGCAACAACGAGTTAAAATAATTTCATTGGATTGAAGCAGAACAGGCCAGTGAATAAAGCAGCCATTCCAAAGAAATGGGTGCTGAGGTTATAGCAGTAATAGCTGAACTAGGAGTCAAAATACAGTGCTCACAGTCAGAACACATTTGCATGACTGGATGTCTGTGTAGCCACGAATGGCACAGCCTGGCATGAACGGAATGCCCTGGAATGAAGAGGAAGCCCAGCTTTCACGTGGTGTCATATTGTCTATTTGCTCCTCTTGCTCTTATTTCTTAGGAGTATCTAGCTCTCAGGCTTGTTGCTCACTCCTTGAGTGGCCAAGCAATAAGACATTTCCTGACCCACAAGAGAGATTTATGCCTCTATCATGGTTCCAAGGAAAGTCCAAAGCTGGGGCACCCCTGAAGCATAAATGAGCTCCATATCAATCACCACTCAGGAAAGGTCAATAGGTTAAATATCTTTACCTTATATGCATACTTTCATTCTTTTCACTAGCTTCCATTTGTATCAGAAATCCAGAAAAACAGATCATAGATTCTAAACAATTGTTCTAAGCCACATTCCTGAGTCTTTAATAGAGCAGCTCATGTCTAGGTAGTATCCTTTGCATCTTTTCATTATCTTAAACAGTTCACACTTCTGGTTATCTGATATGAATGTGATGCTAAATAAACAACATGGTTGTTTCATGGCTATGAAATCATGCCTCTTTACCCCACTGTTTGAACATTGATTAGCCACCTACAGTATGCCATGCCTATGCCAAGCCCTGTGAGAGAGCATGCCAAATAAGACCTATTTACAGTATATTCACATGATAGTTGCATTATGGTGAGAGAAATTTATCAGTGATGATAGACCCATGTAGTAAAATCTGACAGAGGTATGCTGAGAGGAGCATGTTGAGTCCCAGTTGGAGGCAGGGGAGATAAAATAGGAGCAGCTTTGGGAACACAGTCACATTAAGCTGACTTTGGAGCAGTGGGTAAGCTAGACGAAGACAGGTGGGAGGCAGACCACATCTTCCTCAGCCTTCTGACCCTTCCGATTTTGTCCCTGTAGCCTGTACTTTACCCTTGCTCTATGCATTAGGAACTCTATAACTTGCACATAAAGCAACACAGATTCCTCAGTTTCTCATAGTGCAATAAGACAGTGACACCATATAGGGTAGTTTTGCTCCACCCTATATTCAGGCAAGACCTGTAATTTTACTTTTGGTTTGTTCCCCGCCAACCCTTCATGATACAGGAGTTACAGCTGGAGTAGATTACCCGGATCTCTGAGTTTTAGAAGACATACCATATCTGCGCTGCCTCACTCCCTCATCTTTGGCCCTGATCAGAAAGTCTACAATCATGGGAACAGGAGAAGCATATTTCATTTAGAGAAGGGTTTTCTTCTTGGAGAGTTCAGGCCTGTGTAAGTGGTGGGAGAAATGGCTGGACAGTCAGGAAACTGTGTAAGGGTTTGGGATACCAGGAGAATAGAAGAGAGGAGGAGGGAGCTTGTGAAGAAACTAGGGCAGCTTCAAATATAAACTTATCCTTCCTTGGGGTATTTTTGTGGGGTTCTGATTATGTCACTAGATAAGTTGTTCTGGCCAACAGTAAATGAGGTATAGCTTCCCTCCAGAAGGCCTTAGCAACATCAACGCTTGTGGAATTGCAAGGCCTCCCATCTAAATTAACTTCTCTTTCCTAGGAAAGAACCTCATTTTCTGGGAATATTTATTGTCCCTGGAAAACTAAAAGCCCTCTGCAGTCTTCTAGGCCTGGTCCTGACTGGGCCCGTAGTTTCAGTGCTGCTGGGCTGCCGGTCATGATGGATGTTATACGATGTGCCTAGCAGCTGGAGTGTGAGGGGCCCCTGTCCTCTGGGGTTCAATTTCGCCCAAAGTTCTTTAACACCAGCTTTTTTGCCCAGGCTTCACTGGCTGTTTGTGATTATAACCAACCATTATCTGAGTCTGAGAACCTCATATAACCTTACCCGAAATTCAGAGCTGGAATGGAATTTTGAGTCCAGAGTTAGAATTTCATACAAGGGCCAATTAGAGAAAAATGTTGCATCATCTCTAACAGTTTATGCTTCAGGGAAGTCCAAAACAAAAACCACAGGCTGTTTGTGATTATTTAATAGTGTTCTCTAACATGATCTACTCAAATTGGAAACAATGTAATGTATTCCATTACAGAGAAATAAAATAAAGCATTTTATAATTATTAGCAGAATATATGTGTCAGGAGATGATTTAAAGAATTTTTTTCTTTTAGCTAAAGTTACCTTTTCCAATGCATGTACTTCAAAACTATGTAACTGATACTGATTTTAATTCTTTTAAGCAAAACAGGGAAGAAACAGTGGATGACAAAATAATTTCCCTTTTGAAGAATAATCCCATCAAAAGAACATTACACAATAATGTTGATAATACTGAAATCACTTGGGATAATAAATATCAAGTGCTATAAACTTAAGGTGGTATGATTATGCAAAAAGAAAATATAAATGAGACAATTAAAGAATAGGTAGCATATTTCCATAGGACTTCTCAAAGGATATTCCAAAAACAATCATTTATCTAAAGGAATAGTTATAGCTGGCATTTCAGCATCTCTAGAACTTGTTCTGCTCTATTTTCTCTTCTGTTAGAATCTGTCCTTGAGACTAAAGATTTCATTCTCTTTTCTATTTATTTATTTAAAGAGGAGCCAGGAGGCTAGATGAACATTAGAGTGTGACCTCCAAAAGACGACAAGTCAGGAAATACAAAATGGAAAGCACCTTGAATCAGGACAGAAATATATTGACTAAGGAAATATAAGCAGTTCCTGCTCAACCATTGAAAACAACAGGCCCTTATCATCAGTGAAACAGTTTCTCAAACACAGAATTATGGATCTGGAAAAGATGAAATCTCACTGGATGTTATCTTTCCTTCTCATGTATCCAGAACTTTCTCATGGGCATAAACTACTTTCCTTCTTGGCTTGTGACCTCTGGTAATTACAAGGACTTGAGGATGATACAGCTGTGGTGCCCGTCAACCCTCTGATTGTCAGAGTTAATATAATTGATCTGGCTGGCACATCCTCTTCCTCACGAAATGTCCTCCTGAAATTCTGAGAAGGTGACTTTCCCGAACATAGGATTATTCTTCAATAAAAGACAAGCTATCACAGTATCTGCCTACAAGGAACTTTGTATCAATTGAACCACCACTTTAAGCAGAAAATGATGATTATTATGAGGGTATTGGGAATATTTTCAGAAGAAAATATAAATATTTTTATGATCTTGGAAAGGGTGAGAAAGTTTCTTATATAAGACCAAAAAAAGCACAAATAATGAAAGAAGATTGATAAATCTGACTGCATTAAATTAAAAATCTGTGCATGAAAAGATACCAGAGGCAAAATAAAACCAACCATAAACCTTGGGGAGATATTTGGAAAACATATGCTCAATAGAGAATTAGCATCGACAATGTGTAAAGAACTAAAAATCAGTAAGATACAGTACACAGTTTTGTCCTTTTCTCCTCTTGACCTTTGGGCTATTGTCATACATTTTACTTCTTCGGGTGTTATAACCATGCACTACATTGTTGTTTTTCAAAACATCAACTCTTTTATAGATATAAATAAAAAGAAAAAGGTATTTATTTACATATGTATTGCCATTTTGGTGTTCTTCATTTCTTTACTCAGATATCTGGTATTATTTTCTTTCTGCCCAAAGGACTTCAACACTTCTGGTAGCATGTGTGTGTAAAAAAACTTTTCAGCTTTTGTATGACTCAACAATTCTTTGTTTCACCTTTGTTTTTGAAATATATATTAGGTATAGAATTCTAGGTGGTCAGTGTTTTTCTTTCTGTATTTTAACAATGTTGCTCCAATGTCTTGTTGTTTGCATTGTTTCCAAGAGAAATCTGCTGTTATCTTATGTTTATTTTTCTGCAAACTATGTTTTTACTTTGGATACTTTTAAGATATTATGTGCCTTGTTATAATTTATTTCATGTTTCTTGTGCTTGCGGTTTGTTGAGCGTCTTGTATCTGAGTTTATAATTGTCATGAAATTTGGACATATTCAGCTGTTATTTCTGCAAATATTTTTTTCTGTACTCTCTTCTCTCATCCAGAGACTCTAATTACAAACATAGCAGGCAGCATGAAATTGTTGAATAGCTCATTGATGGTCTGTTTATTTCTTTTTGCCTTTTTTTAGATGAAACTTTTCTTTCCATTTCATTTTGGATAGTTCCTATTGTTATGTCTTCAAGTTCACTAATCATTTTGTCCACAATGTCTAGTCTGATATTAATTCCGTCAAGTGTATATTTTATCTCCTGCATTATAGTTTTCACCTTTAGAATTTCAATGAGGATATTTTTTGTCTTTCATGTTTATAATTTTCCTCTAGCTTTTTGAATATATGAAACAATTATAAAAGCTTTTGAAAGTGCTTATATGCTAATTGAAACCTTTATGTATGGGTTTCGATTTTTATTTTTTCTTCTTATTGAGGGTTTTATGTTGTTTCTCTTTATTGCCTAGCAATTATTTAATTGGATGACAGACCTTGCAAATTATACCTTGTTAGGTGTTGTATACTTTTGTATCCCTGTGAAACGGTTTGATCATTTTAAGTGTTGCTTTTACATTTTTAGGTGTGATCATAACAACATTTGTTCTATGGGTAATTAACCCACTGCTGATGTTAGTGCCTTCTGACTACTCTATCCAATTTCCTATGAATTATTAGATTTTCTAGTCTGGTTGGTGGGATTAGGAGTTAGGAAACAAGCTACATAAAACAATGCTGCATGATCTGGGCTTTCTGAACAAAGTTTGCTGGTACCTGGATTAAAGGATGTTTGAATAACAAGCCTTAGGAGTTAAATATAAAGGATGCTGGAACTATTTACATAATTGACTTAGGGACCTTTACTCTTTATCCCCAATCAGCATTTGTTTATATTAAAAAGCAAAAATCTCTTTCTTTTTTTCCTCTGGAGGAGGGGGAAAAATGTGTCTGCTTTCTTGTACAAACCCCATTAAGACACAGGTGATTTCTGGCCCACTGCATTGTCTTTTGGGGTACTGGAGCATGAAGGACTGACAAAATATATTCTGAGTAATTAAAAATTTGTCTTTGATCCAGGAACCACATGATTCCTGTTAGAAAAAAATTAATAAATACAAAAACTTAATAACAGGCAATATTTCCAGTCCTGTGTGAACTCCGAGTACATTTTTTCTAATCTTTTTGCATGATTCATTCCCCAGCCTTGGGTATGTTCACTACGAGCATGTGATGATCAGCACTCTGCTGCATCCCTTTGCAAATCTCAGGAGTTCTCTGTTTATATATCTATCCTCTGGCATTCTGTCCTATGAATTCTAGTTACTTAGGATCTTCTTGGACCCTAAGTTGTTTCCTCAGCTTTGAGAGCACACCAAGCTTTGCCCAAGTTACCCCTTACTGTGCCATAGCATGAAAATTCTCTAAAGGCAGGAAACTAGGGCATCAGAGGGATCACTTCATTTTTTTCCTTGTCTCTTAGGAATCACTGTTCTTTGTTGGCTGATGTCAAATAGTGTTTCATACATTTTATCTAGTATTTTAGTTGTTACAGAGTAAGGGTAAAAACAGTATTCCATCTTGGATGGAAGTATGTATAAATGATATTGCATCATTTTTAACAGAGAAAATTGTAAAAAGAACCAACTGCCCATGTCAGGAGAATAAATTTTTGAATAACCCTACAGTGACATAAAATACAGCATGAATGTTAATGAAAAAATTTATGTACCTAATATTGAGCCCCAGAGACAAATATACAACTGCTTCCTTAATATCTCCACTTAGCAAAAGTGCAAAAGTTTTAGACTATATTTTATGATTAAAGATTTATCATGCAAGATAAATATGATTTAGAAAGAAAGATGCAAGTCAATAACATATTAATTTTGAATATGTACACATGGAGAATGAGTATAAAAACTTCTATTAGAATGATGAGCATCCAATTAAACCTGCTGATCAGTTACCTTTTGGGAATAGCATATATTTACAGTTTTATTTCCTAAGTTAGTCAGTACGTAGATATCTGATTATGGCCAAAGCAGCAGCATTCTTCAAAATGCAGCTCTGTGGTGCTTTTTGGAAATTATTCCAGGAAGCTTAGATTTTAATCTGTTTCTTCAGCAATGCCATTGTAATCCATGAAATATCCCGTATAAATCCCTTTATGCTTAAACTAGAGTAGATTCAGGTCACTGCAATTAAAGCTTGACTAATATATCATTTAAAAAAAAAAAAGAAATGGCCCATTAAGGATGTATAAATTTAAATTGGTAGAGATGGGGGTAACATATTTTAGGTAGAGAGAACAGTAGAAACAAAGGAGCTGGACCCTTTCCATTCATATTTAAACATTATTAATTAACTTACATCTTAGAAGAAAGGCCTACTTTCCCCTTCTATATAAAATACATGGCTTCTGCCAATTAACCTCCATTCCATTAAAATTATTGGACAATTTCAGTTTTTAACTTACTTAACCTCTAAGTATGTTCATTACTTCCACTTACAACATTCTTTTCTGTGAGCTTATAATACTGTATACTCTGCTGGTTTTCCCCTTTTTCTCTGGTCTTCCCCTCTTAGCCTTCAATGCAGAATGCAGGCTCATGCATTGGGCCACTTAAAATTGAAGTTCCTAGAAATCTGGCCATGGGTCCTTTTCTCACATTATTCTATACCATCTCCTTAAGGAATCTAATTTATGCCCACAGTCTCAAATATATTAATTTATCAATGAATTTCAATTCTATTTCTTCCTATGACATCTTATGTGAGACACACATACATGTACACACACACACACACACACACACACACACCCTACCTACTTAGTAAATGTCTCCATTCAGTAAAGGCTCGTCAAACTCAACATGTCAAAAATTGAAAACACAATATTTGATTTCAGCCACCAATGCAGGCCCCAATTTTACAGATGAAGGTAATGATAACTGGCAAAATCAAGTAGTTTGACAAAGTTACATGACTTAGGAATTTAATGAAGAAAATAAAACTTAACATTTGCCATTATTGGTTATATATCATGAGTGTATATATTAGAACCTCATTCAGAACTGATCATCACCCTGTAACAGTACAATTATTAATATAATGATGAGAAATGTTGAAATTCTGATTTCCATGAGGGAATCTGGTGGAAATTATAAGATTTAAAGCAGTGAAGGCAATTAACAGACATACACGCATATATTTTTAAAGAAACATCCTTAGGATGCCCACTCTCTCCACTTTTACTCAACATAGTATCGAAAATCCTAGCCAGAGAAATCAGGCAAGAATAAAAAATAAAAGCCATCCAAATTGGAAAGAAGGAAGTAAAACTGTCACTATTTGCAGATAACATGATATAGAAAACCCTAAAGACTCCATCAAAAAATGGTTAGCATAACAAATTTAGTTGCAGGATACAGAATTAATATACAAAAATCTATTGTGTTTCTATACACTAGTAATACACTATCAGAAAGAGAAATTTTACAACAATCCCATGGTCAATTAATCTATAACAAAGGAGGCAAGAATATACAATGGGGTAAAGACAGTCTCTTCAATAAATGATGTTGGAAAAACTAAACAGATGTGCAAAAGAATGAATCTGAATCACTTTCTTATAAGTGATCAAGCGAATTAACTCATAGAAGCAAATAAACTCGAAATAGATTAAAGACGTAAATTTAAGACCCAAAACCATAAAACTCCTAGAAGAAAACATAGGCAGTAAACTCTTTGACATTGCTATTAGTAATTTTTTTTGATATGTCTCCTCAAGCAAGTGAAACAAAAGGAAAAATAAACAAAAGGGACTACATCGAACTCAAGAGTTTTTGCACAGTGAAGGAAACCATCAACCAAATGAAAAAACCTACTGAATGGGAGAAGATATTTGCCAATGATAAGATGTTTACATATAAAATATAGAAGGAACTCATATGACTTAACACCAAAAACAATCTGATTAAAAATGGGCAGAGGACCTGAATAGACATTTCTCCCAAGAGGACATACAGATGGCTAATAGATATATGAGAAGATGCTTAACATCGCTAATTATTAAGGGAATGCAGATTAAAAACCACAATAAGATATCACCTCACTCTTGTTGGAAGACCTATCATCAAAAAATCAACAAACAAGTATTGGCAAGGATTTGGAGAACCCTCATGCATTGTTGGCAATATTGTAAACTGGTACAGCTATTATGGAAAACAGCATGGAGTTTCCTCAAAAAATTAAAAATAGAACTAGCTTATGACTCAGCAATTTCACTTCTGGGTATATATCCAAAGAAATCCAAAACACTAATTTGAAAAATATATACACTCCTATCTAAGTACATCAAAGTATTATTTAAAATAGTCAAGATATGGAAGCAAATGTATAAAAAGAAGATATGGTACATATATATAATGGAATTGTACTCAGCCATAAAAAAATCAATGAAATCTTGCCATTTGTGACAACATGGATGGACCAGAGGATATTATGCTAAGTGAAATAAGTCAGACAGAGAAAGACAAATACCATATGATTTCACTTATACGTGAAATCTAAAGAATAAAATAAAAGAATAAAACAGAAACACACTCAGAGAACAAACTGATGGTTGCCAGATGGGAAGTGAGGTTAGGGGAATGGGTGAAAAAGATAAAGGGATTAAGAAGTACAAATTGGCAGTTACAAAATAGTCATGGAGATATAAAGTATAGCATAAGAAATACAGTCAATAATATTAATAACTCTGTATGGTGTCAGATGGGTACTAAATTTATTGGGGTGATCATTTTGTAGGCGATATAAATGTCTAATCACTTTGTTGCACACCTGAAACCCATATAATATTGTATGTCAACTGTAATTGAAATAAAAATAAAACAACCCCATTTATAATTACATTGAAATGCATAAAATATCTAGGAATAAATTTCACCAAGGAATTGAAAGATCTGCACACTGAACACTATAAGACATTAATAAAATAATTTGAAGGAGATACAAATAAATGGAAAGATAGTCCATGCTCATGGTTTGGAAGAATTAATGTTAAAATGTCACACTACCCAAAGAAATCTACAGCCGCAATGCAATCTCTATCAAAATTTCAATGGCATTTTTGACAGTAGGAAAAACAATCCTAAAATTTGTATAGAAACATAAAAGACCCCAAATACCTAAAGCACTCTTGAGGCATCATGTTCCCTGACTTCCAAATATATTACAAAGGTATAGTCATCAAAACAGGATGGTACTGGCATAAAAACATACGCATAGATCAATGGAACAGAAAAGAGCCCAAAAATAAATCTATGCATTTATAGTCAATTAATTCATGACAAAGGAACCAGGAACATACAATAGGAAAAGAATAATCTCTTCAATAAATGGTGTTGGAAAAAGTGGACAGCCACATGCATAAAAATGAAACTGAATCACTATCTTGCATCATGCAAAATATTAAGTCAACATGGATTAAAAACTTGAACATAACCTAAAACCATGAAACTTCTAGAAGAAAACAGGCAGTAAGCTCCTTGACATTAGCTCCATGACATAGATCATGATTTTTTGAATCTGACATCAAAAGTGAAAGCACTAAAAGTAAAAATAAACAGGTGGGACTATCTCAAAATAAAAAGCTACGAACAGCAAAGGAAACCAACAAAATGAAAAGGCAAACTATGGAATGGGAAAAAATATTTGCAAATCATATATCTGATAAAAGATTAATGTTTAAAATATATAAAGAACTCATACAACTTAGTAGCAAAAAAAAAAAATTCAAAATTGGCAGAAAATCTGAAGACATTTTTGCAAAGATGGCACACAGACAACAGATACATGAAACGGTGTTCAATGTGTAATTATGAGAAATGCAAATCAAAACCACAATGAGATATCATACCTGCTAGAATGGCTATTATCAAAAAAAAAAAAACAAAATAAAAAGTGTTGGCAAGGATATAGAGAAAAGGGAGCCCTTGTGCACTCTTGGTGGGAGTGTAAATTTGTTCACTATAAAAATAGTATGGAGTTTCCTCAAAAAATTAAAAATAGAACTACCATATGACTTAGTATTTCCACTTCCAGGTACTTATCCAAAGAAAATGAAAACAGGACATTGAAAAGATAAAAAGATTCATTTTTAAAGAATTAAACAATATAGATGAGACTAATATTCCTATGTATGTGACTGCTTTTTGCAGACAACAGAGTCCACTCTATTGAGTTTAAGCAGAAAGGAGTTTTTAAAAGGGCAATAAGGTAGTACATAGAATCTTGTGGAGAGCAGCATTGTTTACAATAGTCAAGACATAGAAGCAACCTAAGTATCTGTTGATGAATAAATGGATAAAAAATATGTGGTCTATATATACAATAAACATTAAAATAAAAATTTTCTATTAATAAAATTTTAATGTAAATTTTATTAATAAAATTTTGATTAATATT
>NW_006438113.1:22172821-22204301 GCF_000325575.1 Pteropus alecto | reverse complement strand
TTACTTTAACATTAATATTAAATTAATAAAAATAAAAACTTGTAATTGGTGACATGAATGAACCTTGAAGGCCCTGTTAGGTTAAAAAAATGAAAACCGCTACAAACTAAACTCAAATACAGAGAACAAATTGGTGGTTGGCAGAAGTGGCTGGTGGGGGATGAGAGAAATGAGTGGAGGTGGTCAAAAGGAACAAAATTCCAGTTATAAGTCTTGAACATATGTACAGTGTAGCGATTATAGTTAATACTGTATTTACTGTATTATATGTTTGAAAATTGCTGAGAATAAATATCAAAAGTTCTCATCTCAAGAAAAAAATGTTTCAGTTGTGTGGTGATGAATGTTAACTAGACTTGTGGTGATCATTTTACAATGTATATCAGTAATGAATCATTGTGTTGCACACTTGAAACAAATATATGTAAATTATATCTCAATAAAAAAGGAACATCATTAGGATGGGTTTGAGGAAATTATTAATAAACTAGAAATGGTACAAGAAAAAACTGCAAGACAGGCAAGAATGGATACTATTTAGGACACTTAAGTATGGACATGTAATAGTTGTTTTCTATGTTGGGTTGACAAATAGCTTTCTGGCATAAATGGTTGTTTAATCTGCAGTAAAGTAACAGAGAACTAATTTATGTTCCATATAAATATATTTTTTGAGGAAGAGAAAATTAAAAATTACAAAGAACAATTAAGCTACATTTCATAACACATAATTGTTTCATCATATGTGCTGTCATTTTTAAAAAATTAAACAATATAGATGAGACTAATAGCCCTATGTATGTGACTGCTTTTTGCAGACAACAGAGTCCACTCTACTGAGTTTAAACAGAAAGGGGTTTTTAAAAGGGTAATAAGGTAGTACACAGAATCTTGTGGAGAGCAGAGAATAAGGCTTGAATGCTACACAGCCGAGATCATGTAGCTAGAAGAAGTGATCGATCATACCATGGGGTTCTTATAGCAGAAAGTCCACTGTTGTTGCCACTTGTTACTCAGCACCTATGCTGCTAGGTTTTGGAAGCTAAAACTTTGCCACGATGCCTCAGATCAGATGCTTTCACCATCATGCATTTCTCCAGGCAGACCACTGTCTCACAGTGCTCACCTTCCTGTTGCAATTGCACACAGGGTGTGCTTGGCAGAACCTAGGGCATATGAAGAGTCCCAGCGGCAAGAGGAAGTAGAAAAGGATGGCATGAGTGTGGAGCGGCCAGTCAACAATGTTTCTTCCAGTTCCTTTGACCATCACAACTGGTCTATTTTTCCTGTGACCCTTTATCCTCCCACTCCCAGAAGTAACCAATGTACACATTTGTCTGTAAAGTACATTTTAATTTACACATTGTATTTTCTTTATATGGTTCTATAACTTGATTTTTATTTTTCACATGTCTGAGACCAATTCATTCTGATATATTATTCATT
Source organism: Pteropus alecto (assembly GCF_000325575.1). Lineage (NCBI taxonomy): Eukaryota > Metazoa > Chordata > Mammalia > Chiroptera > Pteropodidae > Pteropus > Pteropus alecto. Next base: position 22,202,855 of record NW_006438113.1, on the reverse strand, counting down.
GATACCTTTCACCTGAATATACGTCATTTTTTTCATTCATTTTTGATGGATATTTAGTTTGTTTCATTTTTTTTGAGTATTATAAAGACTGGCTAAATTAATATCACTATACATATTTCCCTGGACACATTTACACAAATTACTCTAGGACAGAGTTTTCCAAAATTTCCTGGAGGTAAAATCATGTGGAAGCACTTATTGCCAAGATAGCTTCCCAGGCTCCTCCATAACAGTCAAAGGCAAAGCAGGAAACATGGAAAACTCAAAATAACTGAAATAGGTTTAATTACAGGGGGACTATTTATAACAGTATGGGTCTAGGTCATGGGTGGGAAAACTTTTTCTGTAAAAGGCCCACTAGTAAATATTTTAAGCTTTGTGGAGCACATGCGGTCTGTTAGATATTCTTCATTGTCTTCTTTTTTAAAATAACTCTTTAAAAATGTTTTAGAAAAATATTAAAAATGTAAGGGCTCTACAAAAATAGGCCTGTAGTTTGCTGACCCCTGGTTTAGTGAAGCAAGAAATAATACAGTCACCTGGAGCCAGTAGCAACTGAATGGTGAGAGAGCCAGCCTATTGAAACCTTCCAGAAAGGAATTAAATATCCAAACCTCACTCCTCCGAGTTCCTGCCAGGATTTCCCATTTGACTAAGCCAACCCTGAAGCCAGGGGAATGGAGCCCTGTTATATCATCATGTAGTCTAGCCCTCTAGGACAGAGAGTAGGGTGGGCAAGGTGGAGAGTGGGTTTGGAGGAGTGAACAGAAGGAATCTAGGAGGCTTCAGTCGGAGATTCTGAGCTGGACAGCAGAAATGGAATCTGGGACAATTTGTGCGTTTAACAATAACTTAGATGGTGTTGGCCAAAGCTTGAGAAACAATGTCCAAGGAAGGGTATACAGCTCGAAGTTAAATTGCTGGATCATAGTGTATGTGTACATTTTAGAACTATTCTCCAAAGTGACCATATCAATTTAAGCTACATCAGCAGTATACAAAAACAAAAAATTTCTTCCTCAATTTGAATAGTTATTAGCAAAAATGGAAAAGTTTGACAGTTTAATGGATGAAAAATGGAATATTTTTGGTTTTATTATATGTAGTATTTATCTGATTTTCAGTGAAAGTGAACATATTTTTATACATTTGTCATTTCAGTCTTTTTCTGAATTGTTTTTCTTTGCCCATTTTACTATTGCATTATTTTTCTTGTCCTCATTAGTCAGAATTCTTTATATATTCTGGATATAACCCTGTGTCTAATATATGCTACAAACACCTTTTCCTAGTCTGTGGCTTAGTTTTTCCTTTTGCTTGTTATCTTTTGCTGTATATGATTAGAAAATGTCTATGGAATAAAAATTTTAATCTTTATTAATTTATACTTTTTATGACTTGTTATGACTTTTCCTATTAAAAATTCTTTGTGCTCTGCTACTTTCTTATAATAATTTCATAGTTTTATTTTTCATATTTAATATATCTAGAATTTGGAATTTTTTTCAAAACATGAGTATACACTAAAACACACATAAAATGTTCAACTACATATTAAGATAGGTTAGTATTCCTTTGATTTAAAATTCATTTAAATGACATTTTTCTCAGGGCCAACATGAACGAATTATTAGAAAATAGATGCTTGAAATGCTAATTAAAAGAATTTTCAAAGAAAAGAAATTCAGCTTTGGCAGTCTTTGGTTAAAATAGAGTATTACACTAAAGTAAAAGTAAAAGCAATTTAGTTTAATTAGTATTAATAAAAAGTATCCCAATGTAATATTCTTGTGTCTTGTAAGAACCCAATAAAAACGTTCCCTTTTAGTCATTTTGCTAATAAAGAACCTGTTATTTCTGTTAGAAATTATGGAAAGAGGGTGCTTTTAAGAGGTGGAAATATTATTATTATATTAATATAATCTTGTCAATAATGGTGTCCTGAGCACATACATCTCAAACACTCCCAAATTTTTATTGAAACAAGAGAATGAATTAATTGAAAATACATGAGATAATAAGAGTTCTGGACTAGAAAAAAATAGTTAGCAGTAAACCAGAACATTTTGAGGAAATTCTAAAAAATATAAAGTAGATAGAATTATATTAATGAAAGAAAAAAAGAAAAACGATCACGGGATGCCACAGTCATTCCCAGAGGCAGAAACAATCCTTCTCTAGGGAGCACCCTTAATGCTCAAAACCAGAGAAGTGCTGGGTAATTAAAGACTGACTGTCCATTGGGGCTGCTATAACAAAAATATCATAGACTGGGTGGCTCAAACAATGAACATTTATTTCTCACAATTCTGGAGGCTGGGAAGTCCAGAATCAAGGCACCAGTAGATTTGGTGTCTGGTGAAGGCACACTTCCTTGTTAATGGTAAAAGAAGTGAGGGAGCTCCCTGGGGTCTCTACCCTCCTAACTAACCACTTCCCAAAGGCCCTTCCTCCAAATCCCACCAGTGTAGAAATTAGGTTTTAACTTATGAATTTTAGGAGACCATAAATATTCGGTTTATAGCACCCATAACCTGAAAGGCCAGGCCAATGAAGCCTTTCACTTACCCCTAGCAAAGGCTTCTAGGAGAAGGCCTCATTAGTTTATTAAACAAAAAGTTAAAGCTCAAGGATTATTCTCTAAAAAAAAAAAAAACTGATCCGCTGGAGGAGAACCTCTAGAGTAGATGTTATAGCCTGAGAGAAAATGAGAGCAAAACTTGAGGTAATTTAGGACCTACATGCAAGAAACTATTTCTTTGAATTCTTTCAAGAGTTGAATACTTTAAGTTGTTCTACCACAGAGTACAGTGCTCCTTGTTTTGGCAATTTTGGGGTCCACGGTCTGCCTGTCTTCCCCATTCCTATTAATATGTTCCATTCACTTACTTAAGCTCACAATGAACTGCTCTTTCATTTCACAAACACATCTATGCCTACCAGGCATAGAGCAGGAAATGAGATGAGATGAACGTGTCCTTGCCCTTTAGAGGGAAAAGATGAACAATAATCCAGCCCAGTAAATAAACCAGAAATTCAAATTCTGAAAACTGAGAATAATCAAGATAATGTGTAAGGAAGTACAGGGCTGCTTCAGAGCGTGTCAGAGCAGGCCTTCATTAGGTGACATACGAACTAAGATCTGTAGCAAGGAAAGGAACCAGGAATGAGAAAAGCTTTGTGGAGGCACATTCTGGGCAGAGAGAAGGGACAGAGCTAGCCAGCTCTCCTATGTTTAAGGGTAGGTTGAAGAAACATACCTAGACAAATGAAAGAGGGAAAAATTCACTGAACTTCTGCCCCTTTTGTTTTTCCCTTTGGGAAACTTACCTGTCCTCCCTTCCCTCCAAACCCCCACCACTTACTGTGTGGGATTGTCAACCATGAGGTTCTTCTCAACCCTGCTGGGAGGTGAGCCTGTGGCCCAAACAGATGTTTTCCCCAGGAATTTGTATCTTGAATGGAGTGACTTAGGGAGGGAAATGTTTTGTGCTGTGTCATCTTAAAGGCAGCTCCTTAAACAGGCTGCCCATTACTTTCTACCCTCCATGGCCCCCCGGCTGCCTGGTACCTTCAGAGGTAATTCTCTCTCTTCAATTCTGTATATCATTCTGAATCCTCTGAGTGAATTACTTATTCCTTATCTGCTTAAATTAGCCAGAATTGATGTCTGTTCTTTGTAACCAAATTACTCTAACTTTACAGAAAACCAACCCAGGCACCTATAGTAATCAGCGTAGCTCTTCAATCATAAAAAACACAAAAAATCTGACATTCGAAGAAAACTACCAGCCAAAAATAACCAAGAGGAGCAAATAGAAAAACTGGCCTTGGAATTAACAGAAGCACAAAAGACAAAGTTATTATAAAACAAAAATAAATATAATCTTGACCATGAAAATTATATATATGTATGTATATAAAACAAAAATAAGGCTAGAGAAGTGGAAGTGGTTGGATGTATAACGTGTCCACAGTGTTTCACAGTGGGAAGTCAACAAAATTTTTTTTTTTTTAACGCCTTCAGCACACGGCCTTCCTAGGTGGTCTCCCATCCAAGTACTAACCAGGTCCGACCCTGCTTAGCTTTCGAGATCAAACAAACATCTTCATATTGATAATTCAAGTCAGAGATATATGAATATATTATTTAAACTTATAATAGTAAATACCAGCAAATCTAAAAACCGGAACTACTTAAAGCAACTACATCAGGGAGCATGGATTTGAAGGTGGAAAAACTTTAGACTCCTGCATAGTCTGAGTTTAATTAAAAATTAAACTTATATTTTAGAATATAATTTGTAATATACAAATGATGCATATTAGTTAACACATGCCTATGTTAAATTTTGAAATAAGAAATTACATCTATTTATGCTAGGATATTCCAGGAAACTCCAAAACTTATTCTTGACCAATGACTCTTCCCCAAGGGTCCACGTGTATGAAGTATGCACATAGGAGGCGAAGGAAGGCAAACAGAAGGCAAAGTAACGCTTTAGTCGTAGCTATGGTCTTATTCGGCAAACCAACACTCAATACAGTGACACTGGTTATCTGAGTTGGGACACACTTGGTAAACCCTTTTTTTTAAATAACCTGGGAGTTAGTCAAGCAGGCTGTGAGGCAGGCTTGCTGGTTTTTTGTTTTTTGTTTTTTTCCCACCTACGCACAGTCATATCATACACGCAGATGAGACAGGTCCAATCCCAAGCCCACCTGCCATCACCAAAGAATGTGACGCCTCAAAACAAAGCCCTAAAGAGGAATAATTACCCTCCTGCCAAACTGGTGCAGAGAGGGGAAGCTTACCGAGGAGTAGTGAGCAGCCTGTGCCTCCTTCGCTTTGCATCAGCGTCCAGTCCTTCCAGTTTCAGTCGCATGGAAGCAAACAGCAGAGAGAGAAAGGCGAGAAAGATCTTGCCCCTGCGTGTTGACCTTTTACCTCAGTGTTTTTCAGCTTGGCTAGGCATTGAAATCACCTGGGAAACTCTAAAACTCCTAAGCCTATGTTACAGTCCCAGAAATTGACGTAATTGATCTCAGGTGCCTTGAATATTAGGTGGTTTAAAATTTCCCCAGGTGGGATATAGTTAACAATTCTGAAACTCCTTTTTTCTGGTGGCGAAGTCAAAATAAATAAATAAATAAATAAGCAGTGGATGGTGGCAGGCAGTTTTCTCAGAGAAAGAAGTTACAGATGAGCAAGAAAGGATGGCTCGCCTGAAACTTGTGGTGCTGGAGTTGGAGATATCAGAATGAACTTAGCTTTACACACATTCACACACACAGATAGAGTTATAGATATGTGTTTACACATAGGCTAATATACAAATGTGCGTTACCTAGTTCTGTTTGCTGAAAGCAATGACTCTGCAATTGCAATGAGCATTCCTAGTTCTTTAGATCTTGGTTTCTTTTTACCATTCCCCAATAAAAGGAGTCATCTCTCTTTGGAGAAACGGCTGCTTCTGGGGCCAGGGCAAGGAAAATACAAAATCAGCCTAGAGCATCTTGTAGTACCAGAAAGTACGGCAGTGTTGAAAAAAATAAAAGAATGGGCTTAAATCGAAGGGACACAGGAACCAATCCAAAAGAACTCCCAAAGGCCAATGATGGAAATATTCGAGCAACAAAATAAATAACATAGTATTAGACTATCACTCAAAGTAAAAAAAAAAATAAAAAAAATAAAAAATGAGTCCATATGGATATAATTGACTGAATTGATAAATGGAGAGAAAGACAAATCTTTCTTAAAGAATAGTTCCAAGTAATTATATAGATACTTCCCTTTCCAGCAGGTAGAGCTTAGTTTTTCCCTCACCTGCCTGAGGGTGGCTAGACTTTGTGACTTGCTTCCAAAGAATGAAGCAGGGAAAGGGAAACATAGTAACTTACTCTATAGTGGAAGAATCTGGACACAGGCGATGAAGGTTGACATCGCCTGTGATGTCATATGGCTATCAAGGATCTTCTGATGTGCTGAGAAAGGCATTTCACCTTTGTGGTACACTTTCCATAAACCTATCATTCCAGTCTAATTCTGGCAAAAAAAAATTAGACATACCCATACTGAAGGACATTCTACAAAATACCTACTAACACTCCTCAAGGCTGTGAAGCAAAGTAAGGAAAAATAGAAATTTACAGACTAGAGGAGATTGGAAGACATAAAATCTCGAGGCAGTGCAGTACACTGGACTGGATCCTCAAAGAGAAAAAGGACATCATGGAAAAATTGATGAAATCTGAATAAAGTCTGGATTATGGTTAACAGCAACATACCAATGTTGGTTTCTTAGTTTTGACAAATGTACCGCAATAATGTAAGATGATAATAGGAAACTGAAACTGGGTCAGGGGTGTATGAGAACTCCGCATTTTCTCTGCAACCTCTCTGTAAGTTTATAATTATTTCAAAATAAAATCTCATTTGAATATCAACAACAAAAGTAGCAACAAAACAAGCAGATAAACATATTGGCCAGTAATGACCAGAAAAGAAGTACAAATGTGCACAATGAGCTTAATAACATAAAGCTGTGATAATGTGGGGACAATAAATTCTAATTGCAACCAAATTTAGAACCACTGTTTTGACCCCTTTGAAAGCTCTTTGTCTCTAGAACATGTGACCAAATTAGAGTCTGATTTTGACCAAAGATCCCTCCTTACCACACAGGCCAGCAATCTATATCAGAGTGGTGACGGAAAACTGAGGATTGTGGATATTTAATGTTTCTTATTTTTCACTGAATAAGTTTTTTTTTTGGCATATTTAAGGAAACATAGAAGAACTCAGGATTAAATCAGAAGTGGCTTACAGTGGGAAACAATACTGATAGGAGCTGCACATTTCAATCATTTAAGTAGGTTCCAGAGAAGCAGAATTTGAGGGCTTGCTGTGCATGTTCACTAGTTAATATTTCCTTGTCATGGCACATAGAAAGCATTCAGTACACATTTACTGAATAAGTGGCTTAATGTCTTCTAGTGGTCAATGCAAAAGATTAGAAAAAAATTCTTGATCCTGAATCACAGCACTCCTTATGAGATAAAATTGGCTACATACACTTTAAAATTTTGAAAAGATGTACAGTTCTGGCATAAATTAAAAAGGCATAATAGCATCCCATTTTTATTACTTTATCCAACAGTAATTGTGTACTGTACCTTGAGGGAAAGAAGAAATGCTCCTGAGATGAAAAAAAGCTACTTTTTGTTCCTCCAGGATTTATTTAATTTCACTTCCTGAGGTACACAGGTATTTTCAGAAAGCACAACCTTCCCTCTTTACATATCAGTGAAAAATACACTTTCTTAGAGCTCAAGAATTCTTGCCATCCCCTAGGAAATGTGGTAGGGCACTTAAAAACTTTATTACTACGGCCAAATCCCTTTTGGCAGATGATCTCATGGCTTATGTTTTCTGTGGGAGAAACAAGATTGAAAATATCAGAGAGAGGAAAGAAGAAAGACTGAGGGAGAGTGATTAGGAATGAGTGGTGAGCTGTGAAGCAGTAAGAACCAGATGGTTCCAAATGAGAACTAGTTTAGTTCCTTTGTCAGAGAAATTGGTCCTGGCCTAAGAGGAGGTCTGGAAAGGACAAAGGGCAAAGAAAATGCCTTGAGAAGATTTGGTCTAGGACCCCTCCAAAGAAAATATTTTAGAAAACTTGAACATCTGAGATTTGTCATTCCCCCTGGGGCCTTTCGTTTTGTTGTTTCGAGCTGAGAAAAAGAGGGTTGAGGCAAGGTAGGCTCACCACAAACAGAAGTGCTCACAGACTGCTCGCTCCCCAAATTCCTGAGCACATAGGGCAAATGTGGGAAGCTGGAGTGATGGGAAGTGTAACCCAAGGATGAACCGAGGGAACAATTTATCAACCTCGAACTAAGCATGGTAGAATTTGTCTTACTACATCCTGACCATAATGGAAAAATCTTTCGTTATCGGAAATAATATCTAATAATTGGTTCCTGTTTTTCACTACTGGCAGAATTTTTCTTGACTTACAAAAATCTGTGCATAATTAACGTATACAATTTGATGAGTTGGAGGTAAGTGTACATTCATGAAACCATAAGCACCATCTATGCCATACACCTATCCATCATCTCCAAAAGTTTCCTCCTGCACTCTTTATTATTTTGCGATAAGAACACTTAACATAAGATTTACCCTCTTAACAAATTTTATCATCAACAATTCTTTACTGAATACCCATTATGTCTCAGGCACTGTGTGAAGCACTGGGGGTGCCAGGGCAAATGAGAAAGAACGTCACCTCTGCTTTCCTGGCTTGTAGTTATCTCCCAAGTAGCAACAGATTTTTTGAGAATAAAATGGATTTAGCTCTCATTTCAGAATCTATAAAAAGTACAGCTCCAAATTTTTGGTAATGCAAGTCTGGGGTTCTGATCATAGACAAGGACAGGGACAAGTGTCACACTCAGAGGAGACTGAGTTATGAAAAAATGAAACATATGCCTCCACTCATCCCCATTAAGAACATAGACATGTAGGAACTATATACGTGGTAAGAAACTTAACCAATTTCTGATATTTTAGAGTGAGTATATCACTTTTGCAGATCACTGCTGTTCTAAATAAAGCCATGGGAGCTTGTGAAAGTATTTATCCTCTAAGCCTGAGTTTCCTGGTCTATAAAATTGAGATAATACCTTTACAGAGTAGTCATTTGAATAGTCATTATATGTGTCTAGTGATGAGTACACAGTTGATCCTCAAAATGGCTGATTTTTGATTTTTCTCCCTTCTCATTTTTCACAGTTAAATGGCTGATTGATGAAGTGGCAACTCCTCTGTATTTGAAAATGTTCATACCTGAGAGGATGCAATGAGTAGTATGTAATTGACAGAGATGAGGTAGAGACAAATTTCCCAGGGAAGGATGAGACTGCATCTGAACTGTTTTCCAACTCTGAGATTCTATAAAAGCGTTGATTAGAGGTTGCCATGGCATTGAGACTTCCTCTTCCTCAGTAAGTTCGGGCACCTGACCTATGTTAGAGGTGCAGTTATCAAGCATCTGATGTGGGCGGCATACTCTGGGTGCCTCCAATATGTGATGGCATTCGATCCTTCCAATACCTGGTGGGAAAGAGATTTTAAAGATGTGACAAGCCTCAAAAAAAAAATTCAGTTAAAATTCAATTTTTAATGTAAAATTCAATATAAACTCAATGAGTGAAAGAGTAAAGTTTTGAACTCAAGACTTTCTGTTAATTCAAATCCATATCTTTCACCCTCTACAATACTCAGGTTAAGATGCAGTTAAATTGGAACTTGATTTATTTGGCTGAATGGTCCATAGGTAATGAGTATTTTATATCTTTTGGTCCCTGGTAATCAAACTTTGCACATCCTCAGCTAATTTCCTGTCAGCAAGAGCTACCCATGTTTTTCCCTATTGCAGAGGCTACTTGGACATTACTTCAACCTTTAGGTTCTGGGAGCACAGGTGTGGGAACAAGAGTAAAGCCAAAAATCTAATGATTCTGTACTCCCAAAGCCTGGGGCTCTGAGCTCTCAAGCCCTCAACTGAAGACACAGTGGAAATAATGACAGGCAGCTGCATCATTTTCCATCTTTTTTAGGTTTTAGAAGGGCACAGGGTAAAGGAGGTTATTGTAAGTCATGTTTTTTTAAGTCACTGCCTTATTAGAAAAGACCTTTAAATATTTTGTCATGTCATAGTTGAATGTGAAATGTGAATTGCATTTAAATTTTCTCGTCAAGGCTGAAGAAAACAGTTTTGCCCAGAGGCATCCATCTGCAAATTTAGCAAACCAGGCATCAGCTATATTTCATAATAGGCTGGAGAGAGACCCTAGAAAATAAAGGCACTCCAGCAGAAGTGCTAATTCTTATTAAGTCAGCTGTGAATAGTAAGAATTCCTCCATGAGCCTGTGCAGCCCATTTATCTAGGAAAGCTCAGTCCAATATTCTCTTTTCCTAAGTGACCAACAGAGTCTGGGAGATTTGAAAACAGAGGAAACCAGCTCTTTTCAAAGGTCTGCTGAGCTCTAGTTGTTAAACTCAAAACATCTAGCAGATTATTTAGACACTATTTTGCATACCGATCTCAAGTTTTGCATTAAATATTTACAGTGTTGTAGGGTATTATATGTAGAAGATAAAGCCTCCCTCACCCTCCAAAATTCTCCACTTCTATTGTCTGAGAAGTAAATTAATCCTACTCTAGAATTAGCTATGATCTATGTATTGTTGGGCTATTGTGCGGTTACTATAGCAATGCCAGGTCTAAAAAAAGCTGTAATTTCTGTCAGTACTGCAAAAATGACCCCACTTAGTACTGTGAATTGATTGAACCCTGCCCTGTAACTTGGTAAAAGGTACAAAGGTCTCCAATCTCTTTCACTACTCTTCATATGAAAATCAGTTGGCTCAAATAGCTTGAGTTAGAGTATTAAAGATATATAGTGGTTTAGCTAAAAGCTAGAGCATATATTTAAGGCAGCATATTTCCTTAGAATTATAATATCAAATGATGATTCACTTACATTGGAAGTTTAGGAATGTGCAATGGTTAACCAGCCTCATATGGTAGTATGACATTTAATTTCATTTTTCAATGAGAAATTATCATTTGTTATCCATTGCAGTTATTCTAAAGCTCCAAGGTAAGCAGAGAATAAAACTGTTTAGAGTTTGGGTCACATTTGAATTCGCTAGGAAATTACAGAAGCAAAATAGATGAGTTGTTATCAGATTTGATATTTTCATTATTTGAAATATGTCTAAACTCATTACTATTCTTACTACACTTTTCATCAAAGAAATTGACACATAAATTATACATCACAGCGATCTGTATATTAGAGAGTTGAGATTCACTCTTCCCTACTTGCTGACGGGAGGTGAGCTGTCAGGGAGACAAAGAACCCCGCCAGAGAAGGAGAGGAGAAATGTTTTCTTTGCTTCCACACCTGGGCCACCCAATTACTCTCGGATGTCTTCAACCAACTTCCTACTTATTTTAAAGATGTGATCCTTCTTTGCCCTTCATTTCATCACAAGCCCCTCGCCCTCACACATCCAACACAGGCCTATTCAAATTCTACTCCTTCTGTAAGTCCCGGATCAGATTGTTAGTTCTTTGTGATGCCATCTCAGCTGGTCCCAGTCAGCGTCATTAAAATTTCTACAAATAAAACTTTTTCCAAACCACTAAACTACTTATATCCTATTGTACTCATTGAATTTTCCCCCGATGAATCCAACAGCCTCTTTTTAGTTTTTGGTCCTGTCAAAATCTCTGCATAATTTTGCACCATTCAGCAGCCATTTCTGCCCATGTCGTGATTCTGTCCTCTTTTGGTTGCCCTTATCTCTCTCAATGCTTCTTCTCAGGCCCCTTGCTGTCTTATCTTCCTATACACATTTGTTCACTTTTCATTAAACATTGTTCATTTATTCATTAAATAAACATTTATGTGGCACCTATCAAGTGCTGAGGATTTGCAGATACAATGATAAATAAAAGCATTTTACCCTCTATCAAGAAGTTTACAGCCTAATAGAGAAGAAAGGTCAGCAAACCAGCAACTGCAGCTTGATGATTCCTTTTGTAGACATATGTAATGTCCACTGCTAATGAGAGCATAGAGAAAGAGCTTTTAAAATCCAGGTGGAGAAGGAATCAAGGAAGGCTTCCTAGAGGAGGTGACTCTTGAGCTGAATCTTGACAAAGGGGTAACACTTATTGCAGATGAAGAAGAGGATGAGTTTTTCAGGCAGGAGGAACAGCATGTGACATGGCATAGACACACAAAATAGCATGTTTGGAGAAATAAGAAGCTTGTGGATTGGGAGGCAGTGGTACAGTGGGGAAAATTATAGTCCCTAAAGTGGGGTATGGGATTCGATCTAGGCCACTTGGTCACAGACAAATTACCTCATTTCTGAGAGCCTCAGTTTTGTCACCAGACAATGGGAATAATAATATCTATCTTGTGGTGTTTCGAGGAGGCAGCCTAATGATAAATAACATAAGGCACCTGCATTGTACCTGGCAACATAGATTATAGCCAGTAATTTGTAACTATGGCTGTTATAGTGTTGATGATGTGATTGTTAATTTTATGTATCAACTTGTCTGGGCTACAGTGCCTAGATATTTGGTCAAACATTATTCTGAATGTTTTCTGTGAAGATATTTTTTGGATGAGATTAACATTTAAATTGGTGGACTGGAGTAAAGCAGGTTACCTTCCCTAATGTGGGTGGGCCTCATTCAATCAGTTGAAGGCCTTAAGAGAACAAAGACTGACCTGAGCAAGAAGAAATTCTGCCAGCAGAATTCAAAGGTAAAACCCCCGAAGATCCTTGTTCCTTCATTTTTACAGGACTTTTAAAAACACTATTGGTCCATGCCAAACCTATTGTATTAAAATGGCTATTTACTTTTTTCAACCAGCCACATGTCTGTTGTAGGACTCTCTGAGACTATTAAGTGCATTAGTTGAGTGTTGAGCCTGATGTGATCCTCAGCCATAGCTGGCAGCCTCACCCTAATCAACCGATTTGCTGATGCATGCCATTTTTGTACTATTATGAGTCAAGAAAGGAACTCAACAGAAGAGTGTAGATTAGTGAGAGGAAAGATACTCCCTCCTGGAAAACTAATGAGGGCGAATGACATCTCCTGTTTCCATGCGGAAGAGCAGCACATTGGAAAGAGCATAGGCTTTGAGGTTTGAAGGACTCAGGTTAAGAGTCAACCTCTGCCACTTCATAGAAGTATAGCTTCTAGTGCTTTATTTGCTTTTCTGAACTTTAGTTTCCTCATCTGTAAAATGGCGCTAATAATGCATTCTCCATAGGGTGTTAGCTCAAATGAAAGATAACATGTAAAAACCTAGTCAACCGCCTAACTCACCTGGGTCACTACTCTGGTTGTTGTAGTTGTTCTTATACAAAGAATATCACAGGGAATCAGAGCCATAGAATTTAAAGGCATGTAATGTTTTCTAATCCCACTCTTTTAAGAAGCACAAAGTCTTTGCTTCAAATTGTCATTTTCGTTCATTAACATTAATGATAATATCACCTAACGCTGTTTGAGTACTGACTATGTGTTAAGCTCTGGTATTTAATGCTCACTCTGAACATATGATATAAGTACTATTAATATCTTTATAACTGAGAACTTGGAGGCTCAGGAAAGTTCCATCACTTGCCCAAGATAACATTCTATGTCGTCTCCCATGTTCTAACTCTGAAGGTCAGTTTTGCCAACAACATAAGTCTTTCCTTTTTTGGTCTTTCTAAATAAAAACCAGGCCAATGGAACACACATATCTTGCAGGAATATAAAGCCCCTGCTGATATGAGAGCCACAAAAAAAGTAAACACACCTGACTCAGCCTTCTGTTTTTTGACCTCTTTTCATTTCAGCTCTGTTCTACCAAATTCAGAAGCTACAATTTTAAATGCCCTTGGCTTTTTCTGTGACGATGTGCAATAGGGCACCCTTTCTGAAATCTCCATCGTAGGGATTCTTGTTTAAGGTTCCACTTCAGAATTTTATAAGTTGAGGGGCTACATGACAATATTCAATTGGGTTATTCCAATGTAGGTCTAGTGGTGACACTGTTATAGGTGCAGCTGTGAAAAAGTAAATAGGGAATTTGAGGGACAAGGTGACCCTGGCAAAGCCCTTTGGGGGTAGTGTCTGCTTAGAAGGATGCTAGGGATCAGCTCAGCCTAGAAGGAGGTAGCAACATGTGTTTGAGGATCTGTGCACAGGCAGAGTCTGGGTGGTGGAGGGCAGGCAGCAATTCTATAGGGACCTCCTGTGTTTTAGCTTCAGGGTTTCTGATTATCAACAGGGTTAGTGGTCTGGCTCTTGGGGAAAGTGTGTCTGGCTTATACCAGCAATATATACTCTATAAATATTTGTGGGATCAATGAATAGAAGTAGCAGAGGAAGGGAGAGTAGCAGAGGACGGGAGAGTAACGTGAAGACAAGGAGAATGATTTTACTGGCAGTGGCAGCTAAAGAGGGGACAATTTTGGGGTCACAAACAGAGAAGGAGGTGACTCTTCGGGTCAGGTGGCCAGTCTTCAATGAGGGGTTCACTACAAAAATATGACACAAAACTCCATAGTAAGTCATGGATGCATAAGTGGATGAATCCATTTGTAAAAAGTTTATAGTGTTTACAACCGTGGGGTGCGAATTATACAGTTTTAGTTCCTCCTTTTTGTTTAACATTGTTTTATTATTTCATTTTCTTATTCAAGTTTGTTACAGTTTACCTAAACATTATGCTTGGGTCTGTGGCATATTGCAATTAACTCTGATAAAGCTTTTGTCTTTTCTCTCATGGGGTCCTGACTGAAATCTGTAGGTTAGCAGAGGCTTAATGGGGAGACTTGTTCTTAACTTACCTAAGGTCTGCTTAACTCTTTTTATCCACATCATTCAACAGTTGACAAATGCACCTTTTTTTTGGTAAATTTATTTTTATTTATTGTAAATTTTTTAAAAATTAAAATATGGTTGACATACATATTATATGTTTCAGCTGTACAGCATAGTGCCTTGACATTTATATACCTTATAAAGTGATCACCACTTTAAGTCTAGTAACCATCTGTCGCATACAATGTTATTACGATGTTATTGGCTATATTTCCTATGCTGTACACCTTTCTTAATGAATCTTTTGGTCAGTTCTTCACAGCTCTTGGTGCTTTTCTCGGCTCTCCCAGACATCAGTTAGGAAAGGGAGACTTACACTAACCAGTTCTTAGAATAGACAATGTCCTTCCCCTTTTTTTATCTTATATACAGCTCCACAGATAACAAAATCCTACTAAATTTCAGTAGCTATTACAGATACTTATAACACTATTAAAAGGAAAGCTGTTTCCCAGTCCAAGCGATTGGAGAATACTGTTGGCTTTGCTAATGAAATGAATCTAGCACAAACCTTGTGTTTGGTATTTTCTTCCTTCTTTGTCTTGCCTTCCTGCTTTTAGCCTTGGAGATGGTGTCACCTGGGGACTGAGGCCAACCTCTTGGTGTTCCGCAGGATAAAAAGGTCCTGAGGACATGTTGTTTGACACCGAAGAATGTTTAAAGTTGATTATTTCTGAATGTGCTGTTATAGGCTGAGCAATTACGGAACGCCCTGCTGACGCCCTTTTTGCTTGGATTGTGTCTGGCTCTGATTTGTCTGATGTTTATCTACATTAAGCTTCTCTCTTTCTTTCTTTACTTCTTTTGTAAGTAAAATATCTTTAGAAATCAGAGGTAAAGAATCTGAAAAGGGAGGAACATGTCTGGATAGTTTTCTGTATAATTACTATAATTCGAGGAACAGATGTTGGGGAAGAGCCCACTGCTTTCCCTGGAACCTAAAAGTCAGGTTTGTGTGTAAACAGTTTGGAATCCAAGGAATTTCCCTTTTTAAAGAATAAGTCCTACTGTGGTCACCAGCCACATTTTACAGTGAACTCTCCATAATCTTGGTCTAGGAGTGACCAGAGTTCAAAGGATGAAGTAGTAGGTTTGGCTCTTTGCTTCCTCTTGGTTTCCCCTTTCTACCCCATCTTTTTTTCTCCAAGGTACTCCTGCCCTCATCAAGACCTGTCCCCTAGAGAGAACCGATATCAGGCATTTACACCTTAATGGGAATGAAAGTCACTGTTGGTACTTGTGGGCATTTTGAACCTCATGTCTCATTTTATATCAGAAGACAGCACTCTGAAAAAGCATTTAGGAAAAGGTAAGAGTCAAGTCTGATGAAAGCCGATTAATTCCTCAAGACCCTGTGTCTGTTCAAGTGGCATGTGTTCTGTTCAGGTATGAGTAAGTGAGAAAAGCAAGGCTGTAACATGGCTTTCTGTATACAAAAAGAATTACTTATTAAGAAATGGACACATGTTCATTGACTTATGTTTCATGATCACAAACCAAGTGCAAAAGCAAAAATTAAAGGAAATGTAAACCCTAAGTATGAACTAGAATTTTAATTTCTTTCTTTTTTTCCCCACTTTGAAGTGAGAAGCAACACCAAGCTAAATGTATTTTTATACCTAGAAAAAAGTGATTATTATATATACCTCTCTGTATCTGTGTATTTTTTTGGGGGGGTCAGGTTTAATAATAATATATTTCTCTTTTCCCTTCACACCTGATAAAGAAACTTTGATATTTTCCCATTCTCTCTCTCTCTTTCTTTCTCTCCACTGCTCTCTACCTCCCACCACTCTCTCATCAGACCTCTAATAAAAACTTCTTTGAATGCTGAGTTTCTGGGTTTTGTAACACAGAAAGGAAGTGCATCAGAATTGGCCAGTTCCACTTTCAAGAGTAATAATTTTAAGAAAAATGATGGAGGCCAAAGAAAGGAGAAGTGAGGAAGACTAGCGGGTAGAAAGGAAGAATAAGGAGGGGTTGAGAAAAAGGTTTCGAAGCATAGCATTGGGAAAGAGAATTTTAAGAAGTAAATTGGGGTTCTATATTGATGTCCTTTGAGAGAAGAGAATAAAGATGTTGATTCATTTTGATTACTACAGTGTTTTCCTTTGAATATAAAATAGTAATAAGAAAGAACCATGATAAATCCTCCTAAATATAATTAGAGCTTCACAAATGCTTGCATTTATATTCTGTATTTCATGTAATCAGAGATGACCATCTAATCTGTGATGAATGATTTTACACATGATCTTAGCCAAAAGGCCAAGGAACGATGTGATAATTGATTTTAAGATGCATCATTATTTCATGTACCTACATTTAAGATAAAGAAAAATACCTCCAATTATTATTTTAACAAGTCATCAATTTTGTTACATCTGTTTCAGAGATGTTAAAATGTGAAAAATTTGTGTATCAATATAAGAATATGTAATATTCTAGAATAAAATACACCAAAATATTAAGAATATTTATCACTAGATTTTAGAATTGCAAGCTATTTTTGTTTTCTTTATACTTTTTGTATTTTCAAAGTGTTTTACTTTGATCATAAGTTACTTTCCTAATCAGAACCCAAAACATGGTTCAGATGTAGTTTTGCTAGAGATTCTCAAAGAATACAGCCCTTTGCTCCTGGGAACTTCTGTTCTCATTGGCAAAATCTTACAACTGCTACCACCACAAACAGATTACTGTGTTCCAAGGTCCAGCAAGAGTGTGAAATTATTGTTAAAGTTTGTTCTCTAGATTTCTCAGGACCTAATGAGTGTCCCTGCCAATAAAACAAACATAATTTTACTTAGCATAAATTATTCATGTGCATCTATCAATGTAGGCATACCCATTTACAAAATGGGTAGGCCAAATTCAAAATAGTGCAGTGAAAAATTTCTTTTTAACGGCTAGTAAAATGTTACAGTTTATCAATGTTCCTCAGGCCTCTCTACCTCTTATGCTTTCTTTAGCTCATTTGATGGTCCTGTGGATTCAAGGTGTGAAGATTCTGCCATGTAACCGGAAGGTCTAACTCCTGCCCCCATCCACTGATGTATTCTTCCAGAAACCTAAGATCAGCTGTTAAAAGGGTACATATACCATCTACCGCCTTCCCTTAGTGAATAGTCCAATGTGAGACAGAAGCTTAAACAGGAAAAAGCTTTCCTATTTCCTATAGCAGGATTTCCAGCATGTGTCAAGCTGTTTGCCTGAAAATACAGATTAATTTGCGTCAGAAAGGTAACTTGGGAGGGAGGAGGATAGTGATTGCATTCCTGAAAAACTTTCACCCAAATCATCATCCTTTAATGATTTTTAAAGATTATCATCAAAATAGCTTTAGAAAAAAGTATCTGAAATATGCAATACAACATTAATAGTCAGACAGTGAGATATGCAGTCAAAGGGTGGTGGCCGTTTTATGTACTTGCTCCCAACCAAAAGTGCTCTCACTCCCAGGGCTGTCAGAACTTTCCCTTTGCTTATGGTCTGGGCATGTCTGGAGGGCTGATCCCCAGAGTGCTGAATAGGAAAGACTCATCCATCTGGAAGAAGGAGTTGGGTTCACAAGTTCAAGCCAAGAAAAATAGGTTGGAGTCAGAGGGCAGAGGTAATTTTGAGTACAGTGTATTTGCCTGCTTTTCAATGTCCTCTGGATCATCCCATGCAAAGTTGTGAATTGTTCCTGGACTTTACTTCAGTTAAGAGGAAGTTTAAAGAAAAAAAAAAATCTAATGAAACCTCAGTAAGATCAAGAGAGCAGAAGGCAATGCTATTTGTCAGGGTGTGTGCAAGTGGAGATGAAGGAAACCTTCTTGACTTGAGGAGGCCTTTGGAACGTGGGACAGACAGGCTTACATTTCGACTGCAGATGAGAAGCCGGGGGTGTTGAGAACTGGGGCAGCCTCTGCACAAGAAGACCTGCCTTACGAAAGAGTTATCTCAATAAGCTGAACAGCAGCAAAGAGGACAGAACTTAACTTGTGGCCTAGAAGGTAGGGTAATGAACGTGTGATGCATTCCTAAGGAAGTTTGCAGAGGCAGTCAGAGGTGGTCAAGACAGGCTAGTGTCACACAAATATCAGAGGACAGAACCAGAGAAATGTTGTTTTGTTACTCTTTTAATGATACTGTTGTGACATATAGAATTTGGGTTACACACTTACAGTACTCCCCTAAATTTGTTGCAAAGTGACTCCTGACTTTACATTTAATCACCGAGGCTAGAAACTGTATCTCTCCAGGGACCTTGTCCTGGGGTAGTGCTCTGTGCCAGAGACAAGGCTCATTGCTGGACACTGCCCCTCTGCTAGTGCATGAGGCTGTAGGAATTCAGTTCTAAACTTGGCAACCTTCACATAATTAAGAGTGCCCACATTTGCCTGGGTCCCTCAGCCTTCAGAAGAAATCTCTTTTTAAACCAATATTCTAAGTTCCCATTTGGTGAACCTTGGGAAATCTTTTTTTTTTTCCTAATGATTTTCTATTTCCAAGCATTTTTCTGGGGATTTTCAAGGAACACTTAAATACTCTACAATTTGGCTCTGGTTTTTTGTCACCTGAGAAGAGAGGTACAATACAGAAAAATAAATAAATAAATAAAAAGCTTAGAGCTGGATATGGACATCACTCTCTAGGGCCCTTGGAAATGCCCTTCGACAGGGTTATTTTCTTGACATTGGCCTGCCACCAGGTTCCAGAGCTAAGCTGACCTTCTCTTAGAGCAATGCCTTTGATCAGAAGTTTGATCAGAGCCAATGTTGAGGCTCAATAGCTCACAGATCCAGGGAAGAGAATGTCATTCCCTCCTCTGGGCTAAGGCCCATGCTATTTTCTCTCCTTAGATGATCAACAGAGGAGACATAGATGTTCTCTGGGGAATGTCCTGCTCTCGTTTATCTCGTCATGAGATAAGGCAAGTAAAATATTTGACAACAAGAGTTATTATGGTTAGAAGTATGCCACTTTTGAAAGGTTTTAGACAAGGAGAGAGTGGGTGTTGGCAAATATCAGTCTATTTTATGATCCAGCCACCACCATGAGGTGAAGACATGCCAGGTTTGGTGCCTCATCTTTCCTGCCACAAACTTCAACCAGTCTTAGTTTTCAATTTCTTGTAGGTTGTCCTTAGACATCATTTTCTCTCTCTCTCTCAAAAGCAATACAAAAAAATAAAACAAAACAAGGCAATACAATTTTTATAGATAGAAATAAACAAAAAGTCTTAATCTGTAAAAATATAATAATACATCTAATTTATTTCTAGTTGCTGGTCAGAAACAGTGTTCTCCAAGAGCAATGCATGGATACTTGTCTTATAGCTGCATAACTAAAAGCACCTGCCCAAAAGCCCTTTCCCAAAGATAAATTCTGGATTTACTACAGAATAAAAAATTTTGCACTCAAAATAGCAGTGTCTAGCTTTGATAATTTAAATTTTCATCCTCCACTGGCATCTTCCTTACAAAAAATAAATTAATAGATACATCAAATAAGACCTTGAGAGGCTGTTCAGTTTTAAACAATTCTAAGACATATCTGAATGATTCTGGTTAAGGATACTCTACTAAGATAAATATTTGGATAAAAGTGGTGCTATTCTGGCTTGCTTCATTTTCAGAATGTTCTGAATTAGAATCTATGAGGAGGAAGAGAATAAGCACTTGGATTTCATTCTGGAATAACTTTCTCATAAGCCAGGAGAACTCTGTGAACTAATAAATATTTCTATAGCCACTAATTTCACATTTAGAAAAAGGCTTTTTTCTTGTCTTTTAAATTTTTCTTTGGAAAAAAAATATTTTAAAACCTCCCGAATCTTTTTAATATTCCAATTCTTAGCATAATCCTTTGAATCTCTACTTTCTGGCTTATCCTTGGGCTCATGTTTTCTGTTTGATCATCCACAGTTCCAATCTAGTAAAAAGTTTATCCAGACTGAACTAGTCAAAACTATGGAAATGCTATCTAGGTGGATTTTTCCAATTTAGTGATCATCATGACATGAAGAGAACTTCTTAGGTTATGCCACCAGGACCCCTCATGGCCTTGGAGATAAAGTCTCAGCATCTTATTTTTATTCACTCTCTTAGATTTCACTCTGCTTCCATTTTTGTTCCTCCAGGTATCTTTTGTTTCTCTGGTTTTTGCCTATCACCTACACAATGATATATCTCCTAGACAATTATATTGCTGCCCAATTTTATTGTATTAAACATTTATACAATGTGTTGCTCATTCCCCCTTCCCTTTCCTATATTAGTTTTCCCTTATTTTCTCCTTCACCTAGTAAAGACCTAGAGAAGACAAGGGAGTCAGCCATATGAATGCACATTTGGTGAGAAAACTTTCCAAAAGAGGAAACAGCAAGTTCGAATTCCTGAAGAAGAGCATGGTATGGCTGGGCTGGATTGAGCAAGGACAAAGGTGGAAAAGATGAAATGAGGGATCAATTAGACCTTTGTAAGCCGTGTGAGGGCTTTGGCTTTTACTCTTGAGTAAGACGCAAAGCCACTGGAGGATGCTGATCAGGTTTAGCCTTCAATTTTAAGAGGTCCACACAGGCAGCTATATTGAGAATATACTATGAGCAACAAAGATGGAAAGGCACAAGAGGGAGAGCCAACTGAAATAATATGGGAGAGGGATGATGATGACTTTAGACCAGGTTAGTAGCAGTTGAGATTAAAGAATTGTTTGAATTCTGGATACATTTTGAAAGTAGAGCTCACAGGATCTGAGGACCAATAGAATGTGTGTGGTGACGACAAAAAGAGAGCTATCATGGACAAATCTAAGATTTTGGCATGAGAAACTGAAAAAAAAAAAAAAGGAGCTGCCATTAACTGAAATGGGAATGGCTCAGGAGAGAACAAATTTGGGAAAAGAATGAGATCGGAAGCTTAGTTTCTTTGTATATATTCACACCCATATTCTTAACAGATATCTAAGTAAAAATGTCAAATAACAGGTGAATTTACAGGTCTGAGATTCAGGGGAGTGTTCCACATTGCAACATACAGATAGTATTTAAGGACGAGAGAATGAATGAAATTGCCAAAAGAGTAAGGGTATAGATAAAAAGGAGAGGTGGTCCATGGATAGTCGCCTAATCTATACAAGTGTTTTCATGAATTATGTCCCATTACTGTAAATGTCTCACTGGCATAGTCTGTCCTTTCTTTAAGAGAAAATGCCTGGAGAATAAAGATCCCATCTGGGTTATTTTTTTCTTCCACACAGCACACACATTCATTAAAAGTGATCCCAACACAGTTGGGTGTTTGCTTCTGTGTCTTTGTGTTGGTACTTTTCCTTCTAATTTTGAAATATGTTGAGCTCACCAGATTGACTGGAAGAGTAATGTACTGTAGGATCAAAATATATCAAGATTTGTTAGAAGAAATAAAATAAGTTAATTGATAAATATAGAGAAAGGGTACAGTCTCTGAATCATTGTGGAGAAACTGGTGACACAGAGAGAGGGATTCTGCTGAACGTGTTCCTCTTGCCGCCACAAGAGTAAGATGAGCAAGAACCCTGTTGCAGCCTGACCAGATGGAGGAAACGCTCAGCTGACTGCAAAGCACCACTCCTGGTTGCCTTGGTTACAGGCAATTCATACAACAAGCAAATGAAGTACATGGTAATTAGCAGTGGAGCAACAGGTGACTTAGCACTTGGGGAAGGTGGTATGGCAGGAAACGAATGAGGACAGGAGACAAACTCACCGAAATTAACAAGGACAACATTGGGGCTCCCTGTTCAGGAACCTCTCAGTGTTATAGAACTTTTTATATGTTCCATGAGCCTTAGTCGGCCTCAATGTAGATAACCTGCAGCATTGCCACGCTGGTCCTATCTGATGCTATTTATGACTAGAAGGGCACCATAGGGAAAACATGGTGAGTGAGTGAACAAAATTATATTTACAAATCTTCTTTCTTCTTACAATTGCAAGAGAAAATTCTGAAAAGCACATAGGCATTTTAGCATTAATTTCCTTGTAAATCTCTGTGGGTACATACTGCCAGATATTAGCTATGCGTTATTCCAAGGTAAAGTGAAATAGAAAATAAATCATTTAATAGGTCTATGCTCGTGGTTCTGATTGCTTAAAATTTCATAATAAATTCAAATCTCACAAGTAACATAGGTAAAATGTAAGGAAAGAGAATGTTACTCTCCTAGGGATTTGGGAGGTTGATCTGAAACAACTCAGAATTTCTTTGGAAGCTTGGGCACGAAATTAACTCTCTCTTCCTTGCCTCCAGGGCCTCCTTGGGTTAATGAAGCCCAAGGAAGAAGCTTGCACACTTGCTGTGAGGGTCGCAGCACAGCTTCCAATATGGAGCTCTCAGAAGCCAGTGAGTAACAGTGGAACAGATGGGGCTCCTCCTTGAACCATTCAGAGTCAATGTTATTTTTATTCTTCTTCCTGGTACAAAGGTACTTTGGGAACTATAATTTGGACATTCCAATATTGGATTTACAGGAATCTTAAAATGCTTTGAGGGTTGGATTGAGGAAATAAAGGGAGCAAGGAAACAAGAAACCACGATTCTGTTTCAAAAGTTGATCCTCTGCCACCTGGACAGAGCATTCATGAGGGGAAATGATGCATAGTGTAGATGTGGGCCAGCAAAACTGGGAACTTGATTATTTTGTTCCATGTGCTTTCAGGGGAGGAAGAAGATGAGCTGGTTAAAGAGCACTAGGAGAGAATGCCAGATCTGAAACATGCATCCACAAGTGATGGTCACATTGGCCCCATCGCTGGAGCAAGAGCAGAAACTCCAGATAGTAGTACAAGCAGATGGCATTTCAATTTTTATTCTTGCCAAAATAATAAACTCAACATTTCAAAGCTCTAAAAGCTTTTCAAATTATTCATCTTCAGGTACTTGCCCAAACATCAATTCTTCCTGTTAATGTTTGTGGAGAGAGGAGGAAGTACCTCATAGCTAAATAAAGCCCATAGATAGACCATTACCACAGTACATTAGGGATGCTTTGTTCAAAGGAATATTCTAAATAACTGGTGTATCTCCACCACGATACAACATATCTCTTCCCCCGTACAATCTGAACAAGAATACCAACAGATCTGCTTTCTCAGAAATGGCATTAATAACTGCTTAAAGGAAAACTCCATATGTGTTGAAGCTAACTGCTTTGAGAAGACTCAGTCGAAGCAAACAAAAGCATTTCAAAATCAAAGGCAGAATTTTATTTTATATAAATTATATGGAAGGAAGCAGAGAGTATTTATTTAAGGCTTGACTTTGTTGCATATATACTTTCAAAGAGAAAATATTAAAAGACACCATTTCTTTGCCAGGCTATTTTTTTAATGGGGACATTACACTCATGTAACCTACACACTCTTTATGCAGCAAGCATTGATTGGATGCTTTTTATTATTCTCTTTATTAAGGATCTGTACTATCCACTTTATAATATGGTACCATCCATTTTATATTCAGATTTCATGCTGATTGCTTCATTACACCTTCTTGCTGCCTGAGAGAACTTAAGAGTTTCTGACTAAATTCAAGCAGGGAAACATACAAATTTTTCCTATTTAGAAATTACTGCAGATACTTGTTATTTAGATCTCATTTAGATCTATATGTCTTTTTATTTAGAAGTATTAAACATATATCACTATATCATGAACTAGATTTTTTAGATACTTTATATTTGACAAAAATTGGATTCCTTTGTGATTTTATATATTTAATAACCTTATTCTGAGAAAGTATTCACAGGTACCACCTAAGTGCCAGAGAGGTCATGGCACAAGAAAGGGTTAAGAACGCTGATCATCTTTTTTTGAAGTTTTTGATTGTCTGAAAATATTTTCCTCTTGCCTTTGTTTTTGGAGGACTTTTATTTATTTATTTTTTTTTAATGGATACTAAACTCTAGGTTGCCTATTATTTTCTTTCCACATATTGAATATATCCACTGTCTTTTGGCTTTCATCATTGCTATTGAGAAGTCATTGTTAATCTAATTTTTACAACTTTAAAGACAG
Source organism: Pteropus alecto (assembly GCF_000325575.1). NCBI lineage: Eukaryota > Metazoa > Chordata > Mammalia > Chiroptera > Pteropodidae > Pteropus > Pteropus alecto. The sequence goes on along the minus strand of NW_006438113.1, from coordinate 22,178,332 downwards.
TCTTTTTTCTAACTGCTTTTGAAATTTCTTTCTTTAATTTACACTTTCAGTGTAATGGATTTAAAATGTGCTTTTCTTCCTTTACTTGTTTGTGTTCTTGAAGCTGTAGCTTGATGTCTTCAATAGTTCTGGAAAAACTCTGAAAATTATCTTCAAATTTTGCCTCTGTTCCATTATCTTATTTCTTTCAAGGACCTTCTCACTCTATGCTCTGTGTCTTCCACCCCTTTTTCTGTATTTTATATCTTTTTTGTCTACCCTTGCATTATTTGGTTATTTTCTTCTGGTCTTTCTCCAAGATCTAATTATTTCTTCAGCTGTGACTAATCTGTTATCATTGTCCACTGAATTCTTAACTTGGGTTACAGTATTTTACAAATCTTTTTTCTGGAATTTCGGTTTGGTTTATTTTCAAATCTTTTATGTCACTATTCCATACTCCTTGAGTCACAGCTATTTTCACCCTTCTACTTTCTCTTCTCTAATCACATTTCCTTTCCTTACATTACTATCAGAGTTACATGTAGATTAAAAGGCACAATTAAGCTTTACTTTAAAAAATAAGTTTAAAAACATTGAGGCATTACACTAAGAAGAACTTGGGTTAGTGGAACTTCTCTCTGGGCCTCAAATTCTTCATCTGTAAAATGAGGAGATTGAGAAAGATCAGTAGCTTCCAGAAATTTTAGATTTTACAGGCCAGTAAAATTTCCACAACTAATTTGGTATGCATTAAAGGGTTGTCAAATTTTTTAATGTTTCTAAATGAGGATATTAGCAAAACAATCCTTACCATTATTTCAGAAAACAAAGGGCATTTAATAAAATAAAATTTAAAATAATGACCAATGCTTTCAAAAGAAAATCAGCTTGTATCTGTTACGTTATCCTTAGTTTTCTCATTTCTGCATATCTTTCCTGGAAAGAGCAAGTCCTTAGATGCAAGTTTTGAAACCAGAGGAATTAAGGATTTAAAGTTCCTCCCAGAGTTTACATTTTCTGATTTCTAAAATGAAATACTAATTATGTAGAGTTGCTAATGAACACAACAAGAGATCCAGAAGGGAGAAAATATGGCCTAACTTTGTTGAGGAAAGTTCCACTGCAAAGTCAGGACTTTCACTGGAACTGGACTAGTTTGGCCTAAGAATGATCTGGAAAATTTTTAAAGATCCCAGGCTCAGGCCAAAGCCATCTTAATTTAATTGGCCTGGGCTGGATCCCAGGCGACTCAGATAAGCAGCCAATGCTGAGAACCGCTGTGGAAACCTTATGGACTTTGAACTCAGAATGTTTGAAATTTAGGACTAATCCCATTACTTACTTATTTGGTGACCTTGGCAAGTCATTTGAACTTTCTGGTCCTTAGTTTCCTCATCTCTAAAGCAGGGATTGTAAACCTTATTTCCCTGGCTCAAATAAGATTAAATGAGATAATATATAAAAACCCTTTGTAAACTATAGAATATGGTGTAATAATGTGATAATGTCATTATCATTCATTGTCTCAATGAAGGCAGAGATACCAAAGAGAGTCTAGTGTGTATATAAGCCTGACTGTAATGGGAAATGGTGAAAAATTAAGGTCGATTGAACTTTGAGTGTTTGGCAGAGGGATTTCAACTTAAAGCAAAAGTTTTGTATGACTTACTAGAGTGTTGAAAATCTTCATGCATAAGAGCTATGATTGGGTATCTTTTAAAAAATTGGGTACCTACTACTCAATTTAGTGCTGGGTGTTTTATCAATATTACTTGTAATCCTCAAAATAGCCCTAAAAAAGATCTGATTATCATCATTTTACAAATGAGAAAACACCTCAGGAAGTGAAAGTACCATCCAAAGGTTACCCAGCACATAAAGAGCAGAACCGGGATTTGAACTCAGGTCTCTTTTGCTCTGATGATATGCTCTTTTTGTATGTTAGAACTCCAGAGTGGCAACTCAGTTCTGGTTTAGTCAACAGTCACTTTAACACCTTATTCTGTAAGCAAAGTTGAAGACAAAAATGTATTTTAAGCCAAATAATGCAAACTAGGTGAAAGTATGACCTGCAGGTAGACACAGCCATGGCGTTTGGTATGGCCAAAATTCACAAGATGGAGCTGATCTAGGAGAGTCTTTCTTCCCTCTCCCATCAGATAATCCTCCAATTAGAGAGGTTTTCTTCGTTTCATTCTCAAGAGTTTCACTAGCAACTAAAACAAAATAACAGATTATTTGGCAGCAGTTCAAAATGTTCTCTTTGCAGGTGTATTTGCATTTTAACAGATGATTCACGAAGCTTGAAATACCCAAACAAATGAATCACCTGTTATGAAATTCAAGAAATTATGGTCAGCAGCTGGGGAAGATATTTTAGTACAAAATACTTTTATTGAGAGACTCTGGAATCATATCCCCAAAATATACAGGAAAATACATGGTTTATTTCTATAAATAGTGATTTGTTAGGAAGAAAAAGAAAAGAGAGATGAGAAACATTTCAGGACTGAATAGTTAGGCTTCAGTGAAAGCAAGGATGTCATCATCACAATTTCAGATATAGAAGTAACCAAAAGAGTCTGAAGCTAGTGCCATGATCTAAACACGACTCTGATTTCTGAAATAAAGTACTAATAATGGCTCAAATAGTGTTCAATGCTCTAGAGTGAATCCTTCAATCTCTGCCACTTTTCATGGGCTGCTATCAACTAATTTTCTTTGGACTCTCTTTTCTCTATTTGTCTCTCCCTGCCACTCTCTCTGGGATTTCTGACTTGGTGCTACTTTGCTCTCTGCTTACTCTCACTGAAAATCCCATTCAAATTCTCCAAAAGATGATTAGACTGATTCAAACTGTTACCATCTGGTATGAAATGCCCCTATAGGGCAGAAGTCTCAAGGCAGACCACCTCAAAGGTGCAGGTCATAGATAACTGTCTCTAGATCAGATGTCAATGTCTGGTCAAACTGTGTATGACCAGATTAGCTAGAACCCATGGTACCAAGTGGGGCGACTTTGGGAGTAAAGAACCACTGAAAAGGACTTATAAGAATGGCAGGCACTTAGCACAAATTGATAAATGCATACTCTACGTAGACACAAGTCTGTTCCGCCTACCTCATATTTGATTCCCGTTCAGATGTCCTATTGAGCAGGGCTGGGGTTAGGAGAGGCCTGGGTGCAGAATTTTAGGAGGTACTCGTTCTCAGGGTCATGCAAGAGCAGAGTCGGCACCTAAGAGCTAATGCTCCTAAGCGCTTCATTTGCCTCACCCTAGTCTTGGCCCTGCTCCTGAGAAGTAGTTTCCTTTGTTTTCACTACCTTCAATTGCTTGAATTTTAGTGGTGTGTCATACACTAACATTGCTATTTCCAATGAAAAAGTCCACAAGAATTCCAAAAATCTGTCCATAGGGTTGCATTTTCTACTGAGGTGGCACTTAGAAGTCTTCGTTGGGGGAAAAAAAAATCGACCGTAGGTTTTATTTTACCTTGCTAAGGGTTAATTAACAATAATAGACAGTTTGGGAATTTTACCAACAATTTTGTTTTCTCCTGTATTGAAAGAAATGTGACACACGGCCCATGTAGTTATTTTGCAAGCTGAGCTCCAGTGAACTGCACAAACTTGAACTCTCTTTCAGAGGTGAAGAATGAAATATCTTGTGGGCTAAGGGTCAACTATTCACTGAAAAGAAAAAGGTGGATAATCCACCGCACCGCCCCCCGCCCCAGTGGATTGCTTAAAATATTTGAATCATGTGGTCTGCAACTAGAATTATTTGCATCCAAGCTATAAGCTGTTGGCTGTATTCCTCCAAAAATGAGCCATTATATGATAGCTTAAGCGGCACATCTTGAACAATTTGACTTGAAAGTAAACCAAATGACAATTATAGGGCACTCACTAAGGGCAAATGATAATTTTCTTCCCTAGTAAATTAAATGTGGATCATAAAAGCTTTTCTTTGGTCAAATATAATATTTGACCAACGAGATTCCTTTTTAGGCATTCATTCTTCCAGCTGGCAGGAGTATTATCTGCTGAATGCTCATAACCATGTCTTAATTTTGGGAATTGCCCTCAGTCTAATGAAACTGTCTTGCCCAAGGTTATGCCCCACCCGAGGTAGCAGCCTGCATTCAATAACTGGCCAATGCAGGGAGACAAAAGCCTGAACCTCTTGTGTCTATTACAGGCATCTCTAAAGGGTCACCCCATCTTCTGAGCTCTCTGTAAGACCTGCTGAGGGTGTTGCAATTTCATTACAGTTAACTTTTCCCTCTGCCCTGTCCTTCCTACCTTATACTCTCAGAGGTGTGTTCCTGAAAGCATGCCCCCACAATCTATCATATGCAAATCTCATAATTTCAGTGTCTGTTTTCTTGGAACACTGATCTGTGAAAATTGGGACTAGAAGTAATACTGAGAAGGAGACTCCAAAATGAAATTTTGGAGGTAGATAACCACCTTCTCCCTACTGAATAGCAAGGAGAACTCCATCACTGGTAGTAGATGGAAGACGAGTAGATCCTCACATGCTATCGGAATGCAAATATTAACATTTCATTGGTGGGGAACTGGAATGTGATACTGGTAGAAGAAAATGCACTGAGAGTTGCAATATCTTAGGAATAGAAGAGATATGGAGCATGCTGTCTTTAGAACATTGCAGGATGTTTTGCAGTATCTCTGGCTTCTCTCTACTAGAGTTGTGACAAACAAAAATGTCTCCAGCATTGCTATGTTCCCTGGGGACAAAAATCACCCTCAATTAGGAACTATTCCTTCAGATATATTCAGTTTTCAGCCCTTTGAGTAACTTCAAGATATTCGAGTCGTCCCAGCTTATATCCCAGACATCATGAAGAAGAGAAAAATAATTCCTCCCTATTGTGCTATGTCAAAATTTCTGTCCCACAAAATCTGTAAATATACAAATATTGTTGTTGTTTTACACCAGTAATTTTTTTTTGGGGGGGGGATGTTTTTGATGTAGTAACAGAGCAAGGGAGAAATAGTAATTATAATGACTATGGGATTGGATGACTATAGCTAGAGGTAATCAATATATTGAAAATGATAATGAAAACTGAGGATGTTTAATCACCAATTAAAAAGTGAGTGTAAAAGCCAGAAGTTTCCTCCTTGGCAGTATGTAAAGAAACTCTCAACTCCAGAAAGCTGAGGATCATGTTTCAGAACTTAATTATAAAAGTAGCAGAATTATAGAAGTTGAGTTCTAAAATTTGGCAAGTTTTCTATGCCAAAGATAGCTGTATTTGGAGAAGTGGAACCCTGAGATATGACATAGAGAAACTTGGGTTGATAACTCTCTAAAGTCTTATATCCCCAGATTCTCTTTAACCCTCTGGGTCTGAACAAGTAGTCCTATTTGCTCTGTTAAAGTCGTTTTCTCCACTTGCTTTAAGATGATGCATAGTCTCTGCCTTGTCTTCAGTTCCCTGCTTGGCCTATGGGTCAGTAGCTAGGGCTGAGTCCCCACTCAGCCCAGCTATGAAAGT
>NW_006438113.1:22164481-22172757 GCF_000325575.1 Pteropus alecto | reverse complement strand
GTAATGAACTGAATCCAGAGAATGCTAGATCAAACAGGGAAGAACAAAAAGGCAGATAAGGGAGAGTTTATTATACAGGAGTACTTTGGAGTAGTACAGGATTAGCACCCTGAATGTACTTTAGGAGACAGAGTTGATGCTGCCTTTGACACTGTCTTAGAAGCATGGAGGAAAAAAATCATTAAGTAAAAAATGCCATTTTAACCATGGAAATAGAGATGGTATCAAAAAGCTACGTTAACTGGACTTGCTAGAGTGGTTATGCCGTGAAATTCAGGAAAACCCACCAGCCCACTATATTCTTGAGGGAGGGCCCAGAAGATCCTCTATCTATCAAAGACACAAAGAATGCATAAATGAAAGGGGAAAAGCATTGATGAAAAACTTAGTTATATCCCTCCTCTGTAAGCCATAGGTGATGATATGAGATGCTGAGTAGAAATGGGCCCCTGATGGCAATGCAATTGATAGGAGAGTGATTTTTGGAGAGCAATTAGTATATTACTAGCTTCCATTCAATGTCAGTGATAAAGAATTACTGTGAGTATTAAATTCAATAAAATATGTTAAATTGTTTCATAAACTATAAATGCTATTCATGTAAATGTCCAGGATTGTTATCTATTAAGTTATGAGACTAAGTCATATTAATTCTGTATCTCAGACTAAAAGCAGAGTGTGTGGAACCTAGAAGGGGCTTAATAAAGGTTTGTTGATTAAATGATTATGAAAATTGATCATTAAAATGCCAAACAATTGATGACGTCAAAGAGATAAAACACTCATACTTTATTATTAAAGTTACCTGGCAACGATGAACCCACATGCTTATCCTTGTAGAGTCAACTTGATTCAATAAAAAAAATAAACAGGAGATTTTTAATCTCTACCTTTAAAGACAAGCTATAGTTGGAGACTATAGTTGGAGAGATTAGACTCACAGCTGAAAGCATGAATGAATGAATGAATGAATGAATGAATGAATGAACAAATAAATAAATAAGACAAGAGAGTATATTAAGTGTTTTTTAGTCCAGAGACTATGGTGATCAATGCAGGATGAAATGACTATGAAGCTTCCAAGAGGAAGTGGGAAGTGTTAGGTATAAATGAGAAGGGAGGACGCTGGTCTGAATGGGTGAAATCGGAGAGGTGGTGGGAAGAGGTAGGGTGTGGGAAGTCAACTAGACTGAAGGCCCAGAGGCAATGTTGAGCCAGGTGAGCTTATGGACAGAGAGGAAACAGAGTCCACTAGAAACTCTGGTAGAGTGTACACTGAGGAGTGGTTGAGGATTTGCTGTGGTAAAAAATGAGGAGTCATTGAAAATTTTTAAGCATTGGAGGTAGTCATGTGTTGTTTTGGCTCAAAAACTTACCCTTGTCACTGCACAATATTTCTCAGGCAACTACAATCACCAAGATAAATCATTCAGTACATTTGAGGATTTCTCTGTATTTTCCTCGTATGTGTGTGGCTTTTATGATGGTGCTTAGTCCTATATCATTCAAAGATAAAATTAATGTATTTTCTTTATTTCTTCTATATCTTGCAGCTCATCTGTAATGATGTGAAGGAAATGGCACTTAGCATCCACCTGTGACAAGCTTCACTAGATCTTTCTCACTGGCTGGGTACATTCCTATTTATAACAATCATCACTTTGCAATTGCAATGAACTCATTTTGATCTAGTTATTATTCTTTCTTTCTATTCATTTTCATGAAACTTTTCTGGAGTAAGGCATTAAAGGGCTCATTGAAATTTAAAATGGTCAACATTTAAAACAATTATCTGCAATTATAAAAATTATTTCATCGATCAAATTGGTTCTTTATCATATGTTAAAAATATGCACCCTATTAATTTAATTCTTCAGGCTTATATATTCTGCAGAATATATAATTCATCAATAAAAATATTCCTTTATAAGTGTCCTGAAACTTAACAGCAGATTTTGCTTAAAGGAAAAAAGTAAAGGAAGGAAGGAAGGAAAAAAAGAGGGAGGGAGGGATGGAGGGGCGGAAGAGAGAGACAGAGACAGAGAGGGCGTGAGTGAGCAGAGGGAGGAAATAAAAGGAGTCAAGGAGTCATGTCTGACACAAAATCTGTCAAACTCCTGCCATTTTTCTCATTCATGGCAATATGTTGTTCAGTATGTGTTAAGGTTGCATTTAAAAGATTTATCCTTTAGTGGCTACTTAATTTTGCTTAGACAATATTCATGAAGTTTGGTTAAGAGACATCTGGTGGAAGATTCTCTCTCTCTTTAGAGTAGAACAGATTTCTCTTTTCAAATTACTCCATGCATGAAAAGTAACCAACAGATACCGAAGTCTATACTTCAGTGCTCAAGAATGCCTTTAAAAAAATTAAAATGTAGCCCTTTATTGTTTGAATATTGTAACTATGCAAATCTTCACTTCTTTAAAATGACTTTTTCTCTTCCTCCTTGATTCAAACTGGCCTTGGGCTTACTTGCTTCTTTGCTTTCCTTATCCTTCTGCACACTGCAGGACCATTCTCTTAATCATTAAGGCCTTTGGACAGTATTAAACAGTCTTGGGAGTGAGGCCCCAGGTCTGTTGACCATAGAAACAGAGTTTCAGTCAAACTAAATATAACACCTTGCAGCTCCACACCCATGAAAGCAGAATGATCCTACTAGCATCCTCTTGAAACCAGACAGAACGAGGCCATGACTGACATCAAGACCTGATGCAATGATCAACTGCCTCTGACCATAGCCACAACCAATCAGTAGAGCCCATGACCCCAACACTTAGCTACTAACGAGTTTTCCCCTATATAACCTATCCCCTAGAGACCAGTGGGGAGCCAGGTCTTTGAGCGCTAGCTCACTTTAAATAAATCTCTACTTTCTTTGCTGAAAACTCCTGTCCATGTCTCTTTTGGCTTTGACGTGTGAAAGCAGAATGAACCCCTTGAGTTCAGTAATAGTACTGATTAAACTTAGAAAAGATGAAACATGATTTAAAGAAATGCCATTAGGAGGAACAAACTGGCATATTATCTAATCTCAACAACTTAAATTACTGATTGTCTAAAACTGGTAGTATCTGTGATCTAAGCTATAAACTGCTAAACCTTTATGGTTATTACTCTCTGGAATAGGTTTTCTTCAATGAGTGGGTGACAGAGTTCTTTACAGCTGCTTGGTCACTTGCATTTCATTTGTTTACTTAAATCTCCTACATTGGTCCCTGTCTGTGTCACGTTAGTGTGGGGATGTTAGTGATCTCCTGAAGAGAAATGCATTTTCATGAATGGCCTATTTGTGCAGCCTCTGAAATTTGCCATTTTGTAGTTTGCCACCTCAAATAACATGGCAGGCCACAGAGAGAGAGGCAGAGACTAAGGAAACACTAGAGTGATAAAGACCTTTAGACATCTATAGTTCACATCTTTTATTTATAATGATCAATGAGAGTCCAAGATCTGTAGATTTACCCACAGAGATCGGAGAACTCAAGACTTTTAACTCCTAGGTTAATTTATCTTTCCTGTCTTTATCTCTCCTCTACTTACTAAATGTTTCCCTCTTCGACTCACTTTCATTTGCTTCCCCCCTCACATATAAACATCACCACTGGAACGATTCTGTTAAAACATTCAACTTGCCTTATCAAATTGGTCTTATCAAATATCTGTGATTCACATAAATTTCTATTGGAATATTTTCTGGAAAGGGCCTTCCTGGCCATCATGATTCAAATATGCAATATTTATAAACAATATACAATAATATATGAGGGATTATATATGGCTTTTTTAAAGCGATAGTCTACTCACAGAAAATTTTTAATGTGCTTTTTGATTCTGACACTCTCAGATAATGTTTTTATTTTTTATTTTTAGGGTCCTATATTAACTAACAGAAGCTTAAAATTTTTTTTAGGTTACAAAAAAAAAAGTGCCATTTTATTGACTTGCCTACCCCTGACGACCCTTCCTTACCAAGCATAAAATTTGGATCACTGATTTTTGGCTGTCAATCTCCTTTTGTAAAACTTCCTGCCCTCTCAATTTTAACCATTATTTAGGTCTGGTTAAATATATGGATTTTTAGAATTTTGGTATTACTGACAGAAGACAGATAGCTTTTCATTAACTCCACTGATCTGGAATAGCTAGCTCTTCTATGATTGCCTTTCATGTATACCAGAGAACTTCTTTTTCATTTTTCCTTTTAGACCTGTTAACCTTGAATCACACTGGCCCAGGTCAACCATGTCAACAATTCAATGAATTTCAAATTATACCTATCAGCCAGATTGAAGAAGCATTAACTTAAAGTGCCCTGAGGCTACAGATAGTATAGTGGAGATAAAACAAAAAATCACAATTCTATTCTAGGTACAGGTCCAAAGAGCCTCCTTGATTTGAATTCTATCAGGTTATTCTGCCCTTATGAAAGACCATTTGGCTTGGGGAATAAAAAAGCTAAAGAACATATAAAGCCGTAGTTTCAAATGCCTCTCCGTTGTTTAATAGTTTGACACCATAATGTTTTTTCTGTAGATTTAGAGGTTTCTATGGATTAATCTTATACTAACCAGTTTCATGGGTGTTTCTATGATTACGAAAGTAATATATTTTCTTTGTAAAACACCAATAGTTTTACTGAAAGGCATAAAATAAATCACCTATAATTCTATCATTCAGAGATTACAACTGGTAATATTTTGGTGTATAGCCTTTCAGACTTTTTCTATGCACACTCATATATGCAATTACAAGAAATTGAATTATACTATAATAATGGTATTTTCACTTGATCACCTCTCTATATCAAAACTATCTTCATGAATGATCCTATTGAATTCTATTTTATGGACATGGCGCAATATCATTAACTTGTACCCATTTTTAAGTAGCTTCTAATTTAAAGATGTTATAAATAATGCTGCAGCCATCATTCTGTTTATTCACCTCTGCTCATTTGTCTAAGGCTTCCTTAGGGTTAATTTCTGGACGTTAAATTTCTAGATCAAAAAGAATATTTTAAGGGTTTGGATGTATACTACCAAATTGCCTTATGGGAGGTCTGTGCTAATTTAGACTCCTGGCAACAGTAGAAGAGGACCCTTTTTCTCACAGTGCACCCCACACCAGCAGTGAGAGTTAGCATTCCTTTTAACTTTGCTAATCTGAGGGGTGAACAGGGAATTTTACCATTTCAGGTTGCTCAAATATTAGTAAGGTCGAACATCTTTTCAGGTATGTTTGTGTTCGGTCTAACTAGAAAACAAAGAGGAACTTAAATACAAATAGGGTCTAAGGTTTATTTTATTGAACTGAAATAAGTAGAACTATGAATGCACTTCTCGGGCCTATTCAAGTAATTGAAATTAGGATACCTTTTCATCGTTGAGACTCTTATAACAATAGGTGGTGTTTATCAGGTACTTGTTTTTGCTAGGTATTCTTCCACATTTGTTGAATTTAGTTTTCATAACAATACTGTATGGTAGATACACTATTTTATCCATTTTGTCAATGAGGAGACTGAGGAACAAAGAAAGTTAAATAACTTACCCAAGTTAAGTAAGTTAAGTGGCGGAGTCAAAATTTGAACTCAGGTCCTGTCTCTAAAACGCATGCTCTTAAGCTCTATGTTATTCTGGCATTTTATATGCACACATACCCAAAACACTCTTGTGAAAGATTGTTAATAGTATTTTCCTCTAGACTATATAAATTATTTAAAAATTTGTTTTATTATTAAAATAAAATTAATAAAATAGTTTCTCCTTAGAAAACTTTTCAGAAAATATTTTAAATTATTTTACTTTAATTTTAATTCTGAAATAAATATATACATTTAAATATGTGTATATATAAAATTTGTAGTCTCTATTTGGAGTTGAATACCAAAGTTTTAGAAATACAGATTTTAACTTTCAAAAATTTAGATAGTTTAGGCTAAGTGTTGAAGCCTTCACTAGAAAACAAAGCCCATTATTTTTTTCTCTGACTTCTCTTCAGAGCTAGTTTTCTCTTTTCATAAGCACCTGAAATTTTAAGCTGAACTGCTGTTTCTTGAGATTTGGACTGCATACCAAGAGTACGAGTGTGAATATATAAAACAAATTTATGCTTAAAAATATTTAAATGCATAAGCAAATGTGTGTGTGGTTGGCGATACATAAGTAATGAAAAGGCTGCCATCATGAATGACAGGAAAAGTCAGAATGAAAAGTTACTTAATATTGGCTTATGGTAATGAGGATTAAAAAAATGGAAAACACGGTTTTGATTTAAAAGACCAATCATCCAACAAACACTGAAAAATACTACTTATTGACTCTAAACCAGAACAAAGAGACTGAATTCAGATGGGCAAACACCTTCCTATCTTTGATTACATGAAGCCATACAGTTAATGTCATTCAGGCTTTACTGAGTATGTTACTCCTTTCTACACTCTTGGAAATCGCTCTTTTCTTTGGGTTTAGGAGGCATGGATCCCACCTCTTACCTGGCCTTGATGGGATTACTATTCACTATAAGTATATGAGGACTCTGGTCTTCTGTGCCAGGGACGCTTCATTTTCTAAGTATAATTTATGAATCTGAGGAAGGCAGCAGGTGATAGCTTTTGAGTACCAAACAGTAGAATATTTAACCTACAGGAACTCCATGGGTGGGTCATAGCACCTTCAGTTACATGTGAGGACAGTCAAGTTGGAGAGATGAGGTCTCTGCATTCAAGGAGCAGAAAGAGAACACTTGGGAGACTGAGAGGCACTCCCTCTCCAATATTCCTTCCCTGCTCCCCCGCATCCTGCTAACTTCTTAGATACTTAGTGTTAAAAAGCTCTACCACAAGAATGTGATGAAAAAATTTGTAGCAAGAAAAAAAAAAAGACAACTCCACTAATACTCTTGAAGAGACTGTCATTATCTTATTGGGCTCAGAGGAGGTGAATATCATTTTAAAAATTCACTTTTTTATAAGATGTACATTTCAGTTAAGATGAGCTTTATACAAATTCTCTTCCAAACTGCAATTATTTCTCCTTTCTCTACATGACAAAACCAGTTAAAATGTGAACATTTAGGCAGTCATCTCTTGTCATTTTATTTTATAGATCAAGGATGTCCTTTTTATTTTTAATATTACAAAATAATTTGTTTCATTTTTTTCTTTTATTGTTACTAAAATGGACAGATAGAAGTGGTGACCATTAGCCTTTAAATTCTCTTTTTCTCAGAACACTAACAGCAACAACAATACCCAATGGTTTTATATGCAGTGCTACTTTATGTTCTAAGTGCTTTATTTACATATAACTTCAAAACCTTTCTTTAATGAAGTAATTGGGGTCCAAATAATTCAATGTAACAGAGAAGCACTATTGAATGGTTATTGTTAGCTGGCTAGGAGCTCCCAGGGACAATTCTAATCCATCCTCGTTCTAACAATGGATTGATGCCATCTGGGAACAATGATTCTGGACCCTGAAAGCCTGGCTGAGGCTTCCAGGACAGGTTCCAGGAATCTCCTGGATGCTCTATTTCTTCAGCTCAATCCTGGGATATGTGGCCAGTAGAATTCTGGGGACACAGGCTATGCTGGGAGGATAGGAGTGAATAAGGATGTGTGTGAATATGCATTATCATGAGAAGCAATATGCCAGAATTATTTTCTATATTAACTCACAAAAATCCTAAGGTAAATACTATTATCATCATCCCCATTTTTCAGATCAGGAAACTGAGACATTGAAGGTTGAGCAATTTGCTCACATAGCTATCAAGAGGAGCTGGGATTCTAACCCAGGCAGTTTGGCTCTGCTCTACTGCCCCTTTTATCTTCATCTACCCTAGGATGCCCAAGGACAAGCTGTGTATTTACTTTGTGAATTGTTATCCAGGACCCACTCACCAGTGTTCTTCAAGTGTTTTGATAATGGCAGAGGGATTTACTATTGACTTTGGCAACAGAAGATGATTGCATCTCTGAGAGAAGAAGGAGAAATAGTCACCTGCCTAATACTAATACCTGAATGGAGCTTCCAGAAGGCTAGTGTTGGTGAGGACTGACTCAGGAAGTCTGTAAAAGCCAGTCTGCAGTTTGTGAAGTGTCATGATCTTGTCCCTCATAGTCATTCTCATCAATATTCCTGCAGCATAACAAACCTAGCAAGGTTCCAGAATGCTAACAAGGCAATTATTGCTGTGTTAGGGCTATTTTTGTTTTCTTTCTTTGCCTGAAAAACACAAATGCAAATACGTTGCCATTCCTTTCATT
>NW_006438113.1:22138030-22164429 GCF_000325575.1 Pteropus alecto | reverse complement strand
AAGATGAAAAAAGTTGTGTATTCTAAGGCTTTCTGCTGACCTTTGAGACTTGAAAGTCTCCCTACAAGGAAGGAAAGTATCCTTGAAATAAATGCGAATTCATGAAATATCTCAGGCTTGTGGAGGAAACAAATGACCAGGTTCTTTTCAACTTGCAGCACACAGCAGGCAGAAAAACCGCAATTGGAGATTTCGGTGAGTCTGGGCATCTCACGAGATGGTGCTGAGGGTTGGCAGTCAAAGACACTGTGAAGTACTAGTGCTGCAGAGGGATTTACTATTCATAAAATGTTCATATTTTGCAGAGTTTGAAAAAATAAGGCAGCCATAGCTTATTAAATTCAGGCTGTCAATGGAATTTCTTTTTAATTTATTAATTTGGGGGATTTCCCTTGTTTCTCTTTTTCTATTTTGGCAAAGAGTCACCACTGATTGCACACATTTAAAAGAGCTCTAGAGAAATGAAAATGTTACTCTGTAAAGAGGAGGCAGTATAATAGAATGCAAAGATCATCAGCTTGAAAGGAAGACAGAACCGCATTTGAATTGTGGATTCTATCTTCTCGGCAGTCATTTAATACCATCATCGTTCCTGAATTAGTGCAATGGACTCCTAACTTATCTTCCTTTTTCTACCCTTACCACACTTAGGATTAAATCTAAAGTTAAATGTGAAGTCCTCACTATGGCCTGAGGATCTACCCTTTTACCACAGTCCTGACTATCTCCCTTCTCCATCATTTTACTCCAGCCACTCAGGCTTCCTTGTTCTTTATACACACCAAGCACAGGTCCACCTTGGGGCTGTGGACCTGCTGTTTCCTCTGCCTGGAATTTTTCATGTGGCTGGTTTCTTCACTGCATTTGATTCTATTCTCAATTTCATCTCTTAAGAACAGGCTTCCCAACACTAGTTATCTAAAAAGATACTCCTTGTCATTCTCGATTCCTTTATTTTGCTTTGGTTTTCTTCTCAGCTCTTATCTATGTCTGAAGCTGTATTGGTTTACATGGTAGCCTTATAAACTCCATGTGGGCATATATCTAGTCTGTTTTGTTCATTACTCTATTCCAAACGTCTAGAACAGTGCCTAGTACATAAAAGGCATACAATAATCATTTATCAAATGTGTCTTGGTTTCTTTCTCTTTAAAGTGAAGATAGAAAAAAAAAAAACCTTCTTGTAGTGTTTGTAAAGATTATAAATAATGTATTAAAGGCAATCTCAAAGTCCCCTAGCACACTGCAGCAGAATCTAATTGTGCTTCTTTTTTTCCCCCAGACTTTATCAATTGTGTGTACTCTGGTGGACTTCTAACTGCCAATATATGCTGCTCTTTGCCTGAAGGCTATTTCTAAAGTTTTGGAAGGACAGACTTCCCTTGGAAATAATACTTCTATCCCAGAAGCCCCTGAGTGACTATTGGGTGTTGGTACCCTGATTCTCTACCCCCTCAGGATACCTCTGGGCTTGTGTTTTGCATCCTTTCCAGAGTTTTACCATAGGATCAAGCTCTAACCAATCGCTGTGGAGCTAGCTCAATAACGCATTCTTTATTGGCTGCCTTCCCTTTCCTTTATCATTTCTCTACTCCCGTATTGTTTTCCAATAAAATAACTGCATTGAATCATTGTCTCGGGGGCTTCTCCTGGGGTAACTCAACCTGAGCTACTTAAAAAATGATAGTTATTAATACATAATAAATTCTACGAGGTGGAAGTCAGACCTTTTAATATCAAATACCCGTGTCTGTGTAAATGTGTGCCATTCTACAGACATTAATAATTATTAAAAAAATAGTGAATTTCTCTGATATTTAGCTCATTGTCAAATATCTTACATTGCAGTCCTCACATTTGTATTACATATTTGTTTTCTTATGCTCCTTTCACAATGATTAAGCATGTTTGATTATTTATATTTGGAATATCCATTGGATTGTTATGTGGTTCTCAAATCTAGACCTGTTTTTAAAATATTCCATATCTTTGGGGTTGGGGATCAGGTATCGATACTTTAAAAAATGTCCCCAATAATCTCCTGTGCAACTAATGTGGCCAACTCTGGTAAATCTGGTAAATGGCTCCTTTTCACAATTTTAATAACTTCTTTTTTTCTTCAGAGTCTCTGAAGTTCTGTATAATCATAGAGCTTTATTTTTATCTTAAAAGCCTCTTTTCTGTTTTGTTAGCATTTGTTTATGGGTTATCAGAGATTTAAATTCAGCCATATTTAAAATGTTACTTCAATAATTTAAATTTTTGTCTTAAGATTTTGTAACTCAATAACTATTGATTTCAAAGTTTGTGAAATACATTTAAAGTTAACTTATAGACATAACCTTCATTTCAAAATATTAAGCATTAATACAATGGTATTGGCACGAGAATAGAAATACAGATCAACAGAGAAGAATAGAGAGTCCAGAGACCACTCGATATGACTTTTGACAAAGGCATCAGGCAATGCAGTGGAGAAAGGAAAGTTTTTTCAATGTGTGGTACATGAAGAAATGGATATCTATATGCCATATATATGTGTTTATATATAAACTTTGACTCATAACTTGTACCAAATACATAAAAATTAACTAAAAATGAATCATAGACCTAAATGTAAGAGCTCTAACCATAAAACTTTTATCAGGAAACATAGAAACACTAGAGAAAAATTTTGTGACCTTGGGTTAGGCAAAAATTTCATACACGTGTAAAGTAAGATACATTAAAAAATTGGTAAATCGTACTGCATCAAAATTCAAAACTTCTGCTTTTCAAAAGACACCATTAGTACAATGAAAAGACAACCCACATACTTGGAGATGATATTCACAAAATATATATCAGATAAAGGACTTATCCAGAATATATAAATAATTTTTATAACTAAATAATAAGACAACCCTATAGAAGAATTGAGCAAAAAAAAAAAAAAAACAGTTCAGAAACAAGTTCTCATAGGTGACCACTGCCTACCTTCCACTTTCAGCATCAGTATCAACATTTCTAACGCTTGCAGTTTTCAAGCAGTCATTGAATGCTTCCATATTCATTGGTTAGCATGATCACATAAAAATCATGTTTAACTGAACACTGGGCAAACATACTTAAGTAGTTTGCAAATAAAGATATTTATTGAAAGGTAAGAAAATGTATACATAAAGGTGAATCTTGTGGAGATTCTCATTTACTATAGCTTTTCTGAAGGGCCAATCATATATTTATGTCCTAAAGAATAAGTAAGGTGTCTTCCGTTTTCAAACAGGATGTAGTAGTTCATGGTAGGCCATGACAGGATGTAGTAAGTTTTGCTCCTATGGACAATAACTTTTAAAAAAGCCAGACAAGTAATAAAATCATATTTTAAAAAGTATCATAGAAATGTGGAAATCTAAGAAACTACTTGGACTAAAATTCCAGAGATGGGGAGAATAATTTAGATGTAAGTGGACAATTAGCTATCAGTTTTTCCCTAGGGTACTTGCCAATTTTAAATGCAGGCTTATAAATACAGCTTGACCCAGTTATCAGACTGATACCAGGGAATAGAGAAACCAATAAATATTTTTTAAATTGGCAATTTTAGAAGCCCCAACCACTTGGTCAGTTTTCTGACCAAAAGACATTTGTTAAAATTTGAAGTTGCAAGAGGGATCAAGAACTAAGAAAAAAAAACTGGCAGGTAAGGTGAAATTTCTTGCCATGTTTAAGAAACAAAGATCAACCAAGGCGATTTTGGAATTAAAATAGGAAAGAGATGAAATCCCTAGAGGAAGTACTGAGTTGATAGTGAGCATCCATATCCTCTTTTTACCTAGATACCTCTGAGCAGAGGGAGAAGAGGGCACAGGGTAGAGGCTAAAAACCCAGGTTTGACCCTGGAAAAAGGCTGCTGTTGGGAAAGACTATCAGAAATTCTGGTAGTCAGGTCTAGTGAGTGGAGCAGCCTCAAATACACTGCTGGTGTTCCCCTCAAACATATGAGAAATTTGAAACTATGTCAGGAGGCCGAAGAGCGAAACTGAAAAACTCTGAAGAACAGAACTCACGTCGTCTTGTGAAAACTAACCAGGCTCTAAAATAAGAACCCTTGAGGACCATATCCTAGTAATACTAGCATAAAAAAAAAATTCAGTAGACTGAATTTTAGCAAAAATGAAATCCCAAGAGAACCCATCTCAATGCCTAAATGAATTCAGGTGAGAAGTCCCTTACCTTATCTAACAAAGGAAAGGAAATCCCCATTGTGGTGGAATATAACATCATCTGGGGACTCTATGTTTCCTTCATACATACTTTGTGACATATGAGAAAAAGTACGAAACATGTGAAGAGGTAAGATCATATAATGGATAATCTAAAAAATAAAACAAAACAGACAATAGAAGATCAGGTGCTAGAGTTAACAGATGAGAATATAAATTAACTATGATTAATATTTTCAAGAAAAATGAGAGAAAAGATAGATAAAATAGATGAAAGGATGGAGAATTTCACTAGAATGTTATAACTTTAAAAAGAAAATCTAATGGATATTTTAGAACTAGAACTAGAAAATCTAATAACAGCAGATTAGACAGAGAAGAACCTAGGATCAGTGAATAAAATAGCTCAATAGAAATATCCAAACGGAATCAAAGAGAGGGAATAAAATGGAGAAAAACTCAGATATAACATAAAAATAGGTATACATACTCAAAAGGTCCAATGTACATATAACTGGAGTCCCAGAATAGAAAAGAGTAAGAGTGGAGTGGTAGCAATTTTCTTAGGTATATTATCCAAGAATTGCCCTAAATTGATAAAAATCAACTCAGAGATTTCAGAAGCTTAGTAAAAATGTCTAGCAGAATTTGAAAAAAGAAACCCAGACACATCATAGTCAAATTCTGGAAAAACAAAGGTAAAGAGAAATTTTAAAACTTGCCAGAACTTAAAAGATAAATTAACTTTAAGAATTGACAAGCTTAAGAGCTAATTTCTGAACAGAAACAATGGAAGCCAGAAAAAAAAAGGGAAAAAGCTCTTTAAAGTGCTAAAAGAATTAACTGCCAGCTTCGAATTACATACCTAGCAAAATATCCTTCAGAAATGGATGTAAAGTAACAACATTTTCTGACAAATACTGAGCGAAATCTTTGTTAGTATGAGTATATTTAAAAGAATAAGAAAAGTCAATTTTCTAACAAAAGGAAAATGAGCAGTAATACAGGATAAAATGGAGAATACTATGAAGAGTAAATATGCAGGAAATATAAATAAATATTGACTATTATAAATAACTGTAATGTTTACACAGTTTAAAATATAATTAGAACTAAATGCATGAGAACAATAATGAAAATGGTAATGGGGTATTAAAGGTGTGAAAATGTTCTAAAGCAGAATTGTGAAAGTGAAAATTATTTGAGTTAGCTATAGTAAGTAAAAAATGTACACTATAACTCTAAGTTAATCATTAAAATAATAACAAAATTGTGTTTTAATACATATCTAATGTTTAAAAGAGGAAAACTGAAATAATAAAAAAAGTGATTGATCTGAAAGGGCAGAAAGAAGAAAACAAAGAAATAAAAAACATGTGATAAGCAGAAACAAATGAAAATATTATAGCTATAAAATCAGTTATATCAGTAATTACATTAAATGTAAATGGATTAACATTTCAAGTAAATAATAAAGATTAATTGCATTAAAAACACGAAACCTAAATACATGCTTCTTATGAGTGAAAAAAGTGTATTTTAAATAACATTACCGAAAAGTCAAAAGTGAAATTATGGGCTTGGGGATCTAGAGACTACAAAGACTGTTACTCTTATGCTTAATAAGAACAAGAAAAGCCAGGCAATTTGCAAGCTCATTACCTTGAACTCATCAGAGTCCTAACGTTGCAGGGTCAAAAACTAATCTGAAATATGGACAGAGATGGAACATGAGAGTTTGCTTACCTGGCTAGATCAGCTAGATACCAGTAAAAAAATTCGGCTAGAATAGTTGAATTGGCAAAGGCAAGAATGGGCTACAGGGACAGTTGGAGGACTCTGAGGTCCACAGACACGGGAGAGGGTTGCAGTTTACACTCTCTTGAAAGTTTTTCTCTACACAACTCTACAAATCATAGGCATTCACCAGGAAGACTAGGGAGAATCCTGAGAATGATTTCTTCATGAGGTATCATGGAAAGTTTTTTTTTCAAGGGGCACAAAACTCTGTCGCCATCTTTCTCCTGTATCTCTCCTATCTCCTCTATGGAATGAAGCCTTAACATATGCAGTTTGGTGAGGGCGATAAATATTATTGCTGCTAGGGTAATGAGAAAACTCTTTTTAGTTGCAGGAAGGAAAGAAAAAAACCCTTCTACTCCTGAGGGAGGAGCAGGAGCACTAAGCCTTGTACTAGGACATTTTATATAAGGGATTTGACCATCCTTAGATGGTATCTACAGGGGTTCCTGAAACTAATCCTCTGTGGATACCTAGAGACTACTGTATATGTCCAGCCCAGAACTACAGACGGAGGATAGCAAGAGGATTTTAAAGGCGATATTCCTCAAACCCAGGGAAACTACCTATCTAAGACTAAGATTTAAACAGAACATGACTTTGGCCATGCTACCCTAAATGTGCCCGATCTTGGAAGCTAAGCAGGGTCGGGCCTGGTTAGTACTTGGATGGGAGACCACCTCGGAATACCAGGTGCTGTACGCATTAAAACAAACAAACAAACAAAACATCAGAGAATGCCACTTCTGCCCCATTCCTTCCACCATGTTAACAAGCACTGAGTAAAAAAAAAAACAATGAACTGCTGGTGGGAGAGCTGCAATATTCAGACCCTCTCTGTAGTACAGTATAAAGGGAAGACCTAAAGCTGAGGGTAGAGCAGATAATGAGAAACCCACTGGCCAGTCAGTCCCCAATCTAAACATAAGATATCATTAGGAGAATTTGAAGCCTGGCACACACTGAGAGTAAACAAAGCAACAAACCTGAAGCCTAAGCTGACTCTTTGATTAACACAAACCCTCATACTAAAGGTGTAGCAGAAGAAAAGAGCGTCCATTTCCAAGTTCAAACCTCTTTAACTTAGTCTCTCTGTCCTATGCATGTCTCTCTCTCTCTCTCTCACACACACACACACACACACACACACACACACACTCCCAACAGACAAAACAATCAACAGAATCAAATGTGGCTATTATAGAGATGTTGGAATTGTCTAACAGAGAATTTAAAATAACTGTAATTAATATGAAAAAAGCTTCAATGGAAAAGTTAGACAATGTGTAAGATTATATGGATAATTTTAACCAAGATATGGAAACTATAAGAAAGAATAAAGATAGAAATGATAGAAATTAAAAACACAATAATACCTGGTTAGTACTTAGATGGGAGACCACTGAGGAAGACCAGGTGCTGTAGACATGAAAAATAAAAATAAGGGATTGTAAGCTGACAAGGTCCTTGCAATCTGTGAGGTCAACTGAGGGTTGCTTTGCCTAAAAGAAAAAAAAGAAAAGAAGAAAAGAAAAACACAATAATAGAGATGAAGACTGCCTTGTATGGACTCATCAGCAGACTGGACACAGCCAAGAAAAGAATCAGTAAACTTGAAGAGATGTCAATAGAAATTACCTAAACTAAAACAAAAGAGTAAAAAATATAAAAAGAAAAAAATCTAAACAAACCAGAACATCTAAGAAAGTGTGGGACAATGTCAACCAGTTTATATGCATTCATGGAATGCCAGAAAGAGAAAAGGGAAAAATGGACAGAAGAAATATCTGAAGAAATAATAGTTGACAACTTTCCAAAATTAATGGTACTAAATCACAGATTCAAGTTCAAAGAACACCAAGCAGATAAATACCAACCAAATAAACAACAGTACATACTTAAGCATATTATAATCAAACAGTTGAAAACAAAAGACAAGAGAAAATTTGAAGTTAAAAGAAACACATTATATACAATTGTACTTCCATAGGAAAAACAAAAAAACTCAAAACCATATCTCATATCTCATCTTATACAAAAGCTAACTCAAAATGTTTTAGAGACATAAATGTAAAACATAAAACTATAAAAATTCTAGAAGAAAACTTAGGAGAAAATATTTGTGACCTCAGATTAAGCAAAAAGTATTTTAGATATTATACCATAAACATGATACATAAAAGAAAAAAATATATAAGTTGGAGATTATCCAATTTGAAAACTTTTGGTCTATGAAAGACACTTAAATGCATGAAAAGATAAGCTTGAGATTGGAAGAAAATATTTGCAAATCGCATTTTTGACAAAGGTCCTATACTAAAAAGTCTAAATAAGTTACGAAACTCAACAATAAGACAACCAACAAATGATTTTTTTTTTTTTTAGCTCTCCAGGTGATTCAAACATACAGAGTTGGCTATGCAACATGAATATAAATCCCAGACTCACTCATTCATATTCCTTTGAATTTGTCTGGGTGGCTTTCTGGTGTATGTATTCACAGATGACAGGCAGTTGGGCTGATATTTCAGTTCTGGTCCTTCTGTCACTCCTGTTTATTCTATTTTTTCTTGGCACCTGTAGACTTAAACGTGGCGTTAGATATCAGGCAGGAATACCTCTCAAAAGGCAAAATATACAGTGTAAAACATTGATATTTACTATAAAAGATCAATAAATGAAAATGCATCTCAGCATGCTTGTGTAAATTTTAAATTAATGAATTTACCACACCTTTGAGCATCTCTCTAGGGGTAACTGGCACATGCCTCTTTTCATTCAGATAGACCATCAGGCAAACCTACGTAGATGGGTAAGTTGTGGTAAGTTAATTCTTCTAATATTGATTTTTATGATTCTCTCATCAGTTTATTTCTAAAAAATATTTTCTATTAAATTCGTGATATTCAGATTCTAGTAGGCATGAAAATCACCTAGGGAAGAAGTTTTTAAAAATGTAGTTCTTAACGTCCCACCCCCAGAGATTGTGTATAGTTAATGTTGGCATAAATCCCCCCAACCTACATTTTTAAATAAGTACTTTTCTGTGATAGTAGTGCAGCTGGGGCCATAAAACACCCCTTAAAAGTCATGGGTAAGAGGATCATCTCTGATAATTTTACATGTCTATGTGAGTCCTGTAACAAATCTAGCACAGACATTGAACTTCACCAACGCAGGCATTCTGAGGCAAAATAAAGCTTGCTAAAATAAAAGCAGAAAAAATTTAGCTTTGAAAATGAGCCTCCCTTTCACTGACTTTTATTTTTTTTTGTAAATGACAACTTCTGTGAAATGACTCACCGGAGAGTTATTATGCATCGAATATGATAACAGTCATTAATATTCTGGCCATAAATGCAATTCGTTTGGTAAATGCCTGGCTTTTTGAAGCATGAAGTACCTAATATAATTGCGCTCTGCAGTTAGGAGTGGCAATGGACCCCTGGGTGGCCGTGTGCATCTCTCCCTTGAAGCACTGGATAGAAACTGCAATGCGCGGCCCTCTGAAGTGGAGCTGTTTCAGTTTCTATCCTCTCCCACCCCATTTTCTTTTAGACTACCACGCCATATTCAGAATCAAAGAAGACAGAGTATTTTTTCTGTCTTTTCTTCTTATGGTCTTGACTGAATGTGAAAATATTCTGGCTGTTTAGAAGGGCGTAAAAAACAATTTAGCTTCTCACCTGTATGTAGCAATTACTACAAAACCAGCAAGAGGTAATGTGAAGGCAATTTGGTTATCACCATAGCATTGTATTGCCTTTTGCTTTTTCCTCAGATATTAGCCTTTTCTTTAGTGATGAATTGTGGGACACATTGTCATTATACCCACCCCCAAATACTTTCCTCAATGTATTTCTTCAAATGCATTTTCTTTTTTCCTTCATTTTTCATTTTGCTTTTGCTAACTATGACTGGGAACGGCATTATGGTCTCAGATAACAGAAGAAAACTTAAATGTGTTGAAAAGCTCTCTGGTGAAGCCACAGCCACCGGGCTAGGCCCCGGGTGGCTCTAGCCCAGGGCGGCCGGCGGAGGGCTGGGCCTGGCCCCCAGCTCCGGTTCCCCGCCGGTGGGTAGCTGCTCACTATGCTGGCAAGCACCAGCACTTCCAGATCCCTGAGGTCTGCTGCTGTGAGAAACACTGTCTGTTGGGCTTCGACACTCTCTTCTGGGTGCTGGAAGTCCCGTTCCTGGACTCAGCCTCTGGGCCTGGAGTAAGGGCATTCTCTCCACCATCTCGGCACTGACAGAACTGAGAGGCCTTGTGAGGCTGTTTGTAGAGGTTGGAGGTGTCATGTCAGTGCTGGGTTTTGCCAGTTGCATCCAGGCCCCCTGAGAGAACATCTTCCTGCTCAAGTTCTTCTCCATGTTCCTCTGCCTCATCGTCTTCCTGGAGCTGGAGACTGGGATCCTAGCCTTCGACTTCAAGGACTGAATTCGAGACCAGCTCAATCTCTTCATCAGCAAAGTCAAGGCCTATCGGGATGACATTGACCTCCAGAACCTCTACTTTGCTTAGGAATTCTTGTCTTGCTGCTGAGCCTGAGGACCCAACGACTGGCACCTCAATAACTGTTTTGACTGCACTGACTTGAACCTGAGCTTGGAGCACTATGGGGTGCCCTTCTGCTGTGTCAGGGACCTTGTAGAAGATGTTCTCAACACGCCGCGTGCCTACAATATCTGACACAAACTGAAGCTGGAGCAGAAAGCTCCATCCACACCAATAGCTGTGTGGGCCAGTCTGAGAAGTGACTACAGGACAACTTGACCGTCGTGGCTAGGGTCTTTGTGAGCATCACCCTCCTCCTGATCTTTGGCATCTGCCTAGCCCAGAACTTCATAAGTGACATTGGGGCAGTGAAGGCTAACTGGTGAGGCTGCCATGCTGGCTGTGGTCACCCTCCTGGCCTTCTCAGGGACCTTCCATTGTGCCATGATGGGTAAGGTTTCAGGAGGCATTTCTGCCCCTATGTGCAGCTCACATGTGGGTGTGCACCCAAAGAAAGCCAGTTGGCTATCTGAGTTGCCTAATCTGAAGCTGTGTGCATGGAGGGTGTGTGTGTCAGTGTAGGTGTGCACAGGGAACCACCATCTTAGAGGTTGTGTGGTGAGCCCTCCAGGGGATTAGGAAGGGCACAGGCTGGGACACACTTTGTACACGGCAGCGTGGGGTAGTCTTTGGGGACTAATGTTGCCCAGGACATAGCCTCATGCAGCTTCAGAGTTCTCTTCTCTATTAGCTGTGACCTTGATCCTGCCAGGAGCCCACTTCAGCCTCAATGTCTCAGACTCTAAACTGAGTCCAAGAATTTTCTCTCCCTTGTTTGCCTCTCAGGATCAAACATGATGATGGCTACAAACTACTCAAACAAAAACCTTGAAAACCAGAAAGAAAAGAAAAGAAAAGAAAGAGATAGAGAGAGAGAGCGAGAGAGAGAGAGAGAGAGAGAGAGAGAAAAAAAAATGGCTTAAATTATGATCTGCTTTGTTTTTCTTAAATTTTTAAGGAAAGATCGCTCAAATTCTGTAGCCATTTCCTTCATTATGTAATGTATAATATAGACTGAATGTTTGTGTCTCCCTAAAAGTCATAAAGAAAGAAAGAAAGAAAGAAAGAAAGAAAGAAAGGAAAGAAAAGGAAGGAAAGCAAGCTCTCTGGTGCCTTTTCTAGAAGGGTGAGGCTCATTGTCATGCATGAGCCCATTGGTTGAATTCTAAGGAAGGTAATGAAGGACATGAGAGTGTGATTCTATAAAATCCTATTGTGAGTTTTGAGAGCTCAAATGAATCAGCCAAATGGTTGCCATTGCTCAGGCATCTCATTCCTTGCATTTGTTAAACTATATTTCTCATTAGAGATAATACTTGTAACAAGCCAGAGGAAAGTAGGTCTTGCTGCAGCTTAATTTGAGGAAATTGATAAAGATCAATTTAAGATTGTGCCTATCTTAGAGGAAAATGAAATAATTCATTGTGGAAAGAATGAACTGCTTGCTATCATTCTGATAGAGAGCAATTTAACAAGCAAATTTATGCATTGTTGAAGCTAACTTATTGGCATTTGCATTTTGCTTGGTGGTTCCTAAAGAAAAAACTTAACCCACATTAGGAGGTGACCAGATGTTGATACAGAAATTTTTGGAAAATACACAAAATTATAAAAGAAAATTAATAATATTATTAACATTTTGATGCATGTGCTTCCATAGCCTGCTTTCTATGCATGCATGTATATTTTGTTGGCATCATATTTTATACATTGCTCTGTATACTGACTTTTTCCCACCTACTCTTAGATTGTAAACATTTCCCAATGCTATTAAAATGTTTTCACAAACAAATTTAATGTTAGTATAATGCTACCTTTATTTATGCATTATAACTTAACTATTCTTTTATAACTGGACATTGTTTATCTACAATGCTCTAACAATCTTGATCCATCATAGAATATTTATGGAATATCCCATATTTCCTCAAGTAAATTAAATAGCGGTAGATTCCGGATCTCCTCGTTTGTAGTAACTAACTCACTTTTTTCAGAAAATTTAAATGTTGACTAGGATTGTATGGCTTAGGAACTGGTTATTTGGAGAATATCTTTGTGTTACATTTGGGATTGCTTGTTCCAAGACTGCCTCCAGGTTTCAAGTCAGCAGATTAAAGCAAGAGTTCAGTCTTTTCTGCCCAGGGGCAGGAGAGAAGGCAGGAAAGAAGGGATAGGTTTATAGCTCCAAGTCTACAAATTTGTGGAAATTCAATGTGAAGTCTGAGCTGGATTTTGAGGAACTCTGATCTCAGTATCTTCTCTGATTAGGTGGGGGAAAAGGTGCAGTGTTCTATGGTGAGGAACATAGAAGTGCGTGAAGTGGCTAGGGTTTGACATAGAGATACTCTGGGAAGAGAAGTGATACAGTTAGCTTTTTACCAGATAAAAGTTTGAGATTTTATGACAACTACAGGTTTTGGGTGGTCATGTTAGAGGCTAATTTTGGAATAGGGAGGAAAACTTAGAGTCCTAAACTGGAAGTCTGAGTAAAGTGTTGAACGTCTTGAATGAATGAATGAATGAATGAATGTCTCTGATTCTCCAATTCTCTGACATAAACTTCATATCCAACATTTCAATTCAGACCCCACAGTTTAAGGGTTTGGTATCACAAGATTGCCTCCCACTTTGGATGCCAGTTTTAATGAGGCACCCAGGCTATCTGCATTTCTGTCCAATTTGGCTACAAATTCGGGGATTCTCACAACCTCCTCTTTAGATTTGATAATTTGCTGGAATGACTCACAGAATTTAGGAAAATTCTATTCTTACTATTATAGTTGATTGTAAAAGATAAAAATAAATAGCCAAGTGAAGAGGTACATAAGGTCCTGAGTAGGAGCTTCTGTCTCCATGGACTTGGGGTGAACTATCCTCTCTTTGCCTCAATGTGTTCATCAGAACCCTGTCATTTAGGGGTTTTTATGGACATTTTATTATAGAAATGATTATTAAATAATTGGTCATTGGGGATTGAACTCAATCTGCAGCCTCTGTCTCCTCCCTTCAAAGGGGTTTTATTTTAATTGAGAAAGCAGTTTAAGCCAGTTACGTGAGACTGCCCTACAGCTATGGATGGAATCTTTTTGGGCTTTCTCTGCTATCTTTCCTCCCAAACCCATTTGCTCTGCCCCAGAGGCAGTAGTTCCTGCTTTGATGAATCTCAAATAGGCCTCTCATAGTAGCACTTTGATCCGAGTCTTGCTCCTCAGGCAGACTCCTGGATCTGCCTTTGGCCCATCCTCTGCAGGTACTGCCAAGCTCTGCTCCACTCTCACAGCATTCTCAGGCTCCTATCACCCCCACTCAGCTCCAGCATAGGGGGCTTTGTTTGTTCAGGAAGGGAGAAGAGAACACAGAAAAGGTAAGATACAGAACAAGTTCCATTCAGAATGGCTAACTGGCACTTTGCTTAATAATAACAATATTAATAACAACATTAAAAGCCAATAATGTTTATAAAAGTTTACTAGGTGTCAGGTATTGCTCTAAGCACTTTATATGCAATATTTAAATTAATTCTTACAACAGCCCTATAAGTTGTCATCATCATTTTACAAATGATGAAACTAAGTTACAGAGAGGCTATTTAGATGGTAGGTGGAAAAACTGGATACAAAACTAGACATTCTGATTCCAGTGCCAAGACCACATGAGATTACACTAATAGATCAGAGAGGGGAAAGAATTAATTAAAGGTTTCTTGGAAAAAGATTTCTAATTACTCTAAGCAGAGAAGGACAGAAGCCTGAGGACAGGATGGGAGGGGACACTGCAAGTCAAGAAAATACTGTGTACCCATGTTCCCAGAAACCTCCTGTGATTTCCCTCAGCTTAATGTCTTTGCATGTGCTAGTTTCTATATTGGAATATTTCTCCTTCCATTCATTTAACTAACTCCTATTCATCCAATCAGACAGAGCTCAGATACCATATTGTCTTGAAGCTCTCACTGCATACAACGCTCTTAGTTTATTGCTTTCTACTCACCCTGCACTGACTTCTGTCATAGCTTGTGGTAGATTGATTATAAAAAATTTCCCCAAATATTCGCCTTTCTCTGTATCCATGCACTTTGTCATGTAAACTTGCAGGGTGGTATCTATTTCCCCCAACTTGTGAGCATGGGCTGGCATTGTGACTTTTTCTAGCCAGCAGAAAGTTGTTTGAATGATGGTGTGCCTAGTTTTAGCCTGGACCTCCAGAGATCTTGTGATCTCTGGTTTCTTGGAGCCCTGCCTCTTCCATGAGAACAAGCTAGGATGGCCTGGTAGAGGGTGAGAAAGCATGTGGAGGAGAGCTGAGCCAACACACTCGAAATAGAGTCCTTGGCCAACCTACCAGTTAACAGTAGATGTATGAGGAAATCCAGAAGAGAACTGTCAAGTCTGAGCCAGATCAGCGAAACCGCTTAGTCAGCCTGGAAACTAAAGAGAAACAACAAAAATTTATTGTTGTTAGCTGGTAAGTTTTGGGATGACATACTGGACAGCAATTACTGATACATACAGAAATTGATGCCCATAACAAAATCCTAAACTATGTGCCATTAGGTTTGTCCTAGTGGAGGCCAGAAAAATGATGGGCAAACTATAAGCTAAGGCTGAAAAAAACGAAGAGGAAAGTTTTAAGGGTGGCTGAAGATGGCAACCCATGTTATACAGTAATGAAACGACTAGCAAACTGTCTGCAGTACCTTGGAGGGTGGAATGTATCCCTAATCAACTTTTGGATTTGGCTAAGAAGATTTCTAGGCACAATGTTCAAAGTATCCATTAGTTGCA
The DNA here is from genome assembly GCF_000325575.1 of Pteropus alecto. NCBI lineage: Eukaryota > Metazoa > Chordata > Mammalia > Chiroptera > Pteropodidae > Pteropus > Pteropus alecto. The sequence goes on along the minus strand of NW_006438113.1, from coordinate 22,149,082 downwards.
ACCTGATGAATATGATAAGTACAGAAAGAAGATGAGCTAAAAGAGAACTGATCCAGTTGTAGATGTGAAATTTGGAAAATAGAAATATTTCTTATTTCCAGCCTCTCAAGCCAGAGTTCTAAACATACAGAGAATAAAAGATACAGAATGTGCCAGAAGGACATGTCCTTGAGGTAAATATGGACATGGAAACAGAAGTAATTTATAGAATCTAGGTAAACACATTTTGATCAACTAAAGAAAACAATATAATTGGTTAGTAGCGAGAAATTAATATATGAGAAATCTAGAAAGCCCTGAGATATCTTTAAAAATTTGAACATGCATCTGCCAACTTTTCTTTTATCTCTATAATTCACTCTTTTCTTCTTCTCCTTCATTTGCTCGCTCTACTTCTTTTTGTTTACTTTCCTATCTGTCAGTGATGGGAGCAACATAGCATTTTAAATACATTTTTTGTAACATTTCCCCAAACCATCCTTTTTTTGTAACAGACTCTGCATGATGAGTTTTAAACATAATTATGATAACTGAATACCTGGTCATTTGTATCACTGAATAAATGTATACATTTAAAGAAGAAAGTATAACTTAATATTCAGATATTATTGTGGTGGGAAAATACTTTTTAAATTGGAAACTAAAGGCAAAACAATTCATCAGGTCCCAGGTGTCAGCTGAAAGTCCCTTACAATGGAAACTGTTGATTTCTTTCTTTTTCATATATATAATATATAATTTTTCATATATATAATATTATATATAATTATATGTATATATTTGGTAAGTAAAAGAGTTTTGGAATACTTTTGATTTTTTCTTTTAACCACTTGTGGAATTGGGCATAGTTTGAAGCCTAGCCTTTTGGGCTTTTGCTTTCTATAAGTCACAAGGCTGGGATGTTGCTGTTTGCCAAAATTGAAAAGGCCAGAATTTAAAAAATCATATGTTGCAATATTCTGTTCCCATTGCCAGAGAAGGCTCAGCTCCTTTCTGGTTAGATGAGGTCAAATGGTGACCTCCCTCTGAGTCAATTCCAGAAAAAGCTATTTGCAGTCTCCACACATTTTCAGTGAGCAGATGATTCTGATGATGCTGATGATGGCGATGATAATGATAATAATAATGAAGACTTTTCTGAGTAATTTTTGGACCACAGTTTCCTGGTATACAAAATGGATGAAATGTATGATATTTGGATTCAGAATAATACACCAGTGGTGTGCTGGCTCACATGGCAGAAAGCATCATAGGATGCATCAGCATAGGAAGGACAGTGAGATATGATAAGCAAGTCTCTCCTTTCACCCACATCATGACTGAAAGTTCATCCAAACTAGCATCTAGTCCTGAGTCTCTGTGTTCTGGAAGTTTTGAATATGTTGGAGGGGTACAGAAGCAAACAGGCAGATTCAGAAGTTGAGTCAGTAAGGGGTTTAAAAGAAGGATCGAAGAGTATCTAAGACCATTAAGAGTATTTACGTGTCTGCCAGTCACTAGCACTGGGTCAGAAAGATTTCCTGACCACTTAAACTTCTGTTTCTGGTAAATTGGAAAGACTTGTATCGAACTAACTCTCCTGCCAAAACAAACTATAAAAGTTGGACAAAACAATAGTTTGAAAGCACTGAAGAGCAGCCAAGTCAGCTGGGACTTGAAGGGCCAGGAACTCTGAGAGAAATGAGGTGCTCTGGGGACAGGCCACATTTACCTCCACATATTCCCTTAGATCATTTGCAATTTATAGAACAAGGAATAGAAACCTAACAGGTAAGCAGCCTAGGACTTTGATTTTCTCATTAAGTGAGGAAACAGATGTTGGAGCTTGAGGCTGCCATGGTAGCAAGGAATTGAAGACCCAAAGTCCTGGGAAAGAGGGAATCTTGGAGAAATTAGTCTGAAATTCTGTGTGAAATTTTCCCCAAGGCATCCACCAACTCCTAGCTGTGCTCACATGAGATAAAGTAAGATGATCTCTGAAGAAAATAGTAGACGACAGCAATCAGGAAGCTAAGTGGCTGAGCAGAGATTTTTGGCAGTCATCTAACACTGTGTAGACAGAAGCTGGGGTTCAAGGCTCAACGATGTTGAGAAGCCCTGGGAAAATATCCTCATGGTTTAGCTAAGACTCCAGAAGAGAAACGCACTAAAGGTTTGGGCTAAGCCATAGCTTTAAAGGCAATCCTGAAATAGATGGTGTTTCCATTATCCATCACTGTTTTGCAAACCATATCAAAGCTTAGAAGCTTAAGACAATAACTTATTATCTCTCACAGTTCTAGAGGTTGACAGTTTGAGTTGAGTGGGTTTTTTTTGGTGTCCCTTAGGTGTAGCCAGACAGTATTTGAAGTTGGACTCATTTGAAAGCTTCATCACTAAAGTATCTGGAGCCTCAGCTGAGAGGTCTGAATAGCTGGGGAGTGGGTGATTTGAGCATTTATCTCTTTAGGAGTTCTAGCCACATGACTAGTTTTGGCTTCTTCACACATGGAAGTTTCAGTATAGTGAGACTCCTTATATGGTGGCCGTTCCTCCAGACTGGGCATTTCTATAGACAGAAAGTAGAGCTGGATATCTTTTAAGATTTGGGTTCCAAAATGGAACATCACTTCTGCCATATTATGTTGGTTAAAGGAGTTTCAGAGCCCACCCAGTTGTTATAGTAGGAGACTTAAACTCCTCAGCTAATGGGAGAAGTATCAAAAAATTTAAGGGTATCTTTAATATGCCACAAACTGGATCTAATAAATATTTCAGCCCAGCCTTAAATGGATGAAGTTTATCTTCACATACTCACCTGCCTGTCAGAAAAAATTAAATCTTCTAAGGGGAAAGAGGAATTTATCCAGATTCTGAAAATCGTTCATATACAATGTTTAACATTCAATAAAAAATTACTAGGAATGCCAAAAAATAGGACCAGACCAAAAAGAAAGAGAAAGCAATAGAAGCAGGTCCAGATGTTGAAGTTATAATATAGGGAATTTAAAATAACTATGATTAATATGATCCAGAAATTTTTTTTAAAAGATGGAGAGTTTTGCCTGAAAACTGCTATCCACAAAAAGAATAGTCAAATTGAAATTCTAAAACTTAAAAATACAATACCAGATATTATGAATTCAGCAGATCAAACAAGAGATAAGAATGATCATTAAACTAAAATATAGATTAATAGAAAATATCCATATCTAAACATACAGAGAATAAAAGGATTGAATACACAGAATGAGTGTAAGAAATACATGGTAGATGGTTAAAATGACTACCATATGTTATTGGAGTGCCAAGAAAAGAAGAGGTAGAAGGAAATAGAAATAATTCATTTAAAGAAATACTGGCCAGGAATTTTCCATAAGCTGGAAAACATCAAGAGTAAAGAAGTGCTCTAAAACTCAAGCAGGATTAGCATAAAGAAGACCACGTTTAGACACATAATATTCCAACTGATAAAAACAGTATATACAGAGAAAAATCTTTAATATAATAAAAGACATCCTCCTTCAAAATGACAAGACTGACAGTTGACATTTCAACAGAAATGTTAAATCTCAGAATTCAACAGGTTGATATCTTTAAAGAACTGGAAGAAAATAACTACCAACTTAAAATTCTATATATAGTGAAGCTATCCTCGTAAAATAAAACAATGTAAAGATAGATTTAGACAAAAGCATAAGAAAATATGTCTAAAGAAGATCTGAACTAAAAGAACTACTAAAAAGAAAAGTTTATGCAGAAAAAGAAGTATATGATCTCATAGAAAACAAAATAACGCAGGAAGGAAATGAAGATCACTGTGGGTGGGAAGATAGAGCGGAAATCTAAATAAATATTGATGATGAAGAAAAATAGTGACAAAACATTTTGTGGTTTAAACTATATAGAGAATTACAATGAAAGAAAACAACAGTTGAAGTGCTATAAGTCTACATTGTCTGGGAAGCAGTGAAAGAAGTAATGTTAGGAAGATTGTTAGAAATTAAAACTGTCTTGAAATGTCTAAGTCACTAAAACCACTGCTAAGGGAGAAAATAGAAAAATAGTTTTAAAGGTACTTGACTGATTGAAAAGAAGACAAGAAAAGATAAAAAATAACAAAAGCAGATGCAATAAATGGAAAATAAATAATCAGATAGTAGATTTAAACCCAATGTGCCAGTAATTACGTAAATGTAAATGAGCTAAAATACTCTAAATAAAAGACAAAGATTGCTAGAGTGTATACAGAAAAACAAAATCCAACTATACACTCCTTACAAGGTGCAAACTTTAAATATAAAACACAGAGTTAAGAGTATAGAATAAGAATATCATGCAACACTAACCGAGAGAAAGCAGATATAATTATTCCACTGTAAGAAAAAGTAACTTAAAGGCAATAGCATTACTAGAAAGAAAGAGGTACCGTATCATAAGAAGATAGGCACATATTACATAAAGCAAAATCAATTAATAAAAGGAGATATTGAGAACTCCAAAATTAAAGTTGGAGATTTTTAACTCAATAGTCTCAGTGATAAAAAAGAACAAGTGGACCAAAAAACAAAACAAAATGAAACCAATCAGTAATGAAATAGACAATCTGAACAACTTGAACTAATTGGCCTAAATAGAACAGTGCACCATAAACTAAAAAAAAAAAAAGCATTCTTTTCAAGCACACATGTGAGATTTGCCAAAATTTATATACGTTCAGGTATAAAGTCAACAATTTTCCAAAGAATGAAAATTTAATACTATGTACTCTGACAAGAGTGGAATTAAGCTTGAAATCAAAAACAGAAAAATAGCCAAAAAATCTCCACCCAAATTTAGGAAATTAATTAATACACTTCTAAACATCTATGGGTCAAAGAAGAAATTACGATTTGTTAGAAAATATATTTAACCAAATAACAATAAAAATAGGGCATATCAAGATATAAGGATGTATGTAGCTAAAGCAAAAAAAGTATGCAGCCTTAAATGTATGTCTTAGAAAAAAAGATCTGTTGAAAATCAATTATTTAATAAGGAAACATCTCAGGAAGAAACAGAAGAGCAAACGAAGCTTAAAGAAAGAAAAAATGTAAATAAGAAGGAAAAGACTAGAAATCAATTAAGTAATAAACAAAAAAATTAAGAGTCAAAAGTTGTTTTTTGGAAATATTAATAAAGATAAGTCTAGCAAGACTGATCAAGAAAAAACACAAATTATAAATATCAGAAACAATAAGGAAGACTCAATATTGATTCTATAGACATCTAAATACAATAAAAGAATATTATGACAACTTTGTGCTGATAAATTTCACATTATGGATGAAATCTATAAATTTCTTGATAAAAAGAAATAGAAAACTGGGACCTTCCTATAACTAAAAAAGAAAATTCCAGAATCAGATGGTTTCACTGGCAAATTATACCAAACACTGATGAAAATTAGCATTGTTGGTACCCAATTTCTTCTACTAATGCCCAGTACTCTGCTAAAAACACAAAGAAGAATAAGACAAAGTCCCTACTCTCAAAACTATAATAGGGCAACAGACCTGCAAATAAAGAACTACAATAGAATGTGTATAGCAACACTGCAGAGGCTTAAGAATAGTGTTTTGTCTGCATGAAGTTGATTTGTTTTGGAGGAATCTGGACAGCTTTGCAGAGAAAAGTTGAGTCGGGCCTCTAATGTTAGGTAGGAGAATGTGCCAGACAGAGACAAGGAAGAAGAGCTGGCATTCCAGGAAAGGAAAATAAGGAGAGCAAAAGGCTCATCTTGAGTGAGCATGGTATGGTAAGGTCAGGGTGAGCAGCTTGGTGTAACAGAATAGTCGCATGAAGCAAAAGGTAGTAAGGAAAGGTGATCAGTGAGCCATTCCCTGTCTTATTCCCTTCACTTGTACTCTCTAGACTCCTATAGTTAATTGCTTTTATCTCTACATCAGTTTGAGGTGAAGCAAGTGGCATTTAGATAACCTAGGCTGGAGGCAGGAGTGTAGGGAGCAATATAAGGAAGAATGTGGGATGAGGGTGAAAGGATTCTAGCAAGCAGGAAGAGGAAAGACAGCTAGTATTTGTCCCTGTCCCAGATATGTGATCTCACTGCCCCAGTGATGACAATTGCACTCTGATATTGAGGCAGAGTCCCAGCTATCCTCACTTCTATGTGTTCCAGCTGCTGCAACCTGGCTTCCAGTTTTGTTCTTCCTACTGATTCTTGATCTTTTCATTGCCCACTCTCCTAAGAACTAGGGCATAATCAGCAAGGGATGGGGTAAAACTGACTTGTTATTGGGTGGATCACTGGGATGATAACACCAAAGCCCCAAAATTAGAAAAGAGTATTGTAACCTTAAAGAGAGCACTTTATCCTTAAGTTATAGTGGGACAATCAGTTGTGCTGGGGAGACCAGACCGATTAACCATTGGAAGACAAAACAAGGTAGCATATAGTTAAGCTATTATATTGTTGATATAAAGTTCCAGTCACATGGAACAAAATCACAAAGGAGAACTAAAGCCTTCTTTAAAGCCAGGGAAGGTCTCAAATGGGTGATGTTTTTCATCATGACTACCCAGGATAGAACACAGCATAAACACTTGTTTTCATAAAGAAACAAAATTAGAAAACACTGGGGAAAATACTGGGAGGGGAAAATATTGGCTATTTGTGTCACTTAGGCTATATTGATAGGAAACCAAAACAACCAATTAATGAAGTCGACACAATGTTAAAAAAAAATCAAGCCTACTGCTTAATCAATTTTGTTATCTGAGTTTGACAAAACATTGAAGACTCTCTCATCTTCAGAGAATTGGGATAGATTCAACAGCCATTCAAAGGGCTTAGTTTCAAACAGTTTGAAAGTCCCAAAAGTGAGTCTAGAAGAAGGGCCAAAGACCTTGAATGCTCTCTGTGATTTTCCCCTTGATTAATTGGCCTTGGCCAGACTTTTGTTGTGTTTTCGTCTGGGGTTATTTTGGATGACATTTCACTTATCACATACAAGACTTTCTAGTGGGATGCTGCTGGGTTCTTACTTGTATCTCCTCAAATGCCTTCTGTTTGACATCATTTTCTCTTCCTCCTGAAGACAAATTCAATAAGCCAACTGAAATGTCAAGAATATTGTGTGTAATTGACATTAGAAATGCTTGGCCTCTTTCTGACTAGTTGGCACTAAGCTCTGAACCAAAGTAGTCTATTTAACTGCCTACAGATATTTTGTTGACCTGAGAAGTTTGTTGACATCAGGAAAAATAGGTTTATAGAACCAAGTTACATTTTCTGATAAACATTGTAGTAAAAGGTTTGGGTTGGACATTTTGGAAATTCTGGCTCTTCTTCACAGGTCAAGTGGTTATTGAAATCCTGCTACATTTTAGGTGTGATGTGCTTTATGGGAATATTTAAGGCAATGTTTTCTAAACTGAACATCAAGAAGTTAACAGATGTTCCTTTGACAAAATGGTTTCTGGCTAAATGACTTCGCAACACAAACTCTCCTCTTTGGGTCATAGAGCATATTAGAATAATAAAGTTTCAGATAAGTCTTGCAGCAAAGAAACATGCTTAATTTTTCTTTGACTAACTTAGTATTTTCTTTTCTTAAATTATTTCTGATCATGGAACCTCTTATTTTGGAACATCCGTTAAATCTCATGGAATACAAAAGAATTCTGAGAAAAGGGGATCGAATTAGCCCTCTCTGCCTCCTCCCCCCCCAGCATGTATTTATTGGGAAATAGAAATTGAAGACCTTTCATGATACGTCACATAATAGACAAATGCACAACAGGAAATGGTTGTTATGGAGAAACTGTAATAAAGCATGTGTTAACGGCAGAAAAGTATTCATGTGAACATTTAGCCAAACTGTTTTTTCTTTCTCATTTTCTGTCTCCTTGTTTTAACCTCTGTTACCTTTCTTGGGCCTTAGACAGAGAGAAACAGAGTTCCTTTTCCTTGAATTGTCTTGTTAGTAGCTTCTTCTCTTTCTTCCAGTTTCTTAAATGATTTTTTATGCTATACCTACAACTTATTTTAAAAAGAGATTTGGCTGTACCTTCTTATTCGTGATGCATGACCAAGCCTCATCAAGTCAAAAGCTGGCTAACAAATATGAAAGAGACAGTTTTGGAGACAGATTCCTAATGCGGTTGGTAGGTGGGTAGCCAGGAATCTGTCCCAATTATTTAGAATGTCCTGAGAGTGGGTAGATGACCAGCGAATTACCCCAAGTGAAAGATCAGGTTAATTATTCCAAGAGTGAAAGAGATCATTAAAATCCTAGGGCGTGTGGGTCAAATGCTCTGGTGAGTATGCAGTACCCCTGGGAACAAGGGACATACTGAATGGAGAAGAAGGCGGAGCTGAAAAGAAGAGCATTGGTAGCTCTCAGAATTGCAGGAGGGTGAAGAAATTTCTCTGGGAACAAATATGGCTCAGCTGAGCCCCCACCCCCCACCCCCACTTTGGACTTTATAAACTCTAGAAAAAACATCTGCTTATAAGATTGTGCTCTTTTGTGAATGTCCAGGTGCCTCCAGGCATGAGGGTGGAGGTATCAAAGCCAAATAGAGCTATACTGAGCAAGTGTCTTGAAAATGTAAAATAAAGCAAAAGAAAAAACCCCACTCAACTAATAGAATGTAGTATTGTTAGTAAGTTGGGAGTGTTTAACATCTGTTATCCCAGGATGACTCTGATGAGGTAGGCAAGGACCACATTATGGGTGGAAAGCCCTGTGTGCCTGACGTGCATTAGAGCAAGGTTCTCATTTGTCATTTCCAGTTTAGATTGACTCTCTGGCCAGTGCTCTGCTTCTGGGGGGCTGCAGCTGGTCTCTGATATCCGTGGCTCATTGACAAAGAGAGTGAGAGAGGACTTACTGCTATTCATTACCCTCAGCGGTGCCCCTGACCCTAGGCAACCAATTCCTGTACAACAGTAATTAAAAAGCTACTTGTCTTCTCTTTACTGTTTATCTGAAGACACACACCAAGATAAGGACTTTGACTTCCTACAGATCGTACCAAGCTTCTGTTTCTACAAACTATTGTCATCCTTTCTTTTATGTTCAATTTTCGGTTAAGTGCGCATAAAAAAGATATGACAGATTCTACATATATGCCCTTCAACTAATTATATAAATTTATAAAAGTAAAATTGGTCCCAAACCAATTCTTTAAACTATCTTATTCTGTATCTTATAAAAGAAATCTTTGAGAAAGTCCAGTAATTATTTTCTTTTCTCTTTCCACACTAGTCTCAAGCTCAGTCTGTCTACTTCAGTAACATCTCTCATGAAAATGAATGATTCTTAAAGGAACATAACCCACAATTTGAGAATAGCTGACCTAGTCACTCTTCATAATTTTACAAACTAGGAAACTGATACTCAGATTAAATGCAACTTGACCAACATCATCACATAGCTACTTAGTTGAAAACCCAAGATTTGACCCAATACCACTTCTGTGTACACTTTAAATCTTCAGACTTTATAACAACTTAGTTTCAAATTTAATTTTATCTCTGGCTTTCCAATTATTTCTCGTTAAAAGCAAAATAATTTTTTCTATTTAGTCATTTGACTTTTTTTCTTAGCTCCATATTTTAGAGGCTTTACTATCTTTACCAGAAAAGTAACATTTAAGGACTGAACATTGACACAAAGTCTCTTTATGCCCCATACTGTTTTTTGACAAGGCGAGATTAGCTTTGTTGGATCATTTTTCTTTTTTTATCTTGTTCTTTTTATCTTCTTTGTAAGATTCACACTCCCCTCACTTCCTCTCTACTTCCAGTTCTCTTTCCTTTAATAATATCTCACATTTTACACATCTTCTTGTTTTCCCCTGGGTTTAAGTCTAACAAAGGACAGACACAAATAGCTGTAGCAGTGAATGTTGATTTAATTGCTTAGCCAAATTTTTACTTGGGTCTTCTCTGAGTCTTTCTTTCAGATGCTTACCAAATTTTCCTCCTCCTTGCTCTGTTTTTTTCCCTCTAGAGAAAATGTCCCCAGCTCCATCCACATCACAGTTTTCTGTCAGCATAGGCGGGGAGTTAGATTCTCCCCAAAAGATGGTTATATTGAGCATTTATGTAGCACCTTCCCCCTCAGCAACTGAAAACCTTCCCTAAGGGAGAGATATACTATCTCTATTTCACTGCTGAGAAATGGAAGCAAGGAGTAGGAGGAGAAGGAGGTGGGAAGAAGATATATTATTGGTTACACTTTACAGATGGAGCAACCAAAGTACAGATTAGATCTATCCAACTATTTTTCTTTATCATTTAGGGCCTTAGGAAAGTCATAGTGTTGGTGTGTTAATCAGAAGATTGGCTTGCCAAGAAATCAATCCATTCCTCTAGTGAAGATAGCTAAAATAGATTTACACAGTCCATGGCTTAATATTTAGGCAGAACCAGAGGCTACAGAACATACCATGGCATCATAGTGAAAGGCTCTAACATCCTGGATTTGGACTTTATTCAATATCCTTCTTCTTAATCTCCATGAGCCTCCATTTTCTCATCCGTGAAGTGGAGAAAAGTAGGTACACATTTCATGCTTGTCTTCAGGTTTAAATGATGAAAGAGTCTTAAGCATATTTAAAAGCTGATGGGAAAGAGCCAGTAAAAAGCAAAAGACTTAAGATAGAAAAGGGAGGGAGTAATTTATTTATTTATTCCTGCCCGCCCACCCGTCTACCTCCCCACCCCGGCCTCTGGTAACCACTAGTCCATGTCCATGAGTCTCTGTTTGTTTGTCCTGTTCATTTGTTGCTTTTAGGTTTATATCTCACGTATAAGTGATATCATGTGATTTTCAACTTTTTCTGTCTGGCTTATTTTTGTTTAGTATGATTATTTCAAGGTCCATCCATGTTGTTGCAAATGGCAGTATTTCATCTCTTCTTATGGCTGAGTAATATTCCATTGAATATATGTACAACTGCTTCTTTAGCCAATCATCTATCATAGGACACTTCAGTTGCTTCCATGTCCTGGCCACTGTGAATAATGCTGCTATGAACATCGGTATGCAAATATCTTTTCGC
>NW_006438113.1:22130153-22134984 GCF_000325575.1 Pteropus alecto | reverse complement strand
TTTTTTATCCAATCTGCAACATCGTGCCTTTTTCTCGGTGAGTTCAGTCCATTTACATTTAGTGTGATTATTGAAATATGAGGTTTTCTTATAGTCATTTTATCTTCTGCTTTCTGGTAGCTCAATGTTTCCATTGCTTCCTTGTCCTTGTGTTTCTGTTTTCTTTATTTTGTTTGGCTATTGTTGATTTTCCCTCTTGTCCTTCTTATTTCATGATGTATACTTCGGTTCTGAATATTTGGCCTGTGGTTACCATTACGCATATATAAAGGATAGTTATATATACAGTCATCCCTTTCTTTTGCCTGTGCCTTATCTCCACTCCTCTTTGCAAATTTGGATCTTTAAATCCTCTCAATTCATCCCTATGTATGCTGAACGTTCATTACTATCTTGCTATAGCATATCTCTTCTTATTTTTAAGATGTTCTTAGTAAGGGTTGCACTCCTCTGCTACTATCAGCCTGCTAGTCTCCTTACTCCTAATTATGTATTTTTTTTTTGTCATTTTATTTTAGATGAGCTGACCCCTTTCAGTATTTCCTGTAGTGCAGGCCTTGTAGTAGAGAATTCCCTCAATTTTTGTATGTTTGGAAAGGTCTTTATTTCTCTTTCATATCTAAAGGAGAGCTTAGCTGGATACATTATTCTAGGCTGGTAGTTCCTTTCATTTAATAGTTTGAATGTTTGATTCCACACCTTTCTGGCTTGTAAGGTTAGTGCTGAGAAGTCCAACAATAATCTAATGGGTTTTCCTTTATAGGTTACCGTATTCTTTTCCCTTGCTGCCCTGAGAATTCTGTTTTTGTCGTTGATTTTTGATAATTTTAATACAAAGTGTTTTGGTGAAGGCCTTTTGTGGTTGAGATAATTGGGTGTTATATTGACTTCTTGAATTCCAAGCTCTAGCTCATTCCTTAGATTTGGGAAATTCTTGTCAACTATTTGTCTGAAAATGCTTTTCTAATCCCTGCTCCTTTTCTTCTCCTTTGAGAATTCCCATTATTCTTGTTTCCTCTCCTGATGGTATCAGCTAGTTCTTGTATTTCTCTTTCATTATTTTTCATTCTTCTGTTTCTCTCTTCTTCTTTCTGATTTATTTCTAGATTTCTGCCTTCGATATCACTGATCCTTTCCTCCATTTGGTCAACTCTATTTCCCAAGCTTGTTATTTTATTTTTCAACTTGTGCAGTGTATTCTTTATCTCCAGAAGATCTATTCTGTTCTTTTTGAGGGTTTCAATTTCCTTGCTAAAGAACTCATTCTGCTCATCAAGTTGTTTTTTCAATTCCTGAAATTGTTGATATGATTCATTTTGGATCTCACTGAGTTTTTTAGAAGAATCATCCTGAATTCTCTGTCATTTAAATCATGTATTTCTATGTCTGTAAGCTTATTTTCTGGAGAGTTTTCTCTTTCTTTCTGAGATGTCTTGTCACCTTGGTTGTTCATGGTGTTTAACGGACTATTTCTCCACCTGGGCATTAATGGAAGTGTGTTTTGCTTTTTTTTTTTTTCCAGAAACAAGATTTATTATATAATGGTCCCTAGCCTGTTGCAAAGAAGGTGTTTTTCTTTTGGTTTCCAGTAGGAGGCGTCTAAGCCTCTTGGATCTCTGCTTTATATAAAGTCTTAATAATGTCTTTTTTTTCCTTATAGATGGTTAATCATGCTACTACCCTCAGTCTCAGTTCCTTTCAGTGTTAGTGACAGTTTCGGTAGCATTTGCTCAGATTCCCCTGGGGCTCTGCGGGGTTCGGTCTCAGAGGGTATGGGAGGAGGACACTCTGGGTTGAGGGATGGGGGCTGCGGCTCAGCCTCAGTTTTGCAATCATGGCTGGTAAAAATCAACTATTGTTTCTCTGCCGTCCCGCTTTTCTGCCGTCTCTGTTTCTCTGCCTTCTGTCTTGATGACTAGGCACTGCCGCCAGCCATGTGGAGCTCATAGCACTCCCAGGCAGGGCTGTTCAGGGAAATTTCCTCACCTTCTCCCCTCCTCTTCCTCCTACAGGGAGCTCCGGCAGCTGCGAGAGGCAGCTTCTTTGTTTCTTCCAGTCCACCACCCAACACCAGGGGGTTCTGACCTGTGTTAGCTCTTATGCGCAGATCCCATGCTCAGACATGCTGGTGTGTAGTTTGGGTGTTTTTTGTTTAGTTTTAGATGTTCAGCTTATTGTTGTTCCAAGGGGAGAGTTCTGGGCATGTCTCTCACTCCGCCATGTTTCTGATGTTATTCTCTATACCTAATTTTTTGAGAGGGTGTAATTTATAAAGCAAAGTCCCTCTCTGATAAAGCAGGCAGGGGACTGGTGAACGGATAAGCCTTAGTTAGAAAGAAGGGCTCCTCTTTTATAGTGGCAAGAGGTAAGATGGAAGAATGGCTGCATAAGTGCATAGGTGTGCAAATGTGTTGGTGGGAAGTTGAAGTCCCTTCTGAGGGCTGCTATCTTTCCTGTGAAGTCAGAATCAATGCCATCTGCTTTGAGAATTTGAGGGATGTGAAGAAGTTGTAGGATTGAGGACAGCGGAGAAAATATGAAATCCTCCCTGCGGAGAATAGAAGAGAGACCTGATAGAACTCAGTAGAATTAATTGGCAGTGTCTTATGTCCTGTTGATGATGGTTACCATGAACACGTAATGACAACACTCTGCCCTGCTGCTTTTTCTGTAGTGATGCTTAGCAATAGTAAGATAGTAAGATTCACTTGAGAAAGTTCAGTTCAGTGTGATAAGGATAGTGGGGAGGGGGATTGAGAAAATGATGAGAAAATGATGAATGTAAAGTTGTGGGGTGTCTGAGTTTTTGATTTTGGAGGTAGAAGAACTGTTCTGGATGATGACAAAGTCCAGAGAGTGGCAACGAAAATGCACGACCAAAGTTGGGAGCAGAAGAGAGGGTGAACGGAGATGAAGAGTTCAGGGAACCCAGGAGCCAGGATGTTGGGTCTTAATATAAATGTTGAAGTCACACAGGATGTTGACATTAGAATCTGGATATAGAGACTAAGATTTAGTAGGTAATAGTGACAGAGAGTAGTATAGGATGGTAGAGCCAAAAGCCCAAGTCTTGATGGAGAAGGAGTTTTTATAAGAGGGTTCAGGAATGGTAGTGTGGAAATGGCTGTATGGAACAAGGAGGCGCTACTCCTGCCTCCAGACTCTGGGGTATGTGGTTGAGCAAATTCTCCTTGAGAAAGCTGTGTGGAAAATTATATCTTCAATACAGAGCCAGCATTCCACAAAATTGGGGCAAAATACCTACATTCTAGAGTTATCAGGATTAAATGAGATAGTTTATGTTGAAATGCCTATCATATAAAATTTACAATGCATAAAGTACTATGATAAGTGATTTGTATGCATTGCTTCATTTAATCCTACAGTCTGATAGGCAAGTACTATTATTATCTGCCATTTAAAAATGAAAAAGCTGAGTTTTTAAGGCTTCCCAGTTCCGAGGTGGCACATGTGAACCCAAGCAGTCTAAGGCCAGAGCCCACATGTTTAAACACTATTATACACTATTTTTGTTTTGAAAACAAAATGAGTTGTCTGTATGAATGAACTCAAGATATGGATTTATTTTAAAATGTTTTGAGGTAAGCGTAAATTAAGTCAGGCAAACATTTTTGGTAAATATGAAAATTCTCAAATGTGCAGTATTTGTTATTTTTAGCATAAAAATCCCACTGTGTTATATCCTACTTGTGAGGCAGGAAGAAGAATTAAGGCCAGTAAATAACTTCTTTGAGCCTGGTGACTCAAGGCAAGTCTACAAGGCTATTTTGGACTGTTTGATCTTGATTGATGACTATGAAATAACAGGGTGAGTCAGGGAAGAGATGAAAATAAATTTGGAGTAAATGTAGCTAATGGTAGGAGTAGGTGGAAATAAAAGAAAATATGCATTCCTTAATATGGATCAGAGAAGGGATGGTGCAGGGGGCTGAAGTTTGTTATGTCCTTCATGTGTCTTGCAAGGGGAGAATGGTCACTTGTATTGAGCTGTGTCTCTAGGCTATCAGGAAAATCAGCATAAGTTAGAGCCCAGAGATTCTAAGAACTCAGCTCATTCCTAAGAGGCAAATGGGGGTAGCGGTAATGACCAAATCACAGGATGTTTCACCTGGCCTTGGGCAGTATTTGGACCTCCTGGTCCTCATATAATCTTACACTGAAATTCAAGATAAACATTCTCATTCTTTCCTTCTTTGAAGAGCATAAGTCCACATAGTGCTCTATAATTCTGCCATCCGGACAGTGCCATTGCCCTCTGCCGTGCACACTGTGTTAAGATAAAAAGGGTGCACAGAGATTCAGGGTCAAACTAAGGACATTCTGGATCATGTCAGAGAATGGACTGATAGTATCACTCTCTACACTAGCAATTGAAACTGGAGGAGAAATATATCATGAGAAAAGATTAAATTTTATTTTAGGATTGACATTTATTTTAGCATTTTCTTTCTTTTTTTTCCCAAGAAGATTTTTTTTTTTTCCTAACGCTGAAGGGACACTAAAGTAGTACCTCAGTTGATTCTTAACTCATTCAGAAATCTGTGCTATTTTCCTCATCAAGTTTGTCCCAGGGGTATAAGTAAACAAATATGTCACTTTTCCAACTTATGAAACAAAATGACCAGACTGAATTTGTTCATTAGCTGGTGGTACTCTCTTGAGCAAAAAAGCTTTTAAAAAGTACATTGAGAGCACAAAAATTCCAGGGAAATTTTTCCGCAGTACCCAGTGAGAAATTTCAGACAACTACAACTTTCCTTCATTTTAGAAGCCCAGTTACTGAAGTGTTTGGTTCTAAGAATCGTTAGGG
>NW_006438113.1:22053272-22130137 GCF_000325575.1 Pteropus alecto | reverse complement strand
ACTCTTCTTGGCAGATACTGAGATGTTTGGTTTGTTTTCACTTTGCATTGATCTCAGGAATGTTAAGAGGCATGTTTTCATGCAAACCATACTTTAATAAAAAGATGACTATGGTTAAATCCGGTCCCATGGGATATCTAAAAAATAAAACTTATGTATGTATTGGAAAACCTAGTGCTTCTGTCGCCAATTCTGCCAGGTTCACAGAGAGGGCCTTTCTGGAAGGTTTTACATCAATTCTGTCCATTCTGATTAGGAAGGCAGTTCCTAGCTTTTTCATTTACGATTTGTCAGCTTTTCCATTGAAGATCACTTCTCGGAACACAAACTTCTGGTGTGTTTCTAACCCCTCCAAGACTTGCTGATGGCATGCAATCCAACGGCATGCAAAACACACATTCTGCACCATATCTTTGCCTAAAAGTTTGGTGTGAAATTCCAAGTTTTGTAAGTCTAGTCTTTCTCACATGATCCCATACAGCTGTCTTCAGATCCAGGAAATCCTTGGACGAAAAGCAAAAATTAAGATCCTCTGCTTTCTGGAATGTGAGGAGCTTTACACAAGGGGGTAAATGATTCCTGGCATGTAAACTGGAACAAGTCTCAGTTGTTCCATTTCATTCTGGAAAAAGTCAACATTGTTAACCAGATGTACTTCTGTTAGCGTCCAGAATTACAATAAAAAATAAGAATGAAAAAGAGCCTGATTTTGTCAGGAAGCTTAGATGACAGTTCAAACCCTTCCACCGACTAGATGCATGACCCTGGGTGATCACATACTCTGCATGGGAAATGGCTTCTCCTTTGGTAAAATGAAATGGTTGGGTGTGTTGGAATCTAAACCCCTCTAGCTTTCAAAGCCAGAAAGTTCTGGAGAAAATGAAAATGTCTTGTCCTAGGTTTCACAGTACTACCCCATATCACCAGTAGATGGCAGACTTGCATTATAATCTGAAATTGATACCACTACGTGATACTGATCATCCCAATGATGATGAAGCTTACTAAAGTGGGTACAGAATAATGACCATTAAAAAAAATGTTGTTCTTAACCAGCAAATAGAGTCTTCAACCCCTGGGCAAAGATTCTCTGTTTCCATTAACCTGACGGGGTCTCCACACTTGCATAACTGACACCTAAAGGCAATATATCCACTGGAGAAAGCCTTACATGTTTTCTCTCACTTGCTCTCAATTATTAATTAATTTAACAACTATTTGTCAAGTCCTATGTGTTCCAGATCCTGTGCTAAGTGCTAAGGATACAGAGATGAACAAAAAAGATACCCCCAGTACTCAGGAAGCTCATCCTCCAGAAGGCTAGCCAGGCCATCGAACAAGTAATTGTCACTGTGGTGAGATTCTGTAGAGAAGTACATAACTGACCATGTAACACTGGTGCTGAGGGTAAGAGGGGTGTTAAGAATAACTTCTTTGGCGAAGTACCGAATATTCCAGAATGAAAGAAGACTGGTTTAACAAATAGGAAATTAGTAGGGGAAAGAAGGGGTCCAGGCAGAAGAAGAGCATGTGCAAAGATTCATAGTCAAGAGAGGGTAAGGAGCGTTACAGGAACTAGAAGAAGCCAGAATGCCCATGGAAGAGCCAGGCAGAGAGTGGTATGAGATGAGGAGGAGACTAGATCTCATGGGGTCTTCTAGGCCATGAAAAAGAGAAAACTGATTTTACAGAATTCTTGATTTCCCCATGACTTCATTGGCAAGGGCAATTTTATCAAAAATAGATAGCTGGCATCTTGGTGAACAAAGAAGCATGGCCCAATAGTAAAAGAAAGAACAGGCTCATTTCGACTGAGAAGTAGAGGAGCAGAACATGGAGATCTGGGAATCAAAATAGGCTTGGATTGGTTTAAATCAAAAGAATACTTACTCCATTTCTAGGATTGATAAATCTACCCTTTGATGGCCAGCACCTAATATGGCAGCAACTAGCCTGTCAAAGTGACACAATAATCTCTATCATATCTGGGTACTGTTGGCTTTATTCTTCTTCACACTAACCTAGCTACCTGTGGGCCAGACTCTGAAATTTCCACTTACACTACAAGAATTTGCAATATCATGCAACCACAGAGTTTGGCTGAAGAGGCCTCTGCCACCTCTCATTTGCCTACCAGCCCCTCACTCATCAAAACTCTGCATCAATTAAGCAACTGTTCTCTGAAAATCTCAGCTTTTCAATTTCATGGCCACTCAGCAAATGACACTGAATTAGTCCCTGGAGTGTTTCTACACAGTAGAAGGAACAAATAACATGTCATCATGGATTTTCTGGCAGTAAAGCCAAGGCAGATATTGGATTTTAAAGAAAAATAGGGTACAGACGAGTCATCACTTAATTTTAAAAGCAAAGTTAGGTTTGTGATCTGCCATGAATCTTGGTGGGCCCACGAAGTTGAAGGTTAACAAAATTATATCTGTGAACTCAAACGATTAGTCCATATACTGTTCTCTCCCCCAGTTCTGCTTTAAATTGGCTGGTATAGTGACTATTGTGTATCTAGACATTTGCTTTTAAAGTATGCAAAATCCAAAGTCGATGACTCTTTCTCACTGTCTTTATGTAGAGCTAAGCATATTAACATAATGCAATTTTGTGTGTGAGAAATCAGAGATGCTTTGGGGCAACTGGAAATGTTTCATTTACCTTGCATTGACATCCTTAGATTACCCAGCAAAAAAATCAAGAACTATTTATTTTCAGGCTTTGCTGCAGTTTGACAGAATACAGTGGCCAGCCATATATTTTCACCCATCTCCTTGCTTAATCTAACCATATGTCTAACTGTAGGCTACTATAAATATAATGAAGATCTCTTTGGGGATGTAAGCCCAGAGTCTTAGACAGTTTTATTAGTATTCATAAATATTTATGTTCCAGATGTAATTGTATTATTATAGTTTTATATATACTCACACATAAAACTCATGAGGCTACTTATTTTATTAACTTAGTCATGCCCCCACTCCTTGGCAGCAAACTGTATTGGAGATGATAAAAATAAGGACTTGTCAGTAGCTTGGTCACATGGCTTTAAATAGGACCCATTTTCCTAGAACCATTGTGCTTAGGGTTAGCCTGGCCCATTGGTGGGTCAAAATGCCCTCCCCTCCTTGTAGCACTCTTCTCTCCTCCTGGCCCGAAATGCCACTTTAGAGACAATCATAGATGGCACCATCAGTTAAGAGACTGCTTTCCATTGGTAGAGACATGAGAAATGCCCTTCTTATGCATTACACACAACCATGAGCTACCTAAAGCTAGGTACAGTTCTGTGTGCATTAATCAATCTCCTCTCTCTTCTCCTTTCAAAAAATAAAATTGTATCCATTCTAATTTATATGAAAAGTGAATAGTCTCTGGTATATCTTGGTCTTCAAGAGGTCCAATTCCAGAAAAGAGCCTCAAGGGCTTCACTGACTATCTGAAGAATAATGAACTTCACAGAAGATGTTGCTAGAATGCTGAGGGGCAGGGGGAAAAGCAGCACAGTGAAACTTTTTAAAGAAATGAAGATAGCAACGCGATCAAGACAGAGGCGTTTTCTCTGCTTATGTCCAGGCACCTCTAGCTAGACAAAATGAGGGCACACATATTGACTAGGTGACTTTGAAAGGACAGATACAGGAAAGACCAAGAGAGCCATTTTCTACGTCTTGTTCCAGAGTGAGGCTGATAGTATGTTAGAGCTAGAAAAGACTTATTTTAAGGTGTCTCCCTCAGTTTTCAGGTAATTGGACTAAGTTCAGAGAGGCTGAAAGTCACACAAGAGTCGAATCACAGATCTGTTAGGGCTGTAGCTTGAACCCACTTCTGATTACCAGGGAGGTCCAATTTCCTCCTCACTGCATAAAAAGCAAGCTGGAGAAGAAAGGTGAATAAAGAAACAGTTTAATTGCACACCCAGGAATTCTTTAGCTGGCTGAAATGGATACTTTCAGGAAAGCAATTCTCCTGCGAAGAAACAGTAAAATGCTATCCTCAGATTACCCTTGACTAAGGACACTAAGCCTTTGGTGTGACCTGTTGGATACAGTCCTATCTCTAAGACAGTCCACAGTGGAGGATCTGTTCTTTTTGTCTATCTGATTTATACACACAATCCTGGACCCCATGTGCCTATTGGAATTCTTCACCCATGTCTGATCTCCTTCTTTTGGCCAAAACAAATTGTTGCTTCCAAATTAAAATACAGTTAAAAATTTTGTTCTTCAAGGCCAGATGTGATGTCTTCAGCCCAACACGTCTCTATATAATCTGTTAAAACTATCCACGTCATCATGCTGAGGGGGTCTAAAAAGCACTCCTAGAGCCATCCTTCCCTACCTAGCCACCATGCCCTGCTCATCTGTCCAGCAGCAAAATAAAAACAGGAATGGGAAGACAGAACTTGGGTCTTAGCTATATGACCTTGGGCAAAACTCAATGTCTTTGAGCTTCAATGTCCTTAACTACAAAACACAGATTAAAATCCCCACTATCCATGCTTTATAGTGGTGAAGTCCAAATGTGGAGAGGTATGTTAAAGAGTTCGATAAACTTAAAGCATTTTGTAAATTCAATGCATTGTTAGTAGCCCTTGTGAGTGATGTATTGTTAGTAGCCCTTGTGAGTGGTAGGAATCTGAAGCCAGGTATTATTCAATGCATTGTTAGTAGCCCTTGTGAGTGATGGCATGGTAGGAATCTGAAGCCAGGTACGGAGAACTCCCAAGTATTCTTAAGATCCACGCCCTGAGGGCTCCCTGCTCAACCTGCTCATGGAACCAGCTCTGCCTCTAGGTTTTCTGAGAGAATCACTCTCATGGAGATACACGATTTTACATCATCCTTAATACATCATGGAGATAACCTCTTCCCACTGTCGCTACTAACCCGGAAGCAGAGGTAGTTTAGGAAAGAACCAACTTTTTCTCATTATCAGGCAACCACATAGGTTGTCTTTATGGTATTTTTCCAGAAGATGTTTGTCTAGTGCCTCAAAACTTTCCTTGTGGCCTCCTTGATTATCTTGCTAATTCCTCGACAGAAATTTCATCTGGTATCCCTACTTTTTCACTTGCTGTGTGCACTGTGCAATAAAAAAATGTTTTTTCTAATTGCCTTTTGAGCCAAGAGTACCAAAATTCGGTCCCTGCATTTCTGAACGAATTTCCTCTGAAACAAATCTTTGTAGTAAAACTCTCTTAAACCTGGCATATCCTTTTCTTTTCACACATTTACCCTATAAATTCACATCTTCGTTTTCTCAGCCCTCTGACATCCTGACAGACGGTATAATTTACATAGTGAATTAAAGCTGCTCTGCCTTTGCCCTCCACAGGATGCCATCTGAGCACAGGCTGAGCATCTGCCCTTTCTCACCTGTGATGTTTATGGCAAGAGCTCCATGAACTAATTGTGTTTGCCTCCTTTTAGATCTAGTTTATGCTTGATAATTTTGGAATACAAATCAGATCAAGTGCGGAACATTTGGCAGATCATTTGAACTGCCAACTCAGTCTGTGCAGAGCTTCAGGAAATAGGCATTTCCAGACAGACGAAAGGATTTGAAAAATATTAGAAGTTTAGGTAAATGGGAACATTCTGTATGTCCAGTAAATGTTACAAGGAACCTGGTGAAGTTCAGGTAGTAGTAGCCCAGAAAGTTGCTGGAGACATCCCATATCTCCTACCACCTTGGACCAGAGTTCTTCTGAGACTATAATTTTAAAATTTCTCACCCCATCAAAAGGATAAGTTGAATATTTGAACACATTCTATAATCAGAATTCTATAGATGGATGGGATATTTCTACATAGAACTGGGGAGAATGTACAGTGGTAGTCAATTTCAATTCCATTCCTCTTATTGAGGAATTGATGGCTAAGGGAATAGTTATGATTCTTATTATTGTCATTTACTTTTACCACAACTTATTGTTTTGAAAATTTTGACCTAAAGAAAAGTTTATAAAAAGTGTAATGAACTACTGTCTATCCTTCACCCAGATTTACAATTGTTAAATTTTGTCACGTTTGCTTGTTCTTTCTATATTTTACCCTTTTCTCCAGAAACACTGAAAATAAGTTGCAGACATCATGATGCTTCACCCACAAATACTTTAGAATATTTCTGCAAATCACACTATCATTATTATATCCATGTAATTTACCATTGATATAACTTTTAAATAAATTTTTATTGAGATGTAATTTATATACAATGAAATATTCAGATTATAGTATGCAGTTCAATTGGTTTTGACAAATGCATATAATCCATGCCTCTGTCAAAATATGTCCCCATCAAGATAAAGGGCATTTCTAGCATCCCAGAAAATTCCCTCATGCTTTTTCCCAATATTCTTCACTCTCAGCAGCAACCACTGATCCGATCTCTGTCACCATAGATTAATTGTGCCTCTTCTAGAACTTCATATAAATAGAGTCATACAGTGTACATATTTTAGTTTAGTTTTCTTCTCTCATAATATTTCTGAAGTATTCATCCAAGTTGTAGGGTGTAGCAGTAGTTTATTTCTCTTTATTGTTGACTAGTATTACATTAGCTAAATATAGCAGTTTGTAATCCATATCAGCTGGTCTGATTTTACTTATTATGAACATTGTTGTACAAAGTTTTGTGGACAAATGATACAATAATATTGCTTCATATACAGCCTATATTCATATTATCCCAAATGTCCCCCAAATATCCTTTATGGCTTTTTGTTTTCATTCCAGGATCAAATCAAGAATCACATATTACATTTGGTTGTCCTTTCTCTTTGTTGTCTTTTAATTGAGAACAATCCCACTTTTAAAAAATATCTTTTATGACGTTTTATTTAAAGCTTGAGATAATTGTCTTGTAGCATGTCCCTTGTTCTGAATTTGTTGATAATTTCCTCATGATTAGGTTATATTTAAATCTTTTTTGTAAAAAACAAACACAGATGAATGATTATGAAAGCCACCCTCTAAATAGTCCCCAAGGATCCTCACCTCCTGGTGGTATACCTTTGTGTAGTACCACCCACATTTAATCAGGTCTGGTCTGTGCGACCAATAGAATACTGTGGATGTGATGATGT
Organism: Pteropus alecto; assembly: GCF_000325575.1. Lineage (NCBI taxonomy): Eukaryota > Metazoa > Chordata > Mammalia > Chiroptera > Pteropodidae > Pteropus > Pteropus alecto. Next base: position 22,123,041 of record NW_006438113.1, on the reverse strand, counting down.
GTGTTTTCCAAACCTAGGTTATAAAAGCATTGTGGCTTCCACCTTGAGCTCTTGGTTTCCCAGCTCTATGGGAAGCCAGGTGTGTTGTGATAAGGACACTCAAGCAGCACTGTGGAAAGGCCCAGGTGGAGAAGAACTTTCCAACACCAAATGGCCAGCCATGTGGCATTTGGAAATAGATAATCGATCCCCAGTCAAGCCTTCAGATGACTATATTTCCAGCTGACATCTGAATGTGACCACATGAGAGACCCCAAGCTAGAACTTCCTAGCCAAAACCTTCCTGAATTGCTTACAGAAATATGAGAAATAATAAGTGGTTACTGTTGTTTTAAGCCATCAAGTTCTTGGGGTATGTATTTATTATGCAACATTAGATAACTCATATAGTAATATTGTATCTTTCCCACTGAATGACAGCAAGCTTCAAATTTCATTATCGGTGGTACTAACTTTGATCATTTGGTTAGATTAGAATCCACCAGACCTCTCCATCTCTTTTTCTCTCTTGAGTATCACCATCATCAAATCATGAGTATGGACTTACAGATGAATTTTTATTCAATTTATTATAATCCAAAATCCTCATTTTTTCTTTTACTCCACTTATTCAAATTTGGTTATTTGGAGCCCCTTCAAGATACCTCCAGAGTCATTTGGAAAATCCACCCTGGTCTTCGAGCATTTTGAGGGAATAATCTTAATGCTAGTACAGTCTAGATCTTCTCTGTGAATCTCACAGTCTATACAACCCTGGGGTTTATGTTTCTTGTTTCAGGTCCCTTATTAATAATTGCAGAATTCATATTTATTGAGCATCTACCAGCTCTAGCATTGTTGTAGGCAGTGGGGATATAGGCCTAGATAAAAATGTGAAAAACAACAACAGAAAATCCCTGGTCTTATAGAATTTGCGTTCCAGTGAGAATGTTCTCGCATTTTACTTGTGTAACTTTTCAGGTTGTTTAAAAGGCCATGCCTTCATTTCCTGCTTCTGTAGGGATTTTGTTTTCTGCTCTTTCGTATGTAGCCTGTTTGCTTCTCTTCTTAATTAAGATGGCTGCTTATTGCCATAGATCTCTTTCTCATCTTCTGAGTTCTTATATTTGAGTTCACTTTGGCAGTTTTGTTTTCTCCATGGGATTGGCAATTCTTTAGTGTGCTATTTACAATGAAAGACATATTTTGAACCTTTTGGACAGGGAAAAAGTCATTTTTGTCTGAGAGTCCAGCTGAAACTAACTCCTGTATTCTGCTTCTTCTTCATGATACATCCTGTGTAACACCATTAAATCTCTCCCAGCAGCAGTTGTTTGGCGCACTACTGTTTAATCAAGTAATTCTAATAGTGTGTGGGCTACATAAACACCTAGACAACACTAAGCACACAGTCAAAGCACAGACAATGCCTACTGAATGTAATTTAATAAACTGTTGGGTCGATGACTGAATTGACTAACTATACATGAGGCTTGCTGTTTCAGTATTACATAGGTTTTTTATTTTATGTTGAAGGTTAAAATCTTATCCAACCTATGGTCATTTGAGGCTTCTTTCCTGTATGCAAACTGCTAATTCCAAGCAATAGAGACTATTGATCTCTTTCTATTTTCTTTAAAGATTTTGTGTCAATATCTTCTTCCACCTTTCCTTTATACTAGTGGTTCTCAGTTGGGGGCAATTTTGCCCCCAGGGGACATGTGGCAATGTCAGAAGATATTTTCAACAGCATGACTAGGAAGTGCTATTAGCATCTAGTGGTAGAGGCCAAGGATGCTGCTAAACATACTACAAAGCACAGGACAGCCACCTACAACAAAGCACTCATTATGTGGTCCAAATGTCAATAGTGCTAAGGTTGAGTAATCCTGATCTATACACTTGGTCTAAGTCATCCTATAATATGTAAAAATGCTAATCTCCAGAGTATAATAGGGAGTTGTTTAAGTGATATTCAAACATAGCTCTTGAGTAACATAAGTAGTATCACTGGTAATAGCAGCAGAATCAAATTTCAGGGGCAAATTAATAATATATGAGTTATTGGGAGAACTGATTTTCACAAAGAATGATGAAGAAAAGTTTGATTTTTTGCTGTTCTCTATAGGCTTTTTAAGGGAATTCAACCCCTCCACCTGTGTTCTTTCTTCACTGTATCTCTTTTGGGTACATCTGTAAAGGAATGGTCCAGGGACCCAGCAAAAGATGCCTTTATCATCTCCTTGCCTTGCAAAGCCTTTGTTTCCTTAACCTGGCTTGGCCTAACAGTTCCCACCTTATGTGTTATAGAATACCAACTTCGTTCTTGAGTAGTGGTCGCCCTCACTCTGCTTGGGACCTTGCTTCAGGTCACTGGGCCATTAGCTGCCTCTACAGGCACTGAGCAAGTGAGGTCACACAAGCTGTGGAGGTAGAAATTACCCCAGTTCTTTTGCATTTGGCTTGGAATCCCATGGGGCATTCAATCCCCTCTCCTGTGGTGTCTTTGTGAGCCTTCCTTTAACAAATGCCTACTTGTTCTTCCTCAAAGCTCACAGGGTGTCAAAAGCCAAGACTGAGCTTTCGTTTGCATTCCCGAGCCCACTGGCATGACCTCAGGAATCCTGCAGCTGCAGCATGAATAGGACCATTTGATGGTTCAGCTGAGGGCTTAAGTGGAATTGGATGGCACAGAATCTTCCCGTTAACAGCACTGTCATGTCTTCAACCAGACTCAGACTAACGCTCTTTGGAAAAATCACTTGCTTGTCTGGGTTCCCCACCTTGCAACCCTTTGCAAAGAATGAGCATCAGGGATCTGGTTTCTTCTCCCCCAGCACCAACACTGGGCTTGGTACACAGTGTTCAGTAAATATTGATTACACTAAACAACCGAAACCAAAGTGCCAAAATGAAGTCTTAGAGACTAGTTGGTACTGTAGGAGAGGAAAAAAAAAAATCTTTTTCTTTACCCATTTTAGCTTTTCTGTCTGGAGACTTGTAAATCAGACTGACAAAAAACAGATTAACAAGAGAAAAACAAACAAGTTTATCAACATGTGCATCACACATGGAATACTCAGAGAAGAATAACTCAAAAAGGTGGTTAGAAATTGGGCTTATACAGCATCTTAACAAAGGAACACCACATTTTTAGAGAAGGGACAAAACAAGGGGAAAAGACTGAGTTTCTAAGGGTGGAAAATTGTGGAAAGGCAAATATATGGAGAAACTAATGATAGATAAGGGCTAATTTTAGTAGAGTCCTCTAGTGCTGCCTCTGGGCTGATGAGGGTCTAGAGTTGTCTCTGGTGATTAACTTATGTCTTGCTTGGTAGAGACTAGAGTGGGGAACCCCTTTACAAATTTATGTCCTACTTTTAGGCACACTGGGAGAGGACAGAGAGCTTCTCTTGTATCTGCTTCTTCTCAATTGCTTTCAACTTAAAATAACCCTCATGCCAAAGTGGCATATATTCTGTAACCCTTTTGTCCTATTTTTATTTATCTCCACACCCATTCTTTTGCCCCCATCTCTAGTTTAAAGAGCAATGTTTCCTGAAAGAAATAATTTTCAGTAAGAGCAATAATGTATTTCTTCGCAGTCAAAGAAATCCCAGCCTTAGCACCAGGCACATTGTTCTCACACCCTGAAGCTTATTTCCACAGGGCCAACTGAGTGTGTCCGACCCTCAAAGAAAACCCAAAGACCTTAGACAGGTTCTGGAGTCTTTGACCCTCTAGCCTCAAAGCTCTTCACTTCTCTCTAATATCTATACTCTGAGTTCACTAAGCCTCTTTCCATTCATTGAATTGACTTTGCTCTCTCTACCACCAAGCCTTTGTACATTCTGTTTTCCATAACACTCTTCCTGCTTTTCTTTGTGGGACTAACTCCTACTCAGGCTGCATTTTGCTTACACCAGTGATTCTCAAAATTTGCTGCATATTAGAATCATGTTGGAGCTTTTCACACTCTATCCCAATAAAACCAGAATCTCTGCGGGTGGAAGCTAGGCATCACACTTTTTAAAAAATTGCCCAGATAATCTCAATGAACAGCCTTGTTGGAGAACCTGTGTGGTTCAGACAGATGTTTCTCAAACTTTAATGTATATAGGTATCACCCTGACTCAGTAAATCTGAAGTGAGACTTAATATTCCACATTTCTAACAGGTTCCCAAGTGAGGCCCGTGTTGTGATGCTGCTGGTCTACAGACCATACTCTGAGTAGCAAAGGAGACTTCAGTTCCTCTAGGACAGTGGTTCTCAAAGTGTGGTCTCCAGACTAACAGCATCAGTATCACCTGTAAAAATGTTAGAAATGCAAATTATTAGGCTTCATCCCATACCTGCTGAATCAGAACATCTGGGGTGAAGACCAGTAGTCTGTGTTTTAACAGGCCCTCCTGCTGATCCTATGCATGCTCACATTTGAGAACTGCTATTCTACAAAGTATTCTTGAGACTCTAAGACTAAGGTGATTTCTCTCTCTCTAGCCTCTCTGCCTCACCAGAGCATTTTGTACTCCTCCCTGCTGTAGCATCTTTTATACATACTGATTAGTTGTCTGTTCATTGGCCTATATCCCAAACTAGAGAGAAAAGTCTGTGACTGTTGGGCCCGTGGGATCCCTATGACCTCGCACAGTGGCTGGCACCTACTAAGCACTCAGTAAATATTTCTTGAATGTATTAGAGAAGGACAGAAAATTAAACTGCATCTTAGGGCATTGTTCTTTCCAGGTAATTTTCTCTGTGGTTAGACATAAAGAATGGGGAAAATAGAAAACAAGGTTAGAAAATACCGTCAATGTCACCATAGTGCCCACTGAGTGACCCTTAGAGGGCGAAGTCCAGGTTTCCATGATTCCTCTCTTTAGTAAAGCAAATGGCAGTTTAATAAATGCTTTTCTGAGACTTCAAAGATAAAAGTTGGGGAAGGGGAAAGGGTGGTTGTTTGGCAGATTTTCTGTAGAATTATCTGGCAGTAGTGTCTTCCCTGGTTTTTTTCCAGGGAACATGATGAAAAGAGAAAGTAATTTAGATTCTTTTCACATTCTACTCTCCGCGATTTTTTCTCTTTACCTCATGGGGTCATTTCCCTGATATTCCTCTCAACAGAAACATCTCCATTACTGTTAGGGAACAAAGGTGAGGGCATGCTGATTGCTAGGGCCCATAAACACCACTGTTTTAGCAGTAAGATAAAGGGAGAGAGACTCTTACCATCCCTTAGAGGCAACTATACGCAAGTTCCAGGGAGTATCCCTAGCAAATTCATTATGGTTGGTATAATTATGTTGGAAGATGTAAAATTGCTTCTAATCTACCAGGAGAGGCATAGCGGGCATCCACAATTCTTTTCCCTGGGATCACAGAATCCCAAGACAAATGTTCAGGCCCAACTCTAGACCAATGAAATCAGAATCTCTGAGAATAGGGCCTGGGTATTTGCATTTTTAAAGTGGCTGGGGTGATTCTAACCTGTGCATCTTGAGAACCACTGGCTTGGTGTTAAGACCAGGGCAGGGCTTAGAAATCACCCGACTCAGTGCCATACAGCAATTAAAATGAATGAAGTAGCTCTGTATACAGAATAAACCATCACGGTATGGTGTGTTAAAAAAAAAGTTATAGAATAGAAATGTAGAAAGATAATCACAAAATTGACTCCCAATATTACATATTCTCTATATTATTTATGTATAGGTAAAAGTCTGCAAGAGGATTAGAAGGATGTTCTTTCATTTCTTTCTGGCAGTTGCTTCTCTGGGAGGGGGAAGAGGCTAAGGAGGGACAAGGTGCTGAAAGAGGTGAGCCGTACTTGACTTATATTTTAAGAAAAAGTCTTCAAACAAATATTACAAAATGTTAACGATGGTCTCCTTCGGCTGGAAGGTATATACATAATTACATTCTTTTGTGGTTTTCTTTTTTCTTTTTTTTTTAAAGTTCTCGGTCGGGGCCGGGGGCTCTGGACTCCCTCCCACCTGAGGCCTCTGCCACTGACCTCTGCCGAATCACAGATCGCCCTGCCTGGACCGCAATCTCAGCATTCCTTTAAGCTCCCCTGACGGAGGTTCACCGCCTCCCCGACGCCGGGGCTCTCGGCTCGACGGCTGCAAGCTGCGTTCCCTGCCTCCGCCCCTTTCCAGGGCAGGGGGTGCGGCAGCGGCTCTGAGCTAGACGCCCAGCGCGGTGGCCGCCAGCCTCTAGGGCACCGCGGCGTGACCGGGTAGGTTGCAGCGTTTGTCGCTGCAGAGCCTGTGCTCAGGTGGGCGTTCGTGGGCGGGAACCCCGCAAGGAAGGCAATCAGTCTGCTTGTATCCACGCTGAAGACCCACCCCCCTCTGAAGGCATCAACTCAGACACAAAGCTCAGATGAATGTGCTTCACTGCAGAACATGCAGCTGGATTATTGACTGGGGCTGAGAAAGGCATTGAAATGAAATCAGGAGACTGAAGAGATCTGCTCTCTTGATTCCGGCTCTCCCAGGATTTTTCAGGCTCCAGATGGACCTGGTCCAAAGCAAAAATCTCCTGTGATCCTAGCTAAAATTTGGCAGAGTCATCTGCATAAATCATTTTCTCTTAATAAAAAGCAACCGTGCAGTTGGCATATGCTGGGTTTCCCCCCTCCCATGTTCTGATGTGGCTGGCTCAGCTGTCACTGAACTGCTGGAATGAGCTGGATTTTTCCTCTTTCCTAGCAAGCCCTGGTAAAAAAGCCAACAGTGCCTGAGACCAGTTGAGGAGCCATGTTCATGGAGTAGTACAGCCTGCAATTATGCCAGGCAATCGGAGGCTTTAATGGATGAACAGCTGTCAAAGCACACTAGGGTGTTTGATAACCTCTAAGGCTACTTATTGTGAGTGGAAACCACAAGGTGAAAAAAGAGACAGGGATGGATGAGCTCATGTTTCTTTCCCCTCCTTGCCTTTGAAGAGTTTGAAAATACTGCCAAGTACTCCCTGGTGAGGATGCTCCTGGGGGCCCAGCGGGATTCTGGTTTGAAGAAAAAGGAGGAGAGGCACATAATTAAGGAAGAAAAAGCAGAAACTGGGGGCAAGGCCACACATTTATTGCAGTAATCCAAAGCATAGAAATACCATTCAGGGGAAGGGGGAAGAAGCCTTATTACCATCCGGTATCCCCAGCAGAGGAGCCGGAGATGGTAAGACGAGTTAGGAGCCCCCTCCACTCCAAAGTCTCCAAACAGAAGCATCCGCATTTTTGAGTTAGTGTCTCCCAGGATTCTGCCAGCTCCAGAAATTGAGCTCTAGTGGCATTCTAGGCATTGGAGAGTTTTATTGCTCCAGAAATTGAGCTCTAGTGGTGTTCTAGGCATTAGAGGGTTTTATTGCTGGATTGCAGTAGGAGGAATTTTCCTTAATGCCTGGGCACAGGAGGGCATTGACTCTCTAATGCAGGAACATCAGATAGGGCTCCATTTGCTTGTCAATTCTAGCTGAGTGGCAGTGGCTGGCTAGAGCCTTAGGTTGGGAATGGTTTTAAGGCCAGATCCAGGTGCTTGATTGATTAGTGTTGTCTTTCTTAGATGAGGAATGGTAAGGGAAGTACATGTGCTTCCTATCTGTCATCTCTGCTTTGGGATGCTTTTTCTTCTGTAGGGGTACCACCACCACTGACATCGGTGTAAGAATATTGATGTAATGATCTCTGCTTTAGAATTCTCTGCTAAGGATCTTTTAGTCTAAAAGGGAAGGCAAAAACAATTCAGCAATATTTTTTCCTAGGTCTTCTAGGTACTGTGGAATTAGGCAAATATATGATTCAAGTGACATTGAAATGCTCTTCCACTGGCTTGCCTCAGTTACCAAAATGCCTAAAGATGTTATACCAGAATGAACAGACCTTTGTTCTTAGGTTCATCCTCTGAAAATCAAACAGACCTCTATACTTAGGCTTACCTTCACAAAATTAAACAACTAGAAATTTGCAATTATATGGCTAAATAAATGTTCAGTGACTAAGTCTCCTTTCAAGGGTCTAATGTAGGTAGTTTTGAGCACAAATCCAGTTACGCAGTAAGTCCTTGGGCTTCTCAAGAATTAATATCGCTTATGTTGAAATAAATAAAAAAGAGTATCTGGAGCAGAACACTGACATCAATGTCTTGCTGCTTCTGGGAATATGAAAGTGCCCAGAAAAAACGACCTAGAACTTGAATCTAGACAGAGCTGAGTGGAAGGACAGGAGAGAGACTGTGGAGAGAGAGGAGAGAAAAGAATGAGAGAGACTCAAATCCTTTTTACAGATAGCCCCAACTCAACACAAATGTAAAATACTCAAACTTACCTTTAGAGCCTGTGGTAGGCTGACTAATTCCCCCTCCCCCTACCACAACATGTCCACATTCTAATACCTGGTCCCCATACATGGCAAAAGAGACTTTGCAGAGGCAATTAAATTAAGGTTCTTGAGATGGTGACATTATCCTAGACTACCTGAGTGGGCCCAATGTAATCTAGGTTGTCATGAGAGGGATGCAGGAAGACCGCAGTTGATGAAGAGGCCGTGATAGAGGAAAGAGAGGTCCGAGTCACCCAGGTGATGAGCCAAGGAATGTGGGCAGCTTCTAGAAGGTGGAAAGGCAAGAACAGATTTTGCCCTGGACCCTCCAGAAGGAACACAGTCCTGCAGACTCATTTTAAACTTCTGACCTCCGAAACTATAAGAGAATAAACGTGTGTTGCTTTAGCTGCCAAACTTGTGGCTGTGTGTTATAGCAGAAATAGGAAACCAAGACAAGAGCTCCTGGCTGACTTATGAAGTGTCTCTTCCATACTCACAGATTTTAGGCTTCCTGAAGCCTCATTCCCATAAACAACTGTTTTTAGGAGAGAAGGCCCCATTATGTGTTATTTATAATTAATTTTAGTCATACATTTCAATCAACCTCAGCAGTGTTTGACTAATGGCCAAGTTTGTCCACCTTAAAGGAATTCTAAGCACAAGGACCCATTCCTGATCCCTCTACATGTAAGGCTGCCAGCTTATCACCAGAGGAATATCTATGTCCTGGATAGGAAGAATCTTTAAGGTGGGAAATCCCTGAAGTCCCAGCCTGTGAGATAAGTTTGCCATGATAGGGTATCAAACTCGCATTTTTAAATAATTTTTTATTGTTCTGTGTCAGTTAGGAGGCTATGAGACCTGCCTTTATATTAGCCCTTCATTTATCACAATGAGGGAAAGAAGTACTTCAATTGGGCATATGGACTGAAATCATTTGTATCTTTTAAGGCTAGTAAAGCTGGTGAAACGCATTGAAAACTTCTTTCAGAGAAACAGGCCGTAGGTTCCATGAGGCCAAGACCAGGACCTGTCTTTAACCATCAGTGAGTTCCAGCAACTAGAAGAGCACCTGGCACAGTACAGACATTCAAGCAATAGATCTCAGTTGAACAAATGAGTGAACTAAAAAGTATATACTCTTTAATGGTGGTTGTTCACTATGTGAATTTCCCTAAAGCTAAATGACACATATAGAAAATACTAAAGGCTTTTGCTGATTTTTGCCAGAAATATAGTGGTCTTTAAAATGGTAAGAAAAAAAAGATTTCCTTGCATATGATCATTGGTATGATTACAGGAGATTTTAATGTTCTCCTTTGTCTGTGTTTTTAAATGTTACATGTTGTACATAATTTACATTTATTATCAGAAAAAAAGTTAATTTTTTAAAAAGTAGATTCTTGGGGAATATGGTTAGTTGGTTATAGTTGGATGACCTTGCTTGGGGATGGCTTTAGCTATCAGAGCGATGCATTAATTTCATGAACATAGTTGATTATTGATCCCTGGTTTTTTTTACAGGAAAGTGAGACATGGAAATAGCCAGAAGATATGGTTTAATATTATAATAAGGAGTGATGAGTTGAATCAGACCTGAGTCTGTCCCTTACTAGTTGTTTGACTGTAAACAAGTTACCTAGCTTCTCTCAACTCTAATGTTCTCATCTGTAAAATGGGATAAGCATACCTCACAGGACTATTCGGAGATTAAGTGAGACATAGGTTGTACAGTATTTAGCCCCATGCCTGGCACATTATAAGTATTCAATACATATCAGCACTTATTATTTTTATTATTAACAAATGGGACATCCTTGGCCTTGATGCTGACAGTTCCTGCTGATATGTAAACTGAATTTTTAGTGCACACAAATGGAATGCACTGGGAATTCCTGGTTTTTTTCCTAGCAATAATTAGAAATGACAGAGTCATTAGGTGGTTAGAGGACATAATTAACCTTTTGGCACTCAGCATTCTCCTTTGTATGAGAAGGAGATAGGATGGAAGGCCTTTAAGAATCCTCCCTGCCCTAAGATATTATGTTTATAGGATTTATTTTTGCATTGGAAACCTTCATTTAAAAGATAATGACTTTTTGTAAAATTTACCTTTTTTTTTTTTTTAAATGAACTGCAATCTAGTTCCTTCTACAATATATTGTCCCAGATGAATATCTGGGAACATAATAAGAAAGATCCTGGTATATAATTTCATATACAGGGCTGGAGGTAGATTCTATTTTTGTTGTTATTATTTAGAAAAATGAAATTACATTTGTCTTGAAAATGGACTGGAGGACAAGCAGGGCTAATAATTTTAAATAACCATGCATTGTTAAAGAGTGTGAGAGCTAATCATTTCAAGGTGAGCAACTTTGTGATGGAGAAATTTCAGATTGTACCTGACTAAAATGAGTAGTAACTTTTTGTTTTATAGATGACTACCCCATGACTGCCCAGGGCTACCAATTATAGTGCCACCTCATCTAGTCTTTCACTCTGTCCCTTTTCCTCCTCATCAAAACTTACCTGCCCAATGTTTCATTCCCCCCGGGGCCTTGCTTCCAGTTGCTATGGCAACAGCTAGCTAACCCAGGCTTAATGTGCTCTTCCTTCTTTCTCAAGCAAGGGATACTTCTGGAGACAATCTTTTTCTGGAAGTGAAATGACACTAATGGGAGGATCTCACACTAAGACTTAAGACTGACATTTTGAAACAGGTAGCCTGTGGTACCTCAAATTACAACATGGAAGCCGTCTTCCTCCCTATCTGTACAGCCAGCTTGGTACCTTGTTATTCTTGTTTTTTCCTTTTGCTAAACATCTATGTCCTGCTGTGATAACAGTGACAAGCTGGCTGTGGTCTGTCCTATAGAGAAATACTGAGTGCTGTGACTACACAAGTGATATTCAAATCCAACCAGCCGGTACTTCTTCCTAATGCAGGAAAAAATGACTCTCACTAACGCAGGAAAAAATGACACTGGAGAAAAAAAAACTAAAAAACGTCTGGCAATTTCTCATTTTGTGTCTGACTGACTTCTTTTATACCGAAGGAGGTATCGTGAAACCAACAATCCCCAGAACTGTGCTGTCTTTGAGATGCTAAACTGCAAGGAAAAACATCTCAGGGTTAAGGAGGAAGAGGGCTCTGGATGTGGAATGTTTACGAGGTGGAGTAACTTTTGGCAAAGTGTTACAATAGATCGTTAGTCTTATTCACTAGTATCCTGGTTCTAAGATTTCCCATTTCAGGTGCTCAGAACTCCATATTCTATTTCCTTTTATCCAACACTGTGTCCTAGCCGATATGCACCAAGCGGGGTAAATGGCTAACAACAGTTTAATGTCACCCATCCCTAAAGGTATTTGCATTTTGACATGAAATAGAGAGGCAGTTCAAAATACAGTAGAATTAAAGTATAGAAGAAGGAGGAGATGGGAAGGAATTGGAGATGCAGATGATTCTATAGGCCAATAACCTAGAAAGAATCCCATCTGCACTTCTGCCTTTGGACAAGTTACTTAACCTATAAACTTTCATTTTCTCATGTATATTAGGGGATTATAATTATTCCTATCTCATAGATGATGTTCAGAAGATTAAATTACATTATCTACATCAAGTGTTGAGGGATTGAGTAAATGTTTAATAAATCATGGTTCTTGTTATAAATAGAGCTTTAAGGGAAGGAAATTAAGACTGGTTGTGGAACTTAAAACATCCTTTATTCAACAAATATTTATTGAGCACCTGTCAAATGTATCCAGACACTGTTCTAAATGCTGGTCTGGGAGAACAGCAGTGAACAAGATGAATAAACGCTCTGCCATTACTGAGCCTACATATTAGTGGGGGGAGGCAGGGAATAAACAAAAATATGTATAATACAATTTCAAGTAGCGATAAGTACTGCGAAGAAAAATAAGTAGAGTAATGCGTTAAAGAATGATATGACAGGAGAGGATGGTCAAGGATGGGGCATATGCGCAGAGCTTTAAATGAAATAAGCCAGCGAGTCAGGTGAGGCTCAGTTGGAAGAAATGAACAAATCAGTCATGTTTCGTTGAAATTGTTTGTTTTTCTGGAAATTTCCTATTACCTCTAAAGTTATATCAATGGATGGAATTACATAGCTAAAGGTAAAATTAATCTTGAATCTGTAATTAGAACTAGATGAAAGAAGAAAACCAGAATGTGCCAAGGACTGTACTCTCTGCTTTAAACTGCTTCATTTTGTCCTCTAACCACCTAATCACTGTCATTTTTCATAACAGCTTATGATGTCATTATTCCTCCTCCAGTGTTAACACTGAGCCTTGAGAATTTTCAGCAACTTGACCCCAAATAACAAAGGGGTGAAAAGAAATTGAAACAGATTTCATTTATCACAAGTAAACTCTCAAGGTAATACTATGACATAGCAGGACTGCAACTCCTTGGAATGTCTTGATAAAGCAGCCCTCCACTCTGCACTCCTACCCCAACACACACATAAAGTCCTTTTATGGGGAGGGTAATTTTATTTTAAATTATTTTAATAATTTTTTGCAATTACAGTTGACATACAATATTGTATTAGTTTCAGGCATACGACATAGTGATTAGACATTTATATAACTGATGAAGTAAGTATCCAGATAAATATAGTACCCATCTGACACAATACATAGTTATACAATATTATAGACTATATTTCCTATGCTATACTTTATATCCCTATGATTATTTTGTAACTACCAATTTGTACTTCTTAATCCCTTCCCTTTTTTCACCCAGTTGCTCACCCCTTTCCCATCTGGCAACCATCAAAATATTATCTGTATTTATGAGTTTGTTTCTTTTCTTTTGTTTTGTTTTAGATTCAACATATAAGTGAAATCATATGGTATTTGTCTGTCTGACTTATTTCACTTAGCATAAGACCCTCTAGGTCCATCCATGTTGTTACATATGGCAAGATTTTGTTCTCTTTTTATGGCTGAGTACTATTTCATTGTATATGCATACCACTGCTTTATCTATTCATCTGTTGATGGACTCTTAAGTTGCGTCCATATCTTGACTATTGTAAATAATACTGCAATGAACATATGGATGCATATGTCTTTTCAAATTACTGTTTTGGGTTTCTTTGGATAAATACCCAGAAGTAAAATTACTGGGTCCTTCTGTGTTTTAAAGTCTAGTTTGTCTAGTATAAATATTGCTATCCAACTTTTTTTTCATGTTTCCATTTTCATGAAATATCTTTTTCCTTCCCTTTACTTTCAGTCTGTGTGTGTCATTCGACCTAAAGTCAGTCTCTTGTAGGCAGCATATTTAGTAAGAGTGTTGTTTTCTTATACATTCAGCCATGCTATGTCTTTTGATTGGCACATTTAATCTTTTTACATTTAAAATAATTGTTGATAGTAATTGTTAATATGTAGTTATTGCCATTTTATTATTCATATTTTTTATCTTTTTTTTTCTTCTTCTTAAAGAGGGCCCTTTAACATTTTTTTGTAATGCAGGTTTGGTGCTGATGAACTCCTTTAGCCTTTTCTTTTCTGGGATGCTCCTTATCTGTCTTTCGATTTTAAATGATAGCTTTGCTGGGTAATCTTGATTGTAGGTCCTTGCTTTTCATCACTTTGAATATTTCATGCTAATCACTTTGGCCAGCAAAGTTTCTGTTGAGAAATCAGCTGACAGTCTTATGGGAACTCCCTTGTAGGTAACTAATTGCTTTTCTCTTGCTGCTTTTAAGGTTCTTTTTCTTTCACCTTTAGCATTTCAATTATGATGTTTCTTTGCATGGCCTCTTTGAATTCATCATGTTTGAGACTCTCTGCATTTCCTAGGTTTGTATGTCTATTTCCTTTGCCAGGTTAGGGAAGTTTGTATGTAAAAGCCACTGGAAGAAGGTTAGGTGGTCCTACAAGTTGGGTGGCATGGGGTCTCAGGGGATCACCAGGGTGGGGCAAACAGTGTTAGCCAGGTTGATGGAGACTCAGATATGGTGTCTGCCTGCATGTGCAGGCTGGGTGGGAAGGGGGCTCAACAAAGGAACAGTGCCTTCTGTCAGCACTTCTATCTGAGAGAAAGCTGTCCCTCCAGCCCCCGCCCTGAAGTCAGATAATTCAGGTCCTCCCCCATATGTCCCTGGCACTTTTTGAGCTGATGCCCCAGAGCTGGAGCTCAGAGCAAGTGAGTCCCACAGCAGGTAAGTTGGTGAGTGGGCCTTTTAAGAGGAATGCCTGCCTCTCCAGTCACCCTCTTTCTCACTCAGCCACATTTCCACTGGTTTTCACGGCCAGAAGTTATGGAGACTTCTCTTTCTAGCACTGAAACCCTGGGCTGGGTAGCCTAGTATGCAGCTAGGACTCTTTGCTCCTCCGGGAAGACCTTTGCAGTCAAGATATCCCTCCCAATATTTAATTGCCATACATGGGTGTGGGACCTGCCTATTTCACATGTCCACCCCTACTACCAGCATCAATGAAGCTTCTTCTGTATATCTTTAGTTACAGAATTTCTGTTCAGCTATACTTCAAGTGTTTCTCAATGATGGTTTTTCTGTAGTTTAGCTGTAATTTTAATGTAGTGATGGGAAGGACGTGAGCACAGCATTTTCCACTTCACCACCTTGACCAGAAGCCACACACATAAAGTCTTTAAAAGACATCAGTCTTCATATAGTCATTGAGAATATATCCAAAAGCACCAAGCCTAAACTCTTTACTCAGCATAAGCATAGATGACAGTAACTTGGCCTTGAGACATCTTTAAAAAGAGTATAGTTCCTACTTGAAAGCCCAGAACTGCCCATTTCTTGATTCACCCAGGGCACAGCTAGAATCTAGGCATTCTATTGCTACAAGATGACATTCTATTGCTACTCTCCAGCCCCAATATTTGATATTAATGGACTCAAAAAATACCACAGAAGACCAGCTGTTCTACTCCGTGGGGAGTTTTCAGATGAGTTAATGATTTTTTAAATGTGCAGTTAAGTGGCAGATTGCCAACATATGGGGCTTTTGTCACTTGTAGGAGGCATAACTATTAAAAAATACCACTTTTTTATTGTGTAAATGAACTTACATAGAAATAATTATAAAATAGAAGGCTGACTCCTGAGAAACTTTACACTTAAATTTAACATGCTTCCTTGGCTTAATATATTCTACCTGTCATTTAATCTATGTGGTAGATGATTTTATCCCTTTTATATAGATGGGGAATCTGAGACTTGGAAATATTTGCTGAGTTTCCTAATATTAGCCATTCAGCAAACTTAGATTTGAGCCCATATCTGTCCAGATGTGCCAAAGTCTATATTCTTTCAATTACAGAAGCTATCACTTTTAGAATTTACCTTTAGAATTGGCAGCATATTCTTTCAAATAACTTCACTAGTAGTTGACCACTGTCCTTTCAAGGTAGATTTAATTTTGAAGAGTCAAATTCATTTGAAGTCATGACTGAGTAGATGACTTCATTGCATGATGTAATTTTTGTTATTTAGACTAGAAAAACCATGAGAGGACAAGGTGACTCCTCGTTAATCTTTGCTTTCCTCTAGCACAAGTATTTTGTTTTACTTCTGTATTTTTTATTTAAAATTATTTGTTAAAATGTAACACAATGATCTATCATTAGCTCTATACTTACCATTAATTTGTTTATTAGGCGTTCTGTTAGAAGAACTCTGAAAGGATAGGATATAGTGTAGGTTAAGTTTTGATGGTGGCATAAGGATGCAGAACCTAATGCCACCTCAGTGGACTAGTTCTAGGAAGGGGGTGAGGTAGGCTAGGGGGTGGAGGGTGAGGAGGCTTTAGGGAGTGAAGGGTGAGACTCTGGGGTTGGAGGAGGGTGAAAAGGCTGGGGTGGCAGGCAGTGAGAAGGGTGTAGGGTGAGTAGCTGGGGTGTAAAGGGTAGGGATTCTCAGGGGAGGCAGAAAGTAGAAAGGTTGGGAGACAGAGGGTGAGGACACTGGGGTAATGAAGCCTAAGGGGTGGAGACGGAAGGCTGGAAGTTGTGGAGGCTAGGCAGTCTATGGATGGTGGAGGGTGATAAATGGGGTGATGGAAAATAGGAAGGCTGGGGGGATTAGAGGGTGGAGGAACTAGGGGAAGAGGTGGGAAGGCTGGGGAGTAAAAGGTAGGGAGGTTGGGAGATGGAAATTGGGAGAGGCTGGGGAGCGTATGAGTGAGAGGGTAGAAAATGGGGAGTTGTGGAGAGTGAGGAGGCTGGTAGTTTGAGGAGACTAGGTATGGTGTATAAGAGCAATGGATACTTGAGATATAAGATTAGACCCCAGAGATGGGGCTAGAGGGGAGAAAACAGAAAAAATAGGGAAACTTGCCTTTACAGCTTTATGAGAGAAGAGCACTCTAGGAGTGAAATATAATAAAATGTTATATAAAAGTATACTTTCAGGAACCACTTAGCACCTTGGAGGAGGTCATGGTAACCTCATTTGCCTCAGGGAGAGCTAAGTATTTTTCTCACTTGATTCATCATGGAATTAACTCCAGCTAAAATGCAAATCCCTGTGTTTTTTGAGAGCCTTAATAACCTCCCTTCCTCAAATGTAGTTGTGGCCATTGTGGAATGATGATCTACCTTTAACCTCATCCATCACCAATAACCAGCAAAAGAAAAGTAATTCATAAATGTCTAAATATGCTTTAATTTATTCAGGCTATTCAGTTTTATGAGGTAGAGATGTGCGGCTTTTCTTCCCAGTTAACTATTTACTAAGAGTAAGTAGGTCTGTGTTAAAACATGGAATTCTAAAAGTGTACATATGGAAACACGTACATTTTACCTTAAGCAAATGGGGGGATAATTCTTGGAAACGGAACTTCAATAACATGGCTACCCTCATTTCTGCATCTATAAAAAGCAGCTCCAATTTTAGTGAGGCACCTAGAATGTTATAAAATGTCGGCATATAATTAATTCAAAATACTCTGTCATTAAATCATGTAATGATGCTTTGTGAGCATACATAAGCTTAATTGGGAGTAATGAAACTAAGGAGATTGAGCTCCAGAGTGCCATAAATAAAATAACAGCAGCTCCTGCAGTATAAATTTAGATTATTGGGTAATCTTGAAAAGTTCCCAAGGTTTGTTCTGGATTGACAGTCTATCTCTTCTATGTGAAGACAAATAAAGATTACTAAGTCTCCTGATGGGAAGATCTGAAGAGTTTCGGGCCTGTGGGATTGCTCTGTTACTAGCGGGTAGAGGATTTGTATGTAAGCTGACCTAACAGTCAAATGAGCTCCTTCTGGTTTGCAGTGGAAGTGTGGGTAGAGCACACTCAGAGGGCAGGATGTTACATGGTAGTGAAAAGGGTTCTGCAAATTCAAGGTCAACATATTTGACTTCAATAATTTCAGTTTCCTCATCTGTAAAATGGGCAGAGCAATACTTGCTTTGCGAAGTTTTTTGAGGATGAAATGGAAAAGCTAATGGAATGCCTGACACAGTGTGTAACCTGAGGGAGGTATTCAATAAATGCTATTGGTTTTCCTATGCCCCCAGCACAGAGTATCCTGCACAGTGTCAGAACAATAGATAATTGTCGATGTGACTAAAGTGTGCCCATTGAGACGAGTGCCCTAATGGGGTGGCCTATATTTCTAGTCAGATACCGAAAGAACAAATGGAACTCAAAGCAGATTTAAGACTCAGGCTAATGGCAACAGAGAGGACTGGAAAAAAATATCACTAGGTCAATAGTGGTAGCTGGTCAACTCCGTGCTTCTCCATGGTCAGATCCCAATGTTGAGGGCAGAAAAGCAGACATGTGGAATTAATTCTGCCATTTCTCCTTCTTGTGCCCATGCAGGCATTACTGAATGCAGCCATCTGCTCGCCCTCTCTACCCACATGAGTCCTCAGACTCTGGAATATGGACTTTAAGCAGGCATTCATGATCAGTTAACATGGGCACTTGTGATAATGCCTATTTGTTATTATGGCATAACAGTGTATCCTATTGCCTGACTGACCCTATCAGTAGAATAGCAAAAGGAGATCAGCTACTCTTTTTTTTCTGCCCCCTTTCTCAATCTCTCCTAAAGCAAGAGGAAAGAGCTCTGTTTCTTTCTCTTTGTAGAGTGACTTTTAGTCTGTAGGTGATTCCTTATACTTGATATTTGATGCCACTTCAGATTCTATTAATTCTGATAATAACCATGGGCGAGAAGTGGGTTACATATTATTACCATTATTGTACACAGGAGAAACCAAGCCTCTGAGAAGTTGATGAACTTATGTAAGATAATAGAATCAGTAAGTGACATAGCTGGAACTTGAAGATTGAGATGTTCAACTTCAAAATCTGGCAATTATTTAGAGACAAGTGCCACCATTAATAAGTAATGTCAGGGAGAAGACTAGACAGTGACGGCACATTAGTGCTTCATAGAGGAGATGCTGGTCTTCAAAGAGAGGATAAGATTTGGAACTGACAAGACACACCAGGATGGCATTCTAGGCGAGGTATCATGAGCAATGGTACAGAAGTTCAACTTTGTGGGTATGGCAAGCAGTGGCGGTGGGTATCAGTCACAGGATAGAGACTGCTGTGACTGTTATGGAAGGTCGTAGAGGGATGCTATGGAATATTAGTAGATGAGTGGTCCAGGAAGATATAACTTCCAAGAGAAGGCTTTAAATGCAAGTCTGAGAATGTTGAATTAATTTTGTAATTATTGAGCTAAAATCTATGGTTTTAGATTTTAGCTAAACCCTTTGGAATCGATTTATATTTTCGGTTTGTCAAATATGGTCACTGCCCAAATTCCCTTGTCTTAATCCTAA
Organism: Pteropus alecto; assembly: GCF_000325575.1. Lineage (NCBI taxonomy): Eukaryota > Metazoa > Chordata > Mammalia > Chiroptera > Pteropodidae > Pteropus > Pteropus alecto. Next base: position 22,103,908 of record NW_006438113.1, on the reverse strand, counting down.
AATATCTTTTAAAATTTAAGGCGTAAAGGAGATATCTGATATTCTTGAGTTGGCAAAAAAAAAAAAAAGTCTGTATCCTTTTCCTCCCACTCCCCTAGTGACTTTTACACTGTGTAACTTGGGCCCATTGGTTTTTCCTGGGAAATAAGAATATTAAATATAAGTTTGATATACAACAGTCAATAAGGTTTATATATACGAATCCCAGCAAGATAAATTTTATAAGAAAAGATTTCTTTCAAAATATCAAAGAGAAAACGACCCCAAACCCATGAAATAACAAAAGATGAGGCTTAAATAAGAAATGTGCAAGATTTGTGTAAAGGACATTTTAAAATGTTAATGAGGGATACAAAGCTGACTTGAACAAATGAAAACATTTTGTTTTGGGAATGATTCTTCATAAATATATCAATTTCTCTTAATTTAATGTATACATTTAATATAATTGATGATCAAAATACCTTCAGGATTATTTTAGAACTAGATAATCTGATGCTAAATTCATTTGGAAAAATTAGGAAGCAATAATGACCACAAAAATTATGACGAAGAGTAATAAGACCTAGTCTTATCTGATAGTAAATTATGAAAAGGCAGAGATTAAAATAGACCACATAATGGACTAAAATACAGTGCAGAAATAGATCCAAATAGAGACATATTTAGTATACGATAAAAGTAGCATTGCTTATCAGTGGGAAAAGGGAATTGTTCAGCAAAGATTTTTTTTTAAGTAGAAAAGGAAAAGAAAGACATCAGAGAAGTAAGTGCTAGAAGGAAAAATACATATATACATATATATGTGTGTTTGCATATTTTTACAGAGAGGGGAAGGCTTTGCTAAGTATGACACAAAAATACAGAAATCATAAAAACTGTCAATATATTTCTTGAAATAAATCTTTTAATCTGCAAGAAAAAACAGTACAAATAATGTTAAATAGACATCTAAGAAAAAATATTTGCATCTTATTGCTTAGAAAACAGGATTGTTTTTGTCATTTATGAATATAAGTAAATATGTGAAAAAACTAACAATTTGATTAAAAAATTATAAAAGATATGAATAGTTCATAGGAAAATAAAGTGTTTTTAAATATACGAAGAGATGTCCAATATCACAGATCATGAGACAATGCAGATTAAAACTACAGTGGCATTCCATCTTCACTTATCAGAATGGCAAAAATAAAGTACTTTGATATTGCATTGCATTTGTGAGATATGAGAAATAGTCCATATCAGACATCACTGGTGGGACAGTGACCGGCACAAATCTACAGAAGATAATTTGCAATATTTTTCAAAATTATAAATGCATTTTCCTTCTATCTCAGAAATTCCACTTCTAAGAATTTCTCCCATAGGTATACTAACACATACATATATGTAAAATATGTAGAAACATATTCATTTCATGATTATATGTGACAGTAAAAGACTGTAACAACCTGTCAGTATGGTGCTTGTTAATTAAACTTGGTAGATACATATAATGAAATACTGTGCAGCTATTACGAATTAAAAGTAATGAATTTTAAATATTATCTCTGCTTTAACCACTTGCACAGCTCCAAAATCTTTCTTCTTGGCAAAATCTCAAAAAATTGTCAGAAAAATGGGAGGGACTATTAGTGGTGACTTCTTTCTCCAGTCAAATTCATCATTATAAAGAATAATTCATTAGAAGGATAACTCATTACATTTTAGACAAGCAGAGTGAATAGACTGTGTCTGCCCTCTAATGTACATCCCTGAGAGTGAAAACAAAAGGATGAAAAAGATAGTTGTATGTCATAGTCAGAAATGTTCCTGGAAGATCTCTAAGGAGACAAAAATGGAAAATTCCTAGGTCTAGTTGTGGGGTTGATAACCTGCAACGAAGACACATAACAAGAGATATATCCTCAATACGGCATAACAAAATGTGAGGACCAGGACCCCAGAAGTGGGGCCTGGGTACTATGGCTTGCTGAAAATACAATGCTTGTCTTCCTGGTTGTCTAAGATGCATTGGGTGCTGATATGGGTGGGAGAAGGGCAAGGGGCGAAAGTCTGGGCGCCTGCAGCAGAGAGAGCTTCTCAGCCTTAGTAGCTTCCTTATCCCCCAGTAGCTGTCCACTGTCACCACCCTGGGAGCATCCCTGTGAGGAACATAAACTCATTTGGGTTTCTTATTAGGCTTAAGATGGAGAGGAAGAGAGAGAGGGAAAAAGAATGAGAGAAGGAATCACTGAAATGAAAAATCTGACTGAGAAAGGTAAAAGAAAAAAGGAGTGGGAATGAAAGGGATATGTTGAGCTCTTCACTCCAGAACTCACCCAGAATATTCAAGCACAGGACCTCAAAATCTTCAGAGGTTTATGATCTTGTGAGTTGATTTTTATGCAGACTTTAAGTCTGAAAGCTCCGATCTGTTGGAAGATCCATTTAAATTACAATCAATGAGGAAGCAGGTAGGGAGCAAGTGCTGACTAGTGAAGGGCGATGCAACAGAGGGTTCCATCATAAAGGAGATTTGGACTAAGCAAAGGAACTTGCATAGGCTGTTTGGATTTTGCAAAAACAATCCCATGAAATTGGGGAGCTTTACATGAAAAACAAAACCTAACTGCATGCACTTTTCAATGGCAAACCTAGCTGAGTTGAGCACTCAGAATGAAGCTGATCAATGACATCAGTTATTGGATTTAGGGCCCATTCTAATCTAGTATGACTTCGTCTTAACTTGAGTACATCTGCAAAGACCTTCTTTCCAGATAAGGTCATACTCACAGGTACTAGGGGTTGGAACTTCAAGATATATTTTTGGGGAACACAATTCAACCCGTTACAGATATTTTGTATAAGCTGCCTTCATTTTGCTTAAAGCTATTTTACACATGAGACCAGCAGTGGCCAAACTTTTGAGATCCATTTTTTCCACCTCTTCATTTACAGACCTATAATATTCTTTCTAGAGTTGTACTTGCACTTGGTAAAAGTATAGCTAAGAAGCAAGGGATAGTGACACCTTATCACCTTCTCTGTCACTAGACTGATAGGCATTAAATTACTGACAAGACAGATGCCCTGGGAGCAAATGGCTAGTAGAGAAAAAAAGAGTAGCAATCAAAGTACACATGAAGACAGCTCATTTGAGAGCTCTTTTTCCTGCTCACACATTCGAATACCTATTTGACAAAATAACAAGAAGTTATTTGGCTTCACATAGCCATCAGTTTTGTTCTGTCCCCAGTACCTGAATGTCTGTGACAAAGCACAGAATTCTGGATAGGTAGGGTAAGCAGCCTCTTGAGATTACTTGGGTACATTTTTTTTTTCTGTTAAAAAGAAATTGTTATAAGAAAACTCCCGAAATCCAGTTTCAACTCAACTGCTTTTAAGTCCATATAAATACTTGAAACAAAGAAACACCTTTGCTAATTGGTCAGTGAGCTTTCATTTCCACTGGGAATTGTAGGCATGATGCATTTTAAGTGGATGACTCTAATTCCAAGCTGTCAATGAAGAGAGGCTTTAGGATCAGGTTGCCAGGGCCTAGGATTAAGATCATAGAGATGTACAGAGGAGAGGAGAAGTAGAGATAAGGAAGAAGTGAGGTCAAGAGCAACAGATACAAAAATCAGAGGGCAGGGGAAGGTGAAAGCTCTAAATTGGATGGAGGCAGATATGTTCACTGAAGAGAATTCTTAGTGTCTCCCACACTTGTTTGGACTTGAGCATATCTTACAATGCTCTAAGGTGGCTCCTGCAGCATCATGGAGGTTTTACTAAAGCAGTTCACTTTAAGGGAATCCTTATGTGCACATTGTAGATTTTGTTGCTATATTTAAGGAAAATGGTGTAGAGTTAGGGAGAGAGGAAAGAGGATTCAGGACTTCTATTCCTTTGCTGTTTGTAGTCCAGATACATTAATTCTATACTATATTATTTTACAACCTTCTAACTCCACTCTACAGATGCATAAGCCAGAAGTATCTTTTTTCTCATTTATAAATGTAGTAAAGGAAGTTCCTTGGAGATAGAGAACATAAAATGCATTTCATTGAATGGCTGGAGAGAGAAGGCAATCCAAATATATTGACTCTGGCTGTGGAACCAATGTTATACAGAAAATGACCCATTTTGCATGTCAGCTCTCCCCCTCCCTACGACAGGCCATACCAACTGCTAAGAAGTCATTGAGGCTGCTACGTGGCTTGGAGCCTCTGCGATGATGCAAATAGAGGACTCAGAGTAAGCTGGCTTCTGCGATTGACTCATGCTACTTGACAGAAATATTTGACTCATACTCCTCTATGGCTTTACAGTTGTGCATATGAGTCTAAAATATTGTTGTAAAATAAGAAGGAAGTTATTGAACTATATGGGGACAAGAAATATATGTAAATAAGCTCCCGCAGTTATGCCTGTATGACTAGTAGGGGATGAATATACTCAAAAGTTTTAGGAAGTAACTGTGTTGGTGATATTTATTAAGAATTGGGAGTTTTTTATGTATTGAGATTTAGGGGGTCCCAAGAAATGGTTCCTCTCAAAAAATTTTCAATTAGGACTCCATAAAATTTTCACTTCCTTGTAGAAAGGCAGGGCTCCCCAATTAAGAGATGTGCAGCTACCAATGAGCTTTGCAGCCAACATGGTAGCCCTCCAAGCCAGATGTCACTACCATCTTCTTCATTGCTGTTCTGTCTCCTCTGGTAGGAAATCCCAGAGAGTGTCACGCAGGAGTGGCACTGCCTTCTCACTTGTTCTACTGGCCCTGTAATTATTATTCCTCCAGGTTTCAAGGAAATGAATAGAAGCTTCTTCTACACAAGAAATTTAGGGCACCTTGAGTTAAAGCATTAAGTCATCTGCTAATTTTATATAAGACATGTAAGTCTCAGCCTTCTTTAATATATTTGTGTAATTTTAGAATTGACATAGGAGCATGTGGACCTAGACTTGGACTAAAAAGTCCCAAATTTTAATCTCAGCTTTTCATATCATGGCTTTTACAATTTTGGTCAAGTTACATACTTTTTTGAGGTTCGTTTTCTTCACATGTAAAACTAGACTAACAGTATTTATCCCTTAGCTTTTTTCTAAGGTTAGGATGTTAAGCTATGTCTGAAACATAGTAGAGGTTAATAAATGTTTATCTAATAAGTAAATCATTACTTTACACTCTTCCAAATGTTTTATCTATATTATCCACTTGTTCTTTTAATACCCTAATGAAGTACACGGGGTAATGAGGACAAAACCAAGATTAGAACCCATTATTCTGACTGTGAAGGACTAGATCTAGTGTTTTTCAACAGCACATATCTAAAAAGGAATAATAAGATAGCATATCCACCTACTTAATTACTTAGGACTTTAAAGAATTAGATCGAAACAGTCAGAGGGTGAATGGACTTTCCATTTGAATAAAATATTCAGCTGTCACTCCTTATTTAGTAAGTAAATTCATTTACTCCCAGGTATTGGGCTGCATCTTACCACTGTTCAATTTGGGAAGCTCATTTCAGGAGCTTAGCACAGCAAGTTTCTCCTATATAAGTCCCAAGAGGCCATCTAAAGTACCTAAGCAGTATAGCTTGAAGTCAGCGCTGTCAGGGCCCTTTGGGGCAGTTGACACAATGACTGACTTACTCATTGCCAGCTCATATATATCAAGTCACAAGTTTTCTCGAATCTCAAGATGTACTCATTTTTTTCCCCTCCAGTTAATGAGCATTTGGAACAGTTCCTTTGGAGGGATTCTGGTCCTCCTCCTCACCCAGGAGACTCAGAGAGAGAGATACACTCATTGGTTCTGACCTGAATTATTGTCTTTGCTGGAAATGATTACTCTCTTCAAATGCCATGGTGAGTAGCCATGAATAATACTGCTCTATTTGAGGTATCTGATTAGTGAGAAATGTGCCTGTCCCAGGAAAAATTCTCTTCTATCTTTAAATTATAAGAATTTGCATGAGTTCATGAGCATAAATTAATATGCCTATGAATCCAGCTTTTGGAATAGTTAATAGGAAATGAAGATTTATCAAGTAATCCCACAATGGACCCTCAGAAAAAAAAAAAGGTAGTTTAAGTTTCTCAAGAGATTTTCATTTTAAGAAACATCTAGCAAAAAACCTCAACATAAACTTTTGTTGTTCTTTTTGAAATGGCTCTAAATAGTGCTGAAAGTGTTTAACTTGTTTCAAAGATGCTAATTTGAGCCTCAGACAGCTGCAGTGGTTATTAATATGAGCACAATAGCCGACAATTTGATAACAGCCTCTAGTTTTCATGTACTCCTTTCATACTAAATGCCCCTTTTGTGCACAGGGCATAAAAACCACAGTCAGATGACTGACTTGGGAGACATGCCTGTAGAATGACCAATATCTGAAAGTTGTTTTTTTGTTTTTTTTTTTTAAGAGTGAGACTACCCTTTTAAAAGGGAAATTGGTAGTGGCATATGTCATATTAGATTACAAATCTTTAGCACATCATTAGTGTTTCCATAGTGCAGTGAAAACTTGAGCAGATAAAATTTATTAATAGAACTGGTGAGGAATGATGTGTCCTTAATGTAAGTCCCAAGAGGCCATCTAAAGTACCTAAGCAGTATAGCTTGAAGTCAGCGCTGTCAGGGCCCTTTGGGGCAGTTGACACAATGACTGACTTACTCATTGCCAGCTCATATATATCAAGTCACAAGTTTTCTCGAATCTCAAGATGTACTCATTTTTTTCCCCTCCAGTTAATGAGCATTTGGAACAGTTCCTTTGGAGGGATTCTGGTCCTCCTCCTCACCCAGGAGACTCAGAGAGAGAGATACACTCATTGGTTCTGACCTGAATTATTGTCTTTGCTGGAAATGATTACTCTCTTCAAATGCCATGGTGAGTAGCCATGAATAATACTGCTCTATTTGAGGTATCTGATTAGTGAGAAATGTGCCTGTCCCAGGAAAAATTCTCTTCTATCTTTAAATTATAAGAATTTGCATGAGTTCATGAGCATAAATTAATATGCCTATGAATCCAGCTTTTGGAATAGTTAATAGGAAATGAAGATTTATCAAGTAATCCCACAATGGACCCTCAAAAAAAAAAAAAGGTAGTTTAAGTTTCTCAAGAGATTTTCATTTTAAGAAACATCTAGCAAAAAACCTCAACATAAACTTTTGTTGTTCTTTTTGAAATGGCTCTAAATAGTGCTGAAAGTGTTTAACTTGTTTCAAAGATGCTAATTTGAGCCTCAGACAGCTGCAGTGGTTATTAATATGAGCACAATAGCCGACAATTTGATAACAGCCTCTAGTTTTCATGTACTCCTTTCATACTAAATGCCCCTTTTGTGCACAGGGCATAAAAACCACAGTCAGATGACTGACTTGGGAGACATGCCTGTAGAATGACCAATATCTGAAAGTTGTTTTTTTGTTTTTTTTTTTAAGAGTGAGACTACCCTTTTAAAAGGGAAATTGGTAGTGGCATATGTCATATTAGATTACAAATCTTTAGCACATCATTAGTGTTTCCATAGTGCAGTGAAAACTTGAGCAGATAAAATTTATTAATAGAACTGGTGAGGAATGATGTGTTCTTAATGTGTATTTACTCTAAAATGTAAAAGGATCATGGGACATTGACCTAGAATTAGAGCAAATAGGCATTTTGTCATTCAGCTGAAATGTGATTTAGAGGTGAACATTTGAAATAAAATTTATTTTTTGCCTGCTTATTCTTTGTAATTTTCCATGAAGTAATGCTGTCTAAATGAAAAACAACAACAACAGAAAAATATCTGATGGCATATATTTTCTTTCCTTAGTTCAGTTTCATGAGTCTGTGCCAGATTGATGTGTACTTGTATATGGTCTGAGGTTTTTCTTACAGAGCACCATTTTGCTTGGTTGAACTTTGTTTCGTAAATGCACAAAGGCTTAAATCATCCTTGGGGATCTCTGCATGTGTCACATTCACTAGACAACTTGTCTAACTCTGTGAATATGTTTCTTTTGAAAGACTCAGCTAATCCATTGTTTGAATAAAATCAAATAACCAACTAAATGCTGAAGTTGTACAACTTATTTTCTCTGACCCAGGCTGAGCCAAAAGCATAATTATAAAGTACAGGGATTTTCCTATAGTGTATGCTTACACAATTAAAACTGGATATCTTAAAAAGTGACTATAGAGAGACTGATTAATTAGGAAACACATCTAGCTTCAAGCACCCTGTCTTCTCAGAAAGAAGATAAACTCTATGAGGCCAGAGATTGTGTCTGATTTTTCATTCTGAATCCTCTGTACCTGGTCTGGTGTCTGTCACATGACTGACCAACTGACTGACTGAATGAATTCTTATAGGACTTGAATATTGATACAAGACTTGAATGTAAATTGTTTAATTTAATCCTCACTACCAATATATGGGCATATTCTTAATATCTCCATTTTACAGAGAAAGACATTTAAGCTCAAGTTGCATTGATTTGACCAAAGTTATCCAGCTAGGGAGGGCAGGGGTAAAACTTGAATCTCTATCTTTTCACTCCTAAGTCTAGGCAATTGCTAAGTCCTCATAATATCAAATCGCTGTTCTTATAGTTTACTTCTGCTATAGAACATATCTTATCCTTTAGGTGTAGGCGAACTTTCTATGAAGGACCAGATGGTAAATATTTAATGTTTTGCAGACCATATGAACTCTATCACACAGCTCCTCAATTCTGCCATTGTAACATGAAATCAGGCATGGACTACATATATAAACAAATAACCATGTATGTGTTCCAGTAAAAATTGGTTTATAAAATAGGTGATGGGCTGGATTTCGTACATGGGCTATAATTTGCAGTCCCTAGTATAATAGAACAGAGAATATTCTCAGAAAATATGACATTTAAGTTATAGTTCAGCCTATATCATTAGAAATGGAAATAGTAAGACAACAAAAAGCTACCATTTATTCAATAATTCAGGAAATATAATGCACTTCATTCAATTTATCTCATTTAACAAATCTATGCACACGTTTTGCAACTCAGTCAAGGGCATTGTGGTATTAGTTGCACAGCTGTGTTTAAACCATGTCTGCCTACTTCAGCATCCCCTCAAAACTTCAAAACTGTGATCGTAAGCTCCTGCTCTCACCAACATCAAACAACAGCACTGCAGGATCTGAAAGAAGTGAGCCCGTTATCTTTGATGACATGAAATCCAGGAAGAAATGATGCTTTGTGTTCCCACAAGCTGGAGAATGGGGATGCTGGCTGCCTAACATGAGCTCACCACTGCCTGATGCACCCACTGATGGCACAGGAGTCTGGAGAGAACAGTGAGAGGTCTGCTGCTCCACTCGGCATTTATTAACTGCTCTTTCTCTGGGCCCTGACTCCTCTCTAATACATCAATGTAAATGTTTTCCTTTCTTTGAATACCTAATAAAGAACTCATTTAAATAGGATTACCTACAGATGGTATAAGATAGAGTAAGACAATGTCACTATACAAAATTCAAAGATGTGCAAACCTGCACCCTGGGCTACAACACCTTCTCACCCTGTCAGCTTCAGGAATGTGTGTTTTATGCCAAAAATAGACAGCCCTACTCAGTAGGTGTGGCCACCAGAGTTTTCCGGATTGGACATGTTTATGTTACCCTCATAGAGCTTTGAAAGGGTGTTGTCATGAGGCTGTGGTGCTGGAATCCTGGTCACAGGAATGTGGCTAGGTAGCACAGTGATAAGTTTAGGTAGGCATGACTGATTTTTCAATGAAATAATGTTCTAAATTAAGAGCTCCCCTTAACACAGGCAAAAGAATACAGGTAAGTTTCCAGCAGCACAAGAATTAAATAGTCTTCTCCTGATTTTCTTCCATTGTCAATCCAGCATTAGTGCCTGAAACCATTAAATTGCAAAGTATGAACATTTCAGGGAATGTGGGATGAAAAGAGATAGAGAAGCATTTCCTGAATGTCCCAAGGAAGAATATGAGTTGTTGAGCAGTAACCAAAAGTACTAAATCTCTAGGAATGACAAGATTAAGAGAAGTTAAATATAGAATGTGAACCAGGAAATCTGATTCCTTTGGACTGCCAGATTTCTCTTCAAGGACAGTGGTGGAAGTTGGGGACCAGGTTTATAAAAGCTGTCCACACTTGATGCTTAGGCAAGGTAATTCATCTGTCTCCTTCCCAATAGTCTCAAATTTAGTTTAACATTGGCTGTTCTGTTATAGAGACATGCATGATACAGTTTTACAAAATCTATTTTTTTCCAGTGGCCCTTAGCTTTCTGCCTAAATTTGTATCTAGCATTTACTCTGGGCATAGCCCAGTGTTAGGTGCTGAGAGGAATAATGAGAGAATGACAAAAGGGTCCTAGTACGGTCTCCTGGGTGAAGAGACAAGAATGGAAGCGTGTGAGCATATGCAAACATATACATGCGTAAACACAGACAGGTATCAGCTAAGCACAGTGCAGGGCAGATACATTAGCAATTAACAAACACATAGCCCTGAACAATGTTTCAGATATTTACAGAAGTGACAGATAAAGGTAAAGTGGATCAGTTAGTATTTCCTAAACTTTAATGCACAATCAAATCCCCTGAGGATCTTGTTAGAATGCAGATTCTGATTCAGTAGATCTTGGGTGGGACCCAAGATTCTGCATTTCTAACAGGCTTCTGGTTTGTTTATTCATGCATTTGTTCATTATTAAATCTATCTTGCACCATATATTGCGCTCTAAACGGAGATAAAACAATAAGCCTTTCCCTCAAGAAGAGGACAGATAAAGTTAAGATTATAATTTCATAACTGATAGAAATATTCCCAGAGTTCTTTTTGATAAATAAGTTGTTATGGGAAATGAAGGGGATGAGGCAGTACAGGTAGGAAGAAGAGCGTGTGTAAAGGCCTAGAGGAGTTGTTCAAAAGTGTTGTTAACAATGTTTTAAGTCTTGTGATATGGCCAAAGCAAAGGCTCTGGCTGTAATAGCAGAGGAAGGAAGAGCTGGATGGTGGTCAAGGGCCAGGTCATAGAGGGCCCTGTGTGCCAAGCCAAGACATTGGCACAACATCTTGAAAGCTAAGGTGAACTGGGGAAGGGAATCCAGAGGCAGCTCGGAAGCGCCCATATCCAGAAGGTGTATCCTTGGCATTGTCCTTTCACTCACAGATGACCACGTCAAGTCCCCTCTAGGTCTTAAGCACTTGATTATATTTTATCTGATTTGGTGCCTACCCCTCACACCCACCCCAAACATGTGAACCTCTACTGCTTCAGTTTATGTTGCTCTAATCGTTTTCTTTAGAAAAAGTTAGTAATGCGAAGAAACAAAAATGATTAGTCCAAAGCAGGGCCTCTCAGAGGTTATGAAAAGCTTCGGCAACTTCTAATAATCGAGTTTCCTAGTTTATTGAAAAAATAAACACAAAAATAAGGTGAAAAAGTTTTCAATATATTTTAAATATTCCCTTGAATAAATTAAAACTTACACCATAAAACGTCTACTAAAAGCATATGCTATTTTAAAGATAATTACAGTTTATAAACAAAGTACATTAGAAACTGAATAGGGCATAAAATTAATGTTTGCTTTCAATTCTGTATCTCCATGATTGTATACATAACCTAATTTATAGACAAAAAGTGAAAAAATGAGGACTTATGTAAATGTGAGGCTAGGCCAAACTGTCAGTCCCATCCCTTACCCTACCTATCCATCTACCCTCAGGCCAATCTGACCCAGAAGCTTTTGAGATTCTATTTTCTTTTTTAATTATTGGATAAACAATTCACTAGACCGCACAGAGAAGAGTATTACATTGACCGAAAGATATGCAAGGTGACCGATGACCAAATATCAGTGACCTTCAAAAGCTACTTTGAGGGCTGACCACAGAACCCACATGTTGCTCCAACTTAATGCCAACATTGTTACTGACAGAAACCACTGAAGAGGAAATGTGCATGTCATCATGTGACAGACACTCTAGCAGGTCCTCTATCAACACTCCTCTTTTTTTTATCTTTTTGTCTTAGTGGAAAATTTCTTGATTTGAAGAGACAGGTTTATTTTGGAGACAGTGAAACACAAATGAATGCACAAACAAAAGGCATATCTGGCAGCATAAGAAGCAGTTTGCAGTTTAAAACATAATGATACAAACCAGATTTAGCTCCCATTCCCTGAACCAGCCAAAAAAGCAGCCACTGCATGTGACTGGCAAGCCTCATGCAGCATGCCGATCCATCATGCCCATCCATCTCTGCGGTGCCTTGGCTGTCTCTGTACATTACGAGTGCAGATCTTTGTAGGAATAGCTCCTGTGCTTTAATAATTTTTTTCTTTTTTTTTAGAAAAATAAAACAAGATCTGGATCTATACTGAGTCTTATCAGAGAACTTACCGAGGGGAAAGAGCTGTGTTGTAAGTTTTGAAGAGCAAAGGTGCATCCCGAAAAGGGGGGAAAATTAAACTATTGTCTAGTCACTGATAGATTAAAATTGTCCACCCTGGGCAAAGATCTCTGGAGTGAAATTTTATGGTTATGTCTTTTAACAGCTACGTAAATCAGCTAGCATAAAGCTGACAGGACCTTGCAGGCTTCTGCAAGAACACGCTGTCCCTTTCATTTGTTTAAGAGAATGCTGTCCCTGCTCAAAGGCCTGCAGTGAGCCGTGCCAGTTCATTCTGGCTTGGGCCATGAGAGCTTGATGCAGTCTGGTGGGTGGTGGGGGTGGCGTGGCGCAGACAACATTTGAATGAAAAAGGATTCTTCTCATTAGAGACAAAGGAGCCACAGAGCCATGGACATTGGACCTGGAGGATTTACTATTTTCTGCCCTTTCCAACATAGTAAAAGAACTGCTGGCTTGACTGATAACTTAAACTTTTTCTGAATGCTGAACTCTTGTTTTCGGAGCTACATTTTCAGGGCCTGACAAAGTAAAGTTAAATCAATCAAAGTAGTTAAATAGACCACTTTGATCCATCTATGATTAACTGTCCTGTAGAATGTAGAGGTGGGTATCTGGTCCTGAGGAGGAAGAAGATGGTCGGAAATCATAGTTGCAGTGGGAACAGCGAGCTTGGTAGACTATAAGGATGTCAGAGCAGAAGGGACTTAAGAGGTAACCAGACTGGATGCCCTCATTTATACAGATGAAGCAATGGAAGGAGAGACCCTGTGTGACTTGCAGAGGGTCGCACAAGGAAATGTTATTGGATTAGAGTATACCCAGCAAGTAGAACTTCTGATTCCTGTGAGTGTGGCATACTTACTGCAAAAGTAGCTCCAATTCTTTCCCTCTCTTTATCCCTCTCTATAACCAGAGAAATGCCCAGCCAGGCCTGATCAAGATCAGCAGATGGATCTGGCCAACTGTGGATTTGTGAGTAATAATAATGGATACTACTCTAAACCTCTCAGTTTTGGGGTGGTTTGTTTGTAGCATTCTTGTGGCAATATGTAACTGTTTGGCAACGTGATAAGAAGTCCTTCACTGAAAGTAGAAAGAAAAAGCAGATAATCCCCCAACGTGTTAAATCCTGAAGTTTCTATTATCTGGGAACAGTGGCCAATATAGAGGATGAGAATATATCCTGGAAATGGAATCATGGAAAAATCTCCTCAGAACCATTGTGGCATTGTGCTCTCTAAATGTCAGATGATCTCAAAGCATTTATATCATCACACTCTGGAGCTGAAATGATGCTGGAACTCTTCCAATTCTGATTTTACAGATAAGGAAAAAGAGGCTGGATGGTGTTAAGGCAGAATCAGCCACATAGTCTGCAGGACCCAGCGCAAAATGAAAATATGGAGTCTCTGCTTAAAAAATTAAGAATTTCAAGACTATGATAGCAGGGTAAGAAGCCCAGTGCTGGGCCCTTCTAAGTATGGGGCTCTTCTAAGTATGGGGCTCTTCTGTGACTGCATAGTTTATATATCCTGAAGCCAGCCTAGAGTTAAGCAACTGGTCTTAAGGACACCCTTTCAGAAGTCCATCTGGTTAACTTATACCAAAAAAATGTAACTCCATATATTTATTAACAGCTAATTCAAGATGTACAGCAAGAACTTAAAGCCTCTAGTTTCTACCTGAATGATTCTTTTTCTTCAGACGTGCTAATAGAAAAATCTGAACCAGAAACAATGTGGCTGGTTTGGTGTCTGACTCAGAAGAAGGAATTTATAATTATTGATAGGATACACTGAAACATGGAAATTTAGATTCAAGCAAGTAAACTCTGAAATTAAAATTTGTACATCAAATATTGTTGTGTCCAAATATATCTTTATGATATTTTCTTTGTTGAAGTTGATTGCTATTCACTACAATAAATTACTTGAATTGTATGTATCTTTTTTTAGCTCTTTCTTGTCTTTGTTTTCTTCTCTCTCTCTCTTTCTCTCTCTCTTAGGTAAGTAGAAAATTCTCAGGTGTTAAATAAAAATAACTTGTTTTCTTCTCTCTCTCTCTCTCTCTCTCTCTCTTAGGTAAGTAGAAAATTCCCAGGTGTTAAATAAAAATAATTTAATTTTTTAAATTTCTCCTAAATTTTGCCTTACTTATGGCATTAATAACTTTTTAGCAACTCTGAACTCTTTCCTTCAGAACTCAGGAAAAACAATAGCTTAGTATGTGTATTACCCCATCTTAAACAAACTTTGTCACCATTTTAAACATTCTTCTCTTTTTTTGACTTACCAAAGACACTACAGTTAAATATTATTGAAATCCTTGTTTCATTAAAACATCAATCTCCATTATTTTTTGATAATTCATTAAAAAAGAAAATGGAACTCTGGGCTTCCTTAAGGTTGTCTAAGTTTTTCCCATTGGCTTATGGGGAAATTTTAAAAGGGCCGCTTAGGTAACAAAGATAAGTCTGTGGATTTAAAAAAATGTTTCTTTTAGAAAAGACAAGGTTCTGTGACCTTCTTTTTTAAATACAATGAAAGGGACAAGGTAAGGTTTTAGATGATAAAGTTAAAGGCATCACTAACGGCAAAGCCAGAGATAAGAAACAACTGTGAGAATTAACCTGAAAGCTCGTGGGAACAGAGCTCAGTTTTACAACAAAGATCAAGCTAACTTGAACACTAATGCTTGATGCCAGGCAGGGTTCTTGCTGTGTAGAGGTTGGTTGCTTTCTGCATTAACACAAGTTTGTCTTGCTTTAAGAGTTACAGTTGATCCTTGAACATGCGGGTTAGGAGAGTAGACCCAGCGCACAGTCGAAATCTATGTATAACTTTTGACTTCCCAAACACTGTTGACTGGAATCCTTACTGATAACATAAACAGTTGATTAACACATATTTTGTTATATGTGTTATATACTGTATTCTTACAATAAAACAAGCTAGAGGAAATAAAATATTAAGAAAATCATAATAAAAAATATCAACGTATTTACTGAAAAAATCCGCATATAGGTAGACCCACACAGTTTAAACTTGCACTGTTCAAGGGTCAACTATACTTGATAACTCACCAAAGACACATGTCACCCCTGTTATCTGCATCATTCCTTTGTCAAGGCTCCCATCCACCTGCTTTGTCTATGCAGCTACAAATGAAGGCCAGGTTCTCAGGGTATTTTTCTCCTCATCACTTCTTTTCCTTCAAAAAATCATCATTCTGGGTTTATATTTGGCCAAGGATCTCTAAACCAGAATTAATAAAATGTCTAATCTAATTTGGAACAGTGAGCCTAGATTCTGCTTTGGCTTGTCTGGGTTCTTATTGAATCAGAATAAGTTTTCATAGTCCCTAATGAAAATGTCCACTTTCTCCACCAACTTTGTAAAGGATTCCATTATCAAAGAGGTTTTCAAACCAGTTTCCAGAGGATGTCCCACAGTGGTGTGGATTGGTCAAAGACCTATGTGTCACAATAGTCATGACTTTGCTCTGGTTATTATCTTTCAAGCATGGTTTTTCTTCTGCTATCTGCTGCTTCTACCCAATCTATTTCTCACCTCTTTCTCACTTTTCTCCCCTCTGTTTCACTCCAAATGCCAAAGCTGTGATCTTTCTCTATGTTTCCCAAGGTCACATTGGCACAGAAATCTTTCTTTAGGCTTCCCTTGAGGACAAAATCAAACTAAAACTTTCTGCCCTTAAGCTAAAAGCTGTATAAGCCTCTAGCTAGTTGGCTTCTGTTTGTTTTTTATTTTTTCTTCCTTTTACTTACTCTTATCCTTCTTTCTCTCCCAAACTCCAATTACTCTAGATTCCTTTCTCTGTCTCTCTCCTGCTCTCTTCCATTTCACCCTGAAAGACAAAATGCTGATAAGTTCCCTTTCTTTGACTCATTAAAAAATTGCCATAAAATTTATAGCTGGCTTAGGACAGTCATCACTGATCTTGATTTAGTTACTGCCAAGAGGTGTTTTATGATAGGAGGCTGTACAGATCTTGTTTGGAAAATAGACTGGGTACTTGAAGTTCTCTGTGTTGAATAAGGTGGTTTGAAATGTTTGACTTGTATATTTTATATGGGAAAAAAATCCCCAAACCTTAATATGTAATATCATCAAATCATTTTGCTGTTGTACAGAAAATGTCAACACAGAAAACTTTCGAATACTCCCTTAAGCATTAGTTTCAGAAGGCCACTAGTATGGCTGGCAATTGAAAACAAATTGTGTCGGTGATGTTAAAATTGTATGTTGGTGGAAATTGTTTGAATGTCTAAATATGATGATGTTAATTGATTATACAAAAGTGATTTAGATGCTGATGTAATAATCACCAGTCTTGAATCTGCTATTTGAAGGACATTCAGGGAAGGAATGATTTACATGTTTTAAACATTTGAATTGTGTTGATTGTTTAATTGTGTATTTGAAATATATGAAAGTGATCTCCCTATAACTTCCCTTATCATACTGGTCACAACATGAATTTAAGATGTTCAATAGTACTCAAAGCTCTCTAACAAATGTTTTGTCCCAAACAAAACTGTATTTAGCTGGAACAGATCTATAAAGAGAGTTCTGATATATGTTTCCAAGGAGAAATCTCGACTGTATCTCATGGAAGTTAAGCTAAAACCATGGTGCCAGCAATGACTTGAGCACTTCACTGTCATAGAAGAAATTTGATTTCTGAGGAACAGTTGTATTATCCTGCCTTCTCTACTCACTTTACCCAACCTGGTTAAGGCTAGGTTTGGGATCTTGGGTAGTGGCAATAAAGATTGAGTGTCTACAACTGTGCTATTGACTATTGTATATTCCTTTGATGAGGCCAATGCTGTTTTGTGGAGAGTTGCTGGTGGAAAAGAGCTTGGTGGTAAAGGTTGAAGAATAAAGGCTCAGGTGTAGTTCACCCAATACGCACAGAAGCTGGGAGGAAGAGTAATCATGTCACAGCACTGAATAGTGCCACTTGATAATTCAGGACATCTGGCTCCAAGAACTAAGTACATTCTGGGGCCCACATGATCTAATCTCCACATAATACTCCATTATAAAGCACAGTACAGAAAACAAAGAAATTATAACTGAAAGCTAATCATTACTTTGATTTCTTAAATATCATGAAAGTAGATCTAATTTATAATCCACAGAAAAGTACCTTTGAAAATTCATTTTACTTCTTTCTCAGTTTCTTAGACTCCAAAACTCATCCACAGACGCCCCAAAATACTTTTCTCATGTAACATGTGGCCTTTCATCCCTTACCCCACCCCTTTAGCTCTTCATTTTACAGGTCTACTCAGCTTCTCTGTTTCTTGTTTTGTTTTCTTTTGTTTTTCCCCTGCCTTTGGTTTTGTTTAATGTGTTTCTGCTTATTTTTACAGAAAGGTTATAAACCAGTTTGGCAAAATTCTCTTAGAGTGTAAGGCAAGGGGAAGGGGAAAATCTGAGCAGATAAGAACAAAGTTCTCTTATTAGCTGGGGTGGGAGCAGGAGTCTCAAATTACTACTAAGATTATAGCTAAGATATCTTGTCCTGGTCATAATCTACAATAACAGCCAAACTTTATTAGTAGTTAATATAGTCCACTCATTTTGTTAAGTGTTTTTACATTATATCATAACTCTAATATTATTTTATGAATTGGTAATAGCACAAAACAAAGAAACTAGTTTAGAGAGGTTGAGCGATTGGCTAAAGGTCACATCAATGGTTAACAGCAGGATTAGGGATTCTTGGCTTCGGTCTCCTTCCAAAGCCCATGTTCTAACCATTACAATTTTAGGTATGAGCATCCTCCAACAGCTGAGATTATACTGAGAATAAAGCAATCATGCAAACACAAGGACACTAGCTTGTATATGGGAAATGCAATTTAACTTCTCCCTTTAGAATTTTTTTTCTTTTTTACACAATTTTTCAGCCGAATGTACCATTTTGGATCTAGATCTGCATTAACATGCTAGTTACCAAATGTTGAACACTTGTCTACAAATTAATATTGGAACTTATCAACTATAAATGCTTGTGGTTTGGGGAGGCAATTCAAAATTTAAATGTGTTAATTAAAAAAAAAAACTATTTATTGTTTTCCTCCTTAAAGATCAGAAGGCCCAAGGTTATAATCTTGAGTGTGTTTCCTCTGAGTTCACTCATCTCCACTATGCCTTACCTGTAAGGTTGAAGGAAGGATTTAGGATGGGAATTAGGAACTTATCAGAGCATGACAATGATGAGTGGTTCACAGAGCACATGTAATGAACTCCGAATGCAGTTGTTGGCTCCACTATCGAATATGGAACCTTAAAAACTGTCTTTGTATTAAATTTATACTTTTTGTACAAATTTCCCTTTTATTATATATGTTTCTTTGCTAGCTTTGTATCCTGATTGCAAATGAAATGTTATACGTCTGATGAGATTCACTCATCATTATTCTTTGGAAGACAGGTCTTAAGTCACTATTTCCCATTTTCCTTTTTTGGCAGAGGCTTTCAACTTGGAGTACATGTCTTAAGTCAGTCACTTCCATTTTCAGTGTCTGGAATCTGTGTTAACTCACTATTTTTGTAGTGAGTCTTGTGTCAACTCCCTTGGCCGCTGGTCAGTTCTCTTTCTATTGAAGTTAGAGTTTGAGTTGGTTATTCAAAAGAAATGAAAAAACAGAGGGATAGAGGAGGCTCAAAGTAGGACTCTGACCTTATGTTTGGAGACCTGCACATTTTGAATTAAAATCAACACCGAAGTTACAAAAAGAATCATTCTAAGCCATCTGCTCCCAATTTATGACCCTATTACAGAAAGGGTTTATAAAATTATAAGAAATATACACATCCTTATGTAGACTGTATACACATATATTATTTTTTCACATGTAAATAGGTGCTATTATAATTAATACGATACAAAGTTTTCTAATAATTTTAATTTACTATTTTTTGGTATTACATATTTTCTTAGTCAATATACTAATATAGGTAACAGATCTGACTACTATGATGAGATTTTTATAAACTCATGTTAGAAAGAAGTTCTCATTTTGAAAACAGTTGGGAATTACTAATCTAAGTAATGGTAGTTTCCATGTGGTCAGCAAAATGTGATGAAACAAGAAAGAGGTCAGAAATATGAAGGCACTTCCACAAGATAAAAAGCAGGAGGCCCCTACCCAAGGCTATCAATTCCTGTCAGGAAATTGGCTGACACATCCTTTCTTTACCTTGGAGCTATAGAAGCCTGCTGCTTGATTTAGCATGGGTGTTAAAGGACACCATGTCAGCAAACTCACAGGAAGAACTTGTCATTGCTACTGGTATTCTGTCTAAGCTCAAAATGGCATGGTACTCAGATGTCCTAGTGTATCATAATGCCTTTGACATTCTCCTGAGGGAAAAAATTATAGATTATAAATCAATGTGCAAACGGGAGAATAAAGGGCTATCTGGTTGTAAAATTTCTGCTTTTAGTTGGTGATCAAAAGGATCATCCAAAGGGCATGGCAGTTAACTTGTTTTGTTGGTTTTTACCTGCCCCAATTTCATCTCTGCTTGCTGCTTCTGGTAACAAAATCTCAGTTTTCTTTTAAAGAACCATCCATACCTATGGCTGGGCACATAGCCAAGACCTGATCTCAAAACTGCTGCTAGAATTATTGAGAAGGAGGAGGTTTTAAAACTTGTTATAAGTCAGTTTACTGTTGT
Organism: Pteropus alecto; assembly: GCF_000325575.1. Taxonomy (NCBI): domain Eukaryota; kingdom Metazoa; phylum Chordata; class Mammalia; order Chiroptera; family Pteropodidae; genus Pteropus; species Pteropus alecto. The sequence goes on along the minus strand of NW_006438113.1, from coordinate 22,083,766 downwards.
CACCGGTGAGAGCTTGCCTAAGAGTAAAGCAATACAGGGCCAGCAAATGGGAAAAGAGTCCAAAACCCATTATTCGAACACCTGACCCAGGTATTCCTGATTTTGAGATTAGGGTTACATGAACTAAACAAGTTTCCTTTGTTACTTACATGTTCGAGTTAGGATAGTGTCATTGGCACTATAAAAACAACCTTATTAATACAGGGTTGTCCTTCAACCTCTGATGGAATTTTCCATTCTCTTTTCATTGTTTCTTTCCACACTCCAAATTCCAGGAAAATTCTATTCTGCTATGTCAGGACTGCCACAGCCTCACTCCATTTATTGACCCTCTCAGTGTGGACTAGAAAGACTCTTCCTTTAGCACACTGGCTGATTTCTGGAGACAAGGCATTTCTGCCACACTAAGAAGGTCCAAAAAAAAAAAAAAAAAAGGTGGGGAGAAGCAGAGGCCCTGTAGTTCTCCTGGTGAACATGACTCTAAGATAAGATGGAAAAGTTACCCCAAGCTAGAATGTTCTAAAATGCAAACTCAAGATTCCTTTCCAACTGCAATAAAGAATGAGTGAGGCACTGCAAGATACACAAGTTGACAATTTTTGATGGAGCAACGTAGTAGTTCAGCTGAGAACTCTCTAATAGGGAAGACTGTAATAAGCATTGCTTTATGGAGATGGGGTATTTTGATGCTGACCATTTGATTTTGCATCCATTCCTTTTTTCTGTTCCTTTTGTCATTCTTGTTTCCCCTGCTGCGTTCCTTTCTATTGTAACTCTTTTCTTTGTCTGAAATTGGACCCACAGAAATGAGCCCGTAAAAATGGAACATGAGAATCCCTAAATTGCTCTCATTTTGATTTTTTTCTTGACTAATATTCCAGTTTATGAAACATACAGGAAGTATTTTAACTCACTGGCTCTTCAACCTAATCATGCTACTATCTAAACCATTGCATGGAAATTCTGAATATGCATCATAGCATATAAAACAGACATTTCTAAATCTGTTTGTGGTGGTACATTATGTAGGAAATTACTTGAGTCTCTCTAGTAATTGAGAAACCTTCAACATAAGTCATTCCAATATCCTAGGGGAAAAAAGCAAATAGAGAGATTTGTATATAAGGAAAAATGAGGAACAGTAATATTGAAACCCATTGATAAAGATTAAACTGGCATCCTTAGCCTAATTTGACATGGCTTATTTTTGTGTCTCCTTGTGCTGCTTAATACACAGCCAAATAAGATAATTGTTCTTCAATAACCTCTTTGCACAGGAATAAAAGAAAGTCTGAGATTAAAATTTTTATAAAGTTTAAATGCTTTTTTTCCCCTCCATGAAGCTTTCTATACTACTTCTGAACTAATTCAAATCTTTTTTTATCTGGTAGAGTAGATTGTAGTGTCTTTTTATTTTTACCCTACATACTAGGTTATAATATACTACAGAGCCCCTAACATATAATTGAGGACTTACTGCTTTAATTGTTATTGTCTGCCAGATACCTGGTTTCCCCACTGGATTATAAGCTCTTTAAGGGAAGGAACTGTGTCTTTTCCTCACCATTGAATCCCCTGTCCATAGTATAATACCTGGAACATAATAAGCACTTGATAAATATTTGTTAAATAAGTGGATACATAAATAAATGTTGCTAAAGTCACTGTCACTGAATATAAGAATGGATCAATAAGTAGTTATCAAACTACATGTGACCGGCTGAATCTAAAAACAATGACAGCAACAATAACATTATTCTTGCCCTTAAGGAAAAACGATGTGGCATATTACTTAGAAAAGGAAGAGAATGATCCATTACTGAGAACCTAATATTTAGAGAGAGTACAATGCAGTGTCTGTAAATTTTTTTCATAACCTACAAAAAGAAATAAACTCTATAGGAAGACCCAGGACACATCCACACACAACTAAAACAAACTTTTCACAGAATATTTACCTTTGCTCTGTCAGCCATACTGATATTTCTATTCTAATCTATTTTATGTCTTTTCTTCTATTTCATTAAAAATGCTAGTCATGACTCACTAAATTGATCTCATATTTCTCTCATGGGTCTGAAGACCTCCCTGAGGAATGTGGGTTCTGGATTCAGAATGCTCACTGGCTCTGCCACTTACTGATGGTGTGACATTGGTCCAATCATCCAACACTGTAAGCCTCATTTCCCTATCTACAAAAAGCAGATGGTGTTAATGACTATATTATAGGAAGGTTGTGAGGATGAAATGAAATAATGAATGGAAAGCACTTAACCATAGCGTCTGGCATAGAGAAAATCCTCAATAAACATTAGACACTAGTGTAAGTACCAGACACTATACACATGTTTCTTGGGCATTTCCTTTTATCTTCTGAAAAGTCCTATGATATAAAAGTCCCATTTTATAATAAAGGAAGTGAGGTTTAGAAAAGCTAAATGAACCATCCAATGGTCAATAAGTGGCAGAGCTGGTGTACTCAAACCAGGCCTGTCGGACTCTGAGGTCTATGGCTTTTCGAGAAAATAGCAGTGAACGCTCAAAGAATACTTCATAGAAATGGTGGGACTTGAGGCGGTCTTTGAAAGATGAGTTACTGGTATAGAACAACGTACCCAAAGTGATTACATGTGGTTGAAAGAAGGTAGGGCTTTGGAATCAGACATATCTAGGTTCTAACCTGGATTCCACCACTATTAGCTTAGCAATTGTGTACAATTTTACTTAGCCTCCCTGAGCCTCAGTTTCCTCAGCTTTATGCTACTGATAATACCAAACTTACAGAGTTTTTGTGAATAATGAGGTAAACATAATACCATTTTAATTGTCTGACAATTAGGTGCTCAACAAATTAAGAGTATTTTTATTAGGATTTGCTTATAGGGTATGTGAGTCAGAACTTAATATTTTACCCAGGATTTAATTAAATTTTGTAATTTGCAAGCTTTAATAAATGCAATTTGCAGCCATAGAGAGACCATGGGTAAAAATATACTGTATGAGTGAGTCTGTTAAGTTTTATTATTAGTCATCTTATGTAGTTCCAAATAGAATGACTATGAGTGACACTGAGATTGCAGCTATTAATTATACCTCTGGTAGAAGATTTTGTCCAACATAATCTCTTCCAAGTTATTGGCAGTATTGTTTGGCTTCCTGGGGTTAATGTAAAGTATATTTGCTTCACCTAGGTGCCATCAAAACTTTCCAGTGGCCTTTTGACAAGTATCAAACAACAATAGAGCCAACTTGGTAGCATTGTTCATTTCCATCTCAGCTTAATTACCAATATGGAATAGTTTAATAAAATGTATCCCCTCAAATACTGTAATAATGAATAGCAATTAGAAAATGAAAACTAGACTTCCCAAGATTGTTATCTCATTTGATCCTCAAACTTTATAAGGTAAGTCATCCCTCCAATTTAATACATGAAAAGAACTGAGATTTTCAAAAGGATTAATTTCTTGCCCATATTTACGTAATTAATAAATAGCAGAGATGGATCTTAGCATTCATGCACTTAACTTTTACCCAATGTAAAATGCTAATGGTCATGATAACATTAAGAATCTTTTTGTACTTTTCAATGAAATGCTCATGACCAAATACTTTTTTGAATAGCTAAAGAAGAAGCTGTGAATCCGTGAGATGAAAACCCTTGGGGAGGTGGTTGGAAGATTATTTCTAAAGGTTTTTGAATCCTCATGAACACTAAGCTTAAACTAGTCACCAAATGTCTTAGTCAGTTTGGGCTGCTATAATAATGTACCATAGACTGAGTGATTTATAAACAGAAGTTAATTTCTCACTGTTCTAGAGGCTGGATGTCCAAGATTAGAGTGCAAGTATGGTCCCGACCCTGGTGAAGGCCCTCTTCTGCATTTCAGCATGCCAACTTCTTGTGATATCCTCATATGGTGAAAGCAGAGACAGTTTTCTAGGGTCTCTTTTATAAGGGCACTAATCTCATTCATGAGGACTCCATCCTCATGGCCTAATTACCTTCCAAAAGCCCACTTTATAATACCATTACATTGAAGGTTAGGAATTTCGACATATGAATTTTAGGGGACACAAACACTCAGTTCATAACACTAAGTAAGTAATACCTCAAATATGTGTGAATAGTTCTTCTATTACTCAAATATTTCAGTAGTTGTAATTATTAAGACAAATAATTATATGAAATATTACTGAATTAGTAATAACTTTCTGTCAATATGTATTTTCTTAATCAAAGGATACCGAAAGTATAACTAATAGTGCTTGGACTTTGTCAAACTTTAGATATTGAAATGAGACCCTGTGAACTTCCTGGGGTTATAGAAATGTTCTATATCATTATTTGGGTGTTGGCTATATAGGTGTATACATTTATCAAAATGCATTAAATTATATGCTTAGGATCTATACATTTCCCTATTAAAAATTTTACTTCAATTAAAAAAATGGAAAGTTGATAATCCAAATGTACAGTCAGTCTCCTCTCAAGTCCTAGTTAGCATTCTCCTCATAGGCAGTATTTAGGGTGACAGTGAGGTGCCCTTTACTTTGCTGCCCTCTGGGAGCTAAATTACTAAAAATCACCATCAAGAGGTGAAATTTGCCACCTGTGAGTGCAAAGCAAGAAATTTCCTGTGTCTAGAAAGTGTGAAAAAAGCTGTAATGTCAACCAAGGTGATCAGGACATAGATTTGTGAAGGCAGAAAAATAACATTATTTTGCAATCTAGGAAATGGAATCTAACTGAATGTTTGAAGAAAGGAACGTGTCAATACAAGAGATTAGGTTCTGTGAACAGAAGACAGGTAGTCAATCTGAAGCATAAAAAGGAAGTCTGAGGATTACCAAATGCTGCCCAGAGAAGAAATGTCCTGAATCTAGTAGATTCAAATTCAGATGTTCTCTTGGGCAGCAATGTGGATCACAAGACTTCAACTGGTCCATATAAAATAGGTCCTAAAATTAGCCATCTTTCTTTGTTCTGGTTCCCAATCTTGAGACCTTTTGTTTGCTGATTTGGATTTTCAAATAACCTAATCTGGGAAGTCAGTGCCCTAGGTAGAAGGTAAAAATATTTTAGATATTTTCAAAAGTCTATTAAATTAGTGTTCTGTATTATAAATCAGTATCTTTTAAATTTGGTTAATACAAGTCAATTCTTTTGTGTCTGATCATATCTAAAAACCTTAATTTTAAGTTTATAGATCTGCAAGACTGTGATGACTCCTTGCATTAGTCAATAACTTTTGGTTTTAAATAACAGAAACACAACTCAAACTTGCCTAAGCAAAACCAGGAACTTACTGGCTCATTTAACTTAGAAGTCCAAGATTCAGGGGCTTGAATAATTTGGTTAGGAATATTGCATTTTCCACTTCTGGGCTTAACCCTCTCTTAACTCCATTTTTATTCAGATTTTCTTTTTGTCTTGACAAAATGATTGTCAACAGATCTAAATTAGTCCTAAATTTTAAGGCATTCCAGTGAAAAAATAATCCTTTTACAATAGGTCCTCCCAAATCCTGGACCAATAACTTATTGTCTTGACTTGTGTCAAATGGCTAAGCTTAAACTAATCACCAGGGCTAGTAAAATAGAATGTGCAGATTGGCCTGAGATTTGGATCCTAGACTTCCACTGAAGCTGGACATCAGCACCCAATTCATAAGGATAAAGAATGGAGAATGGAGAGTTCTCAAATAGAAAGTAGAGGTACTAATGTCAGCTGAAGGAAGAATGAAAGCTAGGCAGGTTAAACACAATACATATCCACCATACCCCTCAAAGTCACACTTTGGTCTGGGAAGCTTTGTCTGGCCTTTCAGCCAATAATCCCAGACTCATCTTGTTCTCTTTCTCCTTTATCTCCTGCCCTTCTTCCAACCAACACAGGAGACTAAGCAAGTATCGGTCATCATGGTTTTTGAATGTCTTCTTAAAAACCAATCTATTCTAAATTTAATTTAGGAAGTAAATCAAATATAACGTGAAGCTCGTATCTTAAAAGCATGACCTAATAGTCATCCTTAAATAAACATGGATCTGCTGAGAGCAAAAAGATATCCTGAAACTGAAATGGTATGTCGAGACCCAAATGATCTTCTGCTTTAGATGTTCTAGTCTCTTCCTCTAGTACACTGAGACCGAATATGGTTGGGATGTGGGTTTTTTTGGTCATGATAAAAAATAAGCAAACAAATAAAGAAAGATTGCTTTGTAAGAATCCATTCATTTTTTTCATTCTGCAACTATTTATTAAGCACCTACTGTGTGCCCAGAACTGGTCCTAAAATAACAGTATTAAAATTCTGTTTATGTGATTGTTAACCAGAGATAATTAGAGATAGGAATAATTTTTAAAGTCGTTTTGTCAATGTCTAAAATGATCTATTCATAGTTAAAATAGTCAGGAAGGGAGCAGGCTGAAATAACTCAATCGATATTTATTAAATACCTGCTATGTGGGCTATAAGTAAGGGCAGAGAAATATGCTATAATTATGGAAATACAGGTTATTTGGCATATAAGGTGCCTATATTCGTTCTTATTGCTGCTTTGAGAAATTACCACAGAATTCGTGGCTAAAAACACAACAAACTTATTTTCTTATAGTTTTGAAGGTCAAAAGTTTGACATGGGTCTCACTGGGCTAAAATCAAGGTATCAGCAGGGCTGCACTCCTTTCTGAAGCCTCTTGAAAATTTATTTTTTATTTTTGCCTTTTCCAACTTCTCGAAACTTCATTTCTTCATCTGTGAAATGGGTATAAAATGTCGAAGCTGTTATGAAATTTCTATGGGCTTTAGCATAAAATAGTTATAACTAATACTCACTGAGTGCCAAGCGTGTTGAAGTGATTTATATTTACTATTTAATTTGATTCTCACTAAAATTCTAAGTGGTGAGTAGTATTATTATGCTCAGTTTATAGATAAGGAAACTGAGGCATTGAGGTATTAAGTGTTTTGCTCTAAATCACACAGCTAATAATTGGTAGAGCTACGATTTAAACCATACCTTAGGAGTCAGTGTTCTTAACCACAATACCATATACTACTTGTAGTAAGTTAATTGCTAATTTTGGTATCTGGCACATAATTGATGCCCCAAAAATTGCAGGGCGGAATAATCAGCAGTAAGTCCAGGAACAGGTGATGTGCAGTTATTTGGGAAACAAGTTAATCATTGCTATTAGCAAGATTGGAAACAAAAGCACTGATATGTGGTGAAAATCTAGTTCTTAGGAGGGTTTAACTGCAATAAAAGTGAGCCTCCATCTTGGAAATCTGCTATACTGTATAAGCAGAGAGACTATAGCACACAGGACCAAAATAGGGGCCCAGGTCCTGGAATCATGTCACAAGGTACAAATGAAAAGGGCAAAAACCAAGCAACTCAACTGTAGCTCGTGCTTAGAAATGAGCTAGCAGGAAGCACAGCATGATTCCACATCTCCTGGACAGCTCTGATCAGCATGGAGTCAGTTAGGAGGATACTGAGCTACAGCTGGGCATCAGGGGGCCAAGCTAAGCGGACAGGGAGAAGGGATATGGGAGCAAACATCAGGCAAGACATCCCAGCCACATTTACTGATGACAGTAAATTGCTGACTTAGCAATACTGTGCGTGTTTGTGTGTGTATGTGTAAACTTTTGTGGTATTAATCAGTCTTCTAGTGTGCATGGAGCTCTTTTTAGAGCACATCCTTCATAAGCCTCCTTTGGATTCCTAAAATATTTCACATTTCTATAGCCACTTTATCAAGATGATTTTCCAGGTAATAGGCTCATTTCTTGCAAGCAAGCAAATAACCAACAACAACAATAAAAGAATAAATTTAAAAACTCTCAACCATCATAATAAAAATAATAATTTTAAAAAGGAGACATGATTTTTCAATCATATAGTGTAGGATTTTCCTAACCTTTCACTATATGAGAAAATTAATGCAGTGCCACATAGAGTGACTAACCAAGAGACAGTTAGAAAAAGATTGTGAGGAAATCAGTCAGATAACTATAAAGGGCTTCCTCCTCCCCCATTTTCCTTTCTTCTTTCTTTTTTTAAAATCCAGAATTTTAAAAGAAAAACCTGGCCTGCACTTTGGAAAGGAGCACTGGATCCTAATTCTTCAAGCTGGTTCTTCTCTTTTTCTTTGAAAGAGAATGTGGGACTGAGCTAATACCATCAGTGGGGGTGAAGGATAGCTCCATTTCCATTCAAGTTTGTGTTTGTTTCAAACTTACAGCACAACTAAATGTGCTTCTTGGGTATCTTACCAAAACTGAAGCACTTTGATTCTTATGTAATTTTCCCATGAATTAGTTATTAAGGAATTAAAAAATCCAAATTCTGGTCTGTGATCTATTTTGACAAGTATCTTAACTTTTCTAGGCCTGCTATTTCCTCTGCAAAGGAAACAGTTTTGACGAGATTCTAATTTTCAAAACTTCTGGTATGATACTTTGGCAACATGGTAAAGTTTTTACATTCATAGGCTAAATATAGAGAACATGCCCACATATAGCAAATAATAAAGCAAGAATTATGCCAGTTTGAATCCTATGATCCATGAATTAAAAAAGAATTCCTGCAGAAAAGACTGGAAGACTCCAAAAATAATAACAATGCTAATGAAGTACTAAAATAAGATTGGGATGGATTTACAATATTCTTTCCTTCCTTTTTCATGCCATGTCCTTTTTGAATCATGTCAAATTAGGCATAATTTTCCATCTCCATGTGGCAATGTACTAGTCTGGCTCAGATGGTTGGGCCAATAGTAATAATAATAGCAGACATTTCTTAAAATATGGCAGGTATTCTCCCAAGCAATGATCTTACTTAATATTTAATATATCCTCCCCCTCAACATACACACCATTTTACGGATGAGGAAACTGAGGCCCAGAACTAATGGCATCAGGCTAATGAGTGGCAGCCTTGAGAATGGAGCCTGGTTTGTTTGGCTCTAAGCCTATTTTCCTTCCAATGTGCCATAGAGTTTCAACATTGCAAATGTGTCCTGCACTGAAAGGAAAGTGAGAGTGTCATTTGGGAATTGAATAGGAAGATGAGGCTATAGACAGAATGAAAGCCCTTGCACAAATATATAACATATTAAAGAGTTATAATTTCACAAAAGCACCCAAAGCATAAGTCCTTTTGCAAGAAAACTCACAGATCCCTAGTAAGCATCTAAGGAGGTCTTGAGCACCACAAAACAGTTTTGGAAATCCCACTCTATATGATCAATCCTTCATTAAGGACCCTTCAGTGTTAAACCTGCATCTGTCCTTTGCTTATGTTTAATTATCAATACAGGATAGTCCTTATTTTTAGAAGGGCAGATAAGTTAGTTAACCTTATTAGTTTTCATTCTGGGGCCCTCGCCTTCTGTTAGAGGTCTGACATGTGATGATGATCACAATGTAAACCCATGTGAAATTTGGAGCAGGTGAAGAAAGAACAGGAGAGATGAGCACTAAATTTAGCTCTTGGCCCAGGAGTAAAAGAGGGTTGGACTAAGCAATTGGCCCTCTCCAACCCAGTCTCACTCTGGAAAGGGGAATTCTCTTGTGAGGGACTGGCTAGGCCTATCCACAGAAGGGGGCTGGATCCATGGCTGAAAATGAGACTGACTGTCTGCCTGAGATTCTGCTAGGGGCTGTGCCTGATGGAGTAACCAAATCAAGTAGAAACTAAGACTAAATGCTGGCAAGTCCCTGAAGAGGAAATTCGCTCTTTCTGGGGTCTGGGCCCTGAAGGTTTTACATGATACATGAGGACTTTTTTTTGAAAGATTAAGTCCTAAGAATTGCTTCTTGATTTTATCTTCCTAATTGGCTTCCTAAGTCCCTGCATCAGCATGGGGTAAGCCTGACAGAGGTTCAGATGTTCTGAGGTATTTCTGGCACATGGAAATGCAGACTGTTGGGCATTATCAAGAAAAAATATATATGCATATATCAATACCTATATATATAATTTCTCTCACTCTCTTTTTCCTCTCTCTGTGCACACACTTGCTCATGTACACACACACACACACACACACACGCACACACACTGTCTTCCCCTAACACTCATATATACCAAAAGCAACAAGGAAAGAAGAAGAGGCCTAAAGGAAACATGATGTCAAGGTTTTCAGGCTAATTTTGCCACTAATTATGTGCAGCCTTGGGTGAGTCTCTCTGAAGAGTAACTTCCTCTTAGTATAGTATGTTGTGTGATCAGAGACATTGGGTGTTGGAAAATTGTAAACCCCAAATTCGACAACATTTTTCTATTGAGGAGCCACTATGAACAACCTGGGAAGTAGAGGGATTGGAACCTTGACCTGGGATGGCTTTGGTTTTTCTTTGGTCTTGTGATAGGTCTGTTATTTCTGCTTGTGAAATAACCTAAGTCCAAGAAGCATTTTTAAACTTGGAAAGTGCAATTCAATAGGTGATATCACTACACAGAGATGATCACTGTTAACATTTTTGTCTTTTCCTAATCTTTTATCAAAGCGTGTGTGTGTGTATGTGAATGACTGTCCTCTCCAAATAGTTAGAACCTGTTTGCAGCCTGTGGCTTCCCCCACACTCATCTTGTAGCATTCCATACACAATGAGAAATTGCCATTTTACTGATAATTTCCAGCAGATGAAAGAAGAGGGTAGAAACTGCTTCAGAGAGTGCATAGCATTTTGCATTAAAAATTTCTGTTCTCTATTTAGCTCCTAGCTAAATCCTTTCTCCCACTGGATGTATTTCCCCGACGTAGGCAGTTCTGCTTCTCTTCTCAGCCTACAAATACCACAATTTAGCGGGGTAAAAAAAGCTGCTGTCTTGCTGAACAGCTACCATGTAAAATCCAGGTGAAGGAAAATTATTTTTCTAAAAGTATTATGTACATAAATTTATAGACATATTTTTCTGAAAACTGTACTTATATGTTTTTATCTCCTTTTTTCACTGATATATTCTGTTCATTTACTATGTCATTAAATATGCTTCAAGAAAACATGATTATCAATGACCTCCATATAAGAATATAAGCTTTCGACATAAGAAAAGCAGTGTGGATGTAACAGGGACTCTGGGAAATGTAAGATGATCCTTATTGTAGGAGACCACATGGACCTTTAGCACCGACAATGCCATGTGAGGAAACTGAGCTTTCCCTGGAAGAGCAAGGAGATTGGGAACCTAATATTGGGAACCTAAGCCCTTTTGTGTGCTTTATGTTCATTATCCCATACAGTGCTGCAAAAAACTTTATGAACTATTATCATCTCATTTTTCATCCAAAGAAACTGAGGCCAGGGAGATCAAGAGATAGCTAATACAGAGTAGGCCTTGGATTCAGAACCAGAATTGCCTGAGTCTAGACCCTAGTTCTTTCTATTTCACTACACTGCTCCTCCAAAAGGTAAATGGAGTCTTAAAATCAAGTAAGAGAAAATTCCTCATAAAGCAACGTAAAGATAATTTCTAAACAATTTTTAGAGTGAGAATAGGACAGTTACTCAGAATCAGAGAGACAAATACAATGTCAATATGCTTCATATTTAGTTCTCTGAAGCCTAAAACAGGAGTCTTGTGGCCTGGTAGGGAAGCCCCTCTCTCCTTGGGTGGTCAGGGAGCAAAGGGACTGGATAAGCATAGAGTAGCTGTTGAGATGATGTGTAGCTCAGGTTGGAAGAAGTGGAGCCAGCTCTGCTTTCTATAAGCCAAGTACTGGAAAGGACTAAGAATCTTTGTAAATCCTGCATCACTTCTAAAGAGTAGACGTGCCGGTTTAGAGAATAACCCAGCAATGTAGGGTTGAGGACATGAAGGGAGGTCTTTTAATGTATTTCAGCCAAATGTCTTTGGTAATATTTAATAATTTGTCGATAAGGTTCTGTACTATATAAAATCATAATTTAAGACATTAAAATTTATTTGTTTAGTTTGCATTTTTCTCCTTTGTCTCTATTGACCTACCATTTCTAGCTGGGTTTGACACTCTAACACAAGGAAGGAATAAGACAAGCACTGAAGTAAGTGAGCTACCAAGAAGCCCAGCAACCCAAGCCATCTACCAGAAACCACCAGGAGAATCAGATCCCCATCTCCACTCCAGGGTTTCTGCCATCTAATGATGTTGGCAAGTGGAACAAACAATTACAACATCACTATACTTAATCTCTTCCTGAGCGGATAGAGAAACAAAAGGCAGGCGTGATGCCCAGAAGGTCTCAAGTATGTCACTCAGGGCATCTTATTTTATTCATGGCCCAAAACGTTCTTTTTCAACTCTAAGTAATGGGGCCCAAATTCCCTCCAAACCTACCAGCTCCGCAAGTCCTCTATAAATTCCTTCTCCTTTAACAAGCCTGTATACCTAGCATAGGCTAGGGGAGACATTCTTCTTACTAATGAGCTAATTTTTGCCTAATTCTACCACCTTAATATATTTCATTCTACCAAAAACGTATCATAAAATATTTCTAAGTATCAACAACCACATGAATTATGCATTTTATAGAACTTAATAGAATGTATATTTCTCATTCACATTGTTTATAGTAACCATCTCTCTCTACCAGGATAAAATAAATAGCACCACTACAATCTGTATTCTTCTTTACCAAACTAAGGGGGAAGGTCGCCATAAGTCAGAGAGATCAAAGCAGCACTAGTGGGCTGCAGTCCCAGGTTTGGGATCAGGATTAAACCAGTCTCATTGGGACAATACCTGAAGTAGACTTCTAAAAGTGAGGTAGGTGGGAGGGGCAGCTGTGTCAGAAACTTCCTCCCTACTTGTGAACATCCTTAGCAACTGATAGCTGCCTTGTCCTACCAACTCCATTCCAATCACCCTTTTACTTTTCCCGTAAAAGCTCCTGCTGGCTGTAATGATAGCCTCAGCAGCTGGCAGGGTCAAGAGATGTGCACAGTTATAGTCCTTCTTCACCCCTTGCTGAGTCCTTACATAACTTCACAGTCTCTTGGGCTGAGCAGAACATTCTGTCAAAAGCAGGAGGTACCAGAGAAAAGGAGTCAAAGAAGGGTTACAGGACAGACTTCTTGGTTCCCTCAGTCCTTGCCACTGATTTCTGTCATCTAGTAATAATCTGAACACCCCTTTCCCAGACTACCCTCTTCCAGAGGCACTCACATCTCTATAGCCCAGACAGCAATTACAATGAGCTGCAGACATTTAGGTCAAGGGAGGACTGACAAGATTAGCCTCACGTCATATGGACAGGGTATGAGAGAGATAGCAGGGGGCTTCCTTTACTACAAAGCAGCATTTTATTTCTATTAAAAGATCACTTACTCAAATTTTACACCTGGCTATATACCTCAAAGAACTGCAAACAGGGATCCATACAAATATGGATGTTAATGTTTGTTATATGTTAATGTTCACTGCAGCATTATTCATAACAGCCAAAAGGTAGAAGCAATCCAAGTGTCCATAAACAGGTGAACAGATAAACAAAATGTGGTATATATATACAATAGAATATCATTCAGTCATAAAAAGAAACGAAGTTCTAATACATGCTATAATATGGATGAACCTTAAAAACATTATTCTACATGAAATAAGCCAGATACAAAAGAACACATATTGCATCGTTCCACTTATATAAAATATCTAGAAAATAGGTTAGAGGTTACCAGGTACTGCAAGGAGAGAGGAATGGGGAGCTATTATTTAATTGTTACAGAGTTTTTGTTTGGGATGATGAAAAAATTTGGAAATCGATAGAAGTGATGTTTCCACAACACTGTGAATAGTAATTCATGCCAGTTAACTGTGCACTTAAAAATGGTTAAAATGACAATTTTGGGGCACTATATATATAGTATCACAATAAAAAAGATCAGTTACTCAGTGAGCATTTGCTTTTTTTCCTTGTTATTTACAAAGTCTCTTTAGATTCTGCCAAGTTGCTGAAAATTTTTTGATGTCATCAAATTTGCACATATTTTCTTTTCTCTTTCTGCATTTCCCCATTGTTTGCTCCTCTGAGCAACTATTAGTAAAAATAATTACTTAGCATTTATGAAGTGCCAGCCACTCTTCTGTTCTACATGAATTAATGAATTTAATTCATGTGTAAAATACAATTATTATCATCGTTATGTTACAGAAGGAAAAGCAAATATCCTTCCCAGTGTCACCCAACAAATGAAGGCAGAGCCAGAATTCAGTCCCGGACATTTAGACTCTAAAGCTCATATACTTAACCATTACTCTGTGGTATCCTTGGAATCCTACAATAGACACTTTTAAGAAACTTGTGAAAAATCAGACTCATGGTCTACTCCATACTGGTTGAATCAGAAGCTTTGGAGGTAGGATCCAGGAATTTATGTTTTTAAAAAGATTCTCACATGTTCCAGTTTAAAAACTTACTAAAAAGCTATAGTAATCAGTGCCAGTGTTGTATAGGCATAAGGATAGACATAGATTAATGGAATAGAAGTGAAAATGCTCTATAGGATGAACCGACAATGGAGTTGGTTATATGAGATTGTGGGAAGAAAAATTCTTAGGAAAAGATAGTAAGTTATCTAATTGAGAGATGATGAAGACTGAATTACAGTAATAGGAGAGAGGAACCATTTGAAAATTACTCTATGGCATCTAGCTTGGGTAACTGGTAATAGAATAATGCCATTTTTAAATAGAAAACATGGGAGAAAGAGCAGATTTTTTGAGATGAGAAAAGGACAATGAGTGATTTCAGATTTTTTTTAACTTAAGGAGTCTATGAGTTTACCCAGAGTGGCTTGGCGATACCAGTCAAGAGGTATGGGCTAGATATTGAGATTTGAGATTCAGGTGCTTGTAGGTATTACTTGAAACCGAGCAGGTGAGATTTTTCTAAAAAAGGTCAGCAAGAGAGAGATGGGTTGAGCACAGAGCATTAGGGGATACTTATATTTAAGAGGCAGGCAGAAAAGGAGATAGAACTAATAGAGGTTGAAAAATAGATGGAGATACAGAAAAAGAACTAAAAGAGACTGCAAGGCAAACATTTTAAGGAGACTGTGGACCCAACAAACTCATCAATGAAATACTTATGATACTTTTAGTTGCAAGTAACAGAAACTCACTTGAACTAAGTTAAGTGGGAGAGGAGAATTTAGTAATAGGATTCAGGAGTGTTTCATTAAATCTAAAGGCAGACTGGCTGGGCCTCACGGCGGGCTGGAATCAGGAACTGGATAGCTGTCAGGAACCAGGAGAGATACTGCTCAGTTCTCCACACAACTGCTTCATTCATCTCTCTGTAGACTGTCTCTTTGCTCTGGCACACCTCACGATGCCTGATTTACATACTGAGTAGCTCTCTGAATTCCAGTTCCAAGTCATTAGAGAATCTGATTGGCCTCAATTGGGTCAGGTGTCTACCCATGATCCAATCAACCACGGCCATGGTAAGAATGTGTTAGACAAAGGGAGTCCTCAGAGAAGAACCACTCTGAATTGTGCAGATACCCCCAAAGAAAACTACTACAAGATTAATCAAAATGACAGCACAAAAATTTGGTTGCCCTTTCATAGAGGCATCAATTACAAGAAAAGTTGTGAGAACTGTAACTTCTTTTCTCTCTTCTCTGTTCCTATTTCTTCTGTTAGCCTAGAGGGAAAACTGCATTAATATCTGTGTTGATTTCTCCATAAAAGAGACAAGAATGAATTACTTGTGAAAAGCTTTGACATCCTCAGGTCAAAGGATCTAAACAAATACAAAGGATTTCTGATTATTTTCTAGGGAGAGCTAGAGCTTCCGGTTGTTTTTGCCTTTGCCTGGATTTCACTGATTTCCCAAATTGTACTAGCTGCATTCTGGCTTTCATTAATCAAACTGCCACCTGTGATAGACTGTTGGTCCCTTGTCTTATTTTGATTAATTCCATTCTCACATTCATCTTTCCAGCATAGTTTGCAGTGGATGATTTGTTAGGAGCAAAGGGGGGATGGGAGATGACTAGAGATTTGGAGTAGTGAAGTCATCTCCTGAACATGACTGAGTCTATCTGTTAACAGAAATATTTCCCCCCCTCCTTCCTTCCAGCTCTAAGAATAGCAGTACCAGCTGTACTTGCCTGAGCCATATCTAAATTAATAAAATAAAGTGGGATTATTGACATTTTCTTGCTTCAACTAGCAAATGTGCATCTTTGAATTTTTGTCAACTAAAATGCTCTTATAATGAAACATTCACAGAAATGGGCTTGACATAAAAATGATAATGCGCACTTCACTCATACTAATTATGCATTTGTAGTCCTCTTAATTATGTTGTCCTTTTATCTACTTTGCGTTTGAGAGAGAAATCAGTATTAAACTGAGGAAAGTAATATAGTTTAGCAGTCAGGAAAAGGGGTTTTGGTCAGACTTGTGCCTAGTCTCAGTTCTATTACCTAAATCATGGGTGAACTGAAGAATATTATTTAACCTTTCTGAATTTCCATTTTCATACCTACACAATTGTGCCTTTTTAGTGTATCTATAAAGTAGGATTATTGGGAGATCTAATTGGACAATGTGTGAATGTGCACCTTATCCTAATAATGGAGTCTTCTGCATAGCCATAATCAGCCATAAAATACTCAGCAAGAATTCATATATACCATTGCATTCACTTATTCTTAGTTGAAGTCAGAAACTTAAAAAGGAACATTCGAAATTAATGTAAAA
Organism: Pteropus alecto; assembly: GCF_000325575.1. Taxonomy (NCBI): domain Eukaryota; kingdom Metazoa; phylum Chordata; class Mammalia; order Chiroptera; family Pteropodidae; genus Pteropus; species Pteropus alecto. Next base: position 22,067,058 of record NW_006438113.1, on the reverse strand, counting down.
TTATGGAGGAAAGACATCTGCAATGAGAGGAGCAATACGATTAATTTGTGTTATAAATTATAATTATTTAATTGTAAAGAATGTGTCTCATACTTGTTTCATACTTTCCAAAGTTCTTAGCATAACTCTAGGTCCATATTGGTAAGTTCTCAGTAAAAATCTATTAGTGTGTTGATATGGGGTGCCTCTCACAATTTGGGATAATAATAATGTAGCAGTAAAGCCACTAGACTAGGAGACTTGGGTCAAGATCTAGTCTTAGCCATGCGACCTCAGAATTCCTCTAAATTCTTTCTAGGTCAAAATTTCTATATATTTACATTAGCTCCAAGGACCTAGAAGAGCATTCTCCGTGAAGGACAAGAAGAACTTAGAAATAGCACATAGGAGGGCCTGGATATGAAATTCAGTGTCATGAGCACTAACGCTATGTGAGAATCAGAGAAATAAAAACAGCATGAACAACAATTTGAGTGCCTATCAAGTTTCAGGCACTGTGCTAAGTACTTTACATACATTATTTTGTTTAATCCTTACAGTAACTCTGTGAATTAGTTATTACTATCCCCAATTACAGCTAAGGAAATGGAGATTTAGACACTCAAAATTTTTCATTATTGAGTAGGCTAGCATTTCAGTGACCACTAGCCTCATAAACTAACCTGAGAAACTGGTCTGCCCTTCTTAGTAACAAAAAGAACTGGAATTCATCATTGGGATTATATCCATAGCCTTGGTTTGTTTATCAAGGTTCTTGACCCTTATTGAATTTTATAAGTCCCTTTGGGAATTTGATGAATGTTATGTGGATGGCAGCAGAAGTCATAGACCCTGTGAAGTACATTTATCGTTTTGAACATCTCTCAGATAGAGTCAAATTCTGCCCACAATCTTCAATGGCAGTCCCAGAGAATCTAAGAACATCGCCATAATAGTCCAGAAGGTGTTTCAAAGGTCTACCAACGTGATAAAAATCCTTGCCACAATTATCCTTTCAGAATATCATATTTTCTCATTTCTTAAGTCTTCATCCATTCACATATCTATTTCACTGAGGCTACAGTGCTTGCCTTGGAACAATAAAAGTTGACTCATCTATCCCAGATTTCTGCACTGCCTTTGATCTACTTCTTTCTGGGCTTCCTTTCTGGATCTTCATAACACCCTCCGTGGGTTTGATGGGTAGAGATGATAACTGAATACTTATGGGGTATTTGTGATAAACTTGGTGATCATACTTCTGCTTATCATGTCAGCTGCAATCTGCCCAGACTGAGTTAGATTATAAGGGGCTGCCATCCTGTCATTTACAGATCCTTCAAATGAAAATGGCTAAGAGTCCTGATGCAGGACTTTGTTTGCATTCAAAGAGTTTAAATTATATACTGAGGGAAACCAGTATACTGAGGGTAATTGTGATATGATTAGATTTGACTTTTCAAAATGACACTATGACTACAGGAGGATAAGGCTTGGAGAAGATTAATAGCAGCATAATAAAACTAAGTAGGAGACTTAAGTTACCCTGTTTTCCTTTGAGCTTCTTGAAGGGAAGACCTTGTCATTCTTTCTCATGGTGGTATCCAATTCACCCAGCCCAGAGCCTGGTACGTGGAGATTAGTGAAGAACACTGAATTGATCAGTAAATGAATAAAGGACTAAAGGCTCCTTGAAGGTAAGAAGAATTCTTTGCCACTGATCAATTTGTGAATGCTACTGTTTACAAAGAATGCTCTTGGTGCATAAAGTACAAAGTGGCACAGCTTCTTTTCCAATAAATTATAAATTACTGAAAGGCAGCAGCTGTAACTATTTTTCTTTGCATCTCTGCTTGCCCTTTGTCCTAGTACCCAGAACAGTTATTTGTACATAATGGGCCATTAACAAATGCTTACCAAATTAAAAAATTCTATTTGTAGACTAACAATGGAGTTTGTTGTTGTTGTTGTTGTTTTAGCAAACTGCTGAAACAACATTTTCAATATCTTTTCTACACTTAGCAGTACCTCTTAGTGGGACTGATTCTGAGAGTTATATCTATGAACAGCTGTAGAAACAAAAAATGCTCAAATTGGAGGAGGCTTTAGAGGTCATCTGATTCAACTCCCCATACTGTGTGCAGCAGTACAACTATTGTGGGTATTGCTTTCTATTTTGGTCCTATGTCTAACCCCTGTCTGACTTCTCTGAGCTCTATCCTCATTTCTTTCCAGCCCTGAGTCATACACATTTGCATGACTCTATTAAAGCCATTTCAAATGTAAAAATAGAATGAATTTCTGGTGTGATCCAGTGAGTGTCATTTATTCTGGCAGATTATCTTCTTTATCATTACTTAAAGGAGGGTTTTCTGGGCCAGGAAGTGCTGGGAGTTCCAGAAGTAAGAATGTATAACCAATAAGATGTTTGGGGCATTTTAGTAGGATTTTGCAGTTGCCACTTGCCCCTCTCAAGCATCTTAATAGGCAAAGCAAAGGTAGTCAGTGTGGATGTTGGGATGATGTAAACACACTATTTTATAATTTTATCTCTAATGTAGCATTACTGAAGCTCTCCAGTGGAATGTTTATACCACCTATCTATTTGCAAAATGCTTTCATAGATCGTATTTCTCTTTGTCAGTGCTTGTTTTAACATTTAAGTTCTTCAAAATATTCCTCACGAACACCGACTCTGTGACAAGGACAGTGTTTTGTGTGGTAGGCCATACAAAGAAATAAAGGATTTGTCTCTGTAACAGTCAGCAAGAATAGCTAACTTATTGCAAGGCTATCAGGTAGTTCAAAGAAAGGCTAGAATAGCAGGTTTGGATAGAACAGAATCTAGTTGATCTAGGGGGCCAAGGTAACAGAAAGTAGACAACTTCTCCAGGCCATTGCCACTAGATGAAATAAACTGTTTTCTCTATGTTTGTGAAACTTTGTTCAAGTTTCAAACCCAGGAGAAATTCCAACTGGCCCTTGAGTTACTTACTTACCTTAGGAAAAGGAAGGACAGAGCTTTGATGGACTGTCCCATCAAGACTGTACACAGTGTAAGAGATAATTTCCCAAATGAAAAACAAGCTACTGTCACCAAAGGAGCAAAATGGATACTGAATAGCCAAAAAACCAACATATAACTATTATAACCGGTTTCCCTGAAGATTTTACTATCAGGCTTGGAAAATGTCATATATGTCCATAAAGAGTTAAATGAAGGGATAAGGGTTGAATAGCCAAACAAAACAACAGCACAAATACCTCAAAGTAATGATCTGATTAAGTCTCCTATGAATGGGATCAAAGCCTTGTGAGTTTAGAGAAAAAGAAATGACTAGTCAGGCAGGAAAGTCAGGCAGCCTTCACAGAGAAAGAGCAATTTAAACTGGGCGTGGAAGGACGGGTAAAATTTGATTAGGTGATGTACTGTTCATCATGCATTCCCTCTTGGGTAGATTTAAAACGAAAGGTTCAAGATGTGCTCAGATTAGAATAGTTCATGTAATTAAGAGCAAAAACTATTGAACAGCAAAAGATAAGACATAACATACTTAGAATAGAGTCTTTCATATAGTATTTATTAAATGTTAACTATTGTTATTAACATTATCATTATTATGAAGCTAAAACTATTCTTCCATTATACATCACATTAATTTTTATAAATATGTCTCCAAAAGGCTGGGCCATATATCTCTGTCCTATCTGTTACAGAGTCTAGTATGAACATCCACCAAAGACTGAGTCCCTGCACTGATTGAAAACTGATCTCTGGGACTCAGATTTAAAAGGTCAGCCAAGCAGCCACAACTAGATCTTTACGTAAATTAGCCAGGATATTTTTAGATGTACCAAGGTCGATATAGTCATACCCTCTCTAGCATGCTGTTCTAGTATTGTCAGTCTCCAAGACAAGACTCTCTTATTTGTGTCAAATCAAGTTATTGTGCTGTAATATTTACATGTGCTAACTCTAGTAGAAATGGAAAACAACCTGTCAGCCTCCTCCTCATAATAATGTTTACACTTGAATGCTATTGTCAGTTTTCGGGCTCTCTTCTAAGCTAAAGAGACCCTGGCTCCCTTCGGCTTTCTTTATAGCGTCCCAGCTTTTAAAAATGCCTTTGTTGCTTTTTTCAGTATCATTTCCAGTTTCTCCACATCTCCTTTCATAATTTCCAGAACAAAATTATATAGACATAGGGAGTTCCAATGAATAGAGCCAAGAGACGCACAAACAATAATGAACAATTGTGGAGTGCTTACTGTGTGCCAGGAATTACGTGGAATGATTTACATATGTTCTTTAATATTCAAAATACTCCTATGAATTATTATCCCGATTTCACACTTATACAAGGTTTCAGAGCTAGTAAATGCTATAGACACAACAATAACCAGGTCTGTTCAATACCAAAGCCTGTGCTCTTAACCCCTATACTATATTACAGCCCACTGAGTTTGGCAACAAACACATAATTGGATGATCAAGTACTCACAGTGCTGTACCTTAGAGCAGTGCTTCTCTGGTTTTCCCACCCTAATATTCAGAAGATACGGGGAGATCACACTGCAGTCTATCAGAAATGGGAGCGATTCTTCAGGCGCTCGCCTTTACCTTAAAAATTCATGTACGTTTCACATTCCATTTAATAATATATTCATGTTTATTCAAATATATAAAAGTTAAAATTACAAATGCTAAAGTAAAGCTGAATGTTCAAAAAGTAACACCATGTTTATTCTGTTACTTCGAGTTCTCCAGGATTATGGGAAGTCCAGATTGAGAACTAGAGCCGTAGCAATGGCTCCAATAACTTTAGCATGGAAAGTTTTGAAAGGAGCTGTGAAACTTCTCCCTAGAACTACCTTCCCCACATTGTCTTAGTAAAGCACCGTAAGAGATCAAGCATCACTCAGAATTATATCCTGATGTGCTCTTTAATATACAGTTTGCAAAATGTCTGTTAATATATCTAAATGTCTCTGGTATGGGGTTATTTAGAATAATCTAGGCAAAACTGTTTGGATATCTACATAAAATGATTTTCATTTAAAAATCATTGAACAGTTGCCTTTCATTCTGGTAATAATTAAATAAAGCAGAGGAAGCTGCTGTTTGTTAAGCTCATTCTGAGTTCGTAACAATAGACTGTCACCTGCATTTAAGAGAAGGCTTTCCTTATATTCTTTAATAAGAGTGTATCGAGCTTATTCAAAAGTGTAATCAAATAGTTAAAAGAAAAAGAAAATGTTTTCTGCTTTATTAACCTACATTTCATGGTAGTATTAGTGGTATCCGCAGCTCTACATGAGTATTAGTTGTTGGAGGGAAAAAGGAAGTTTGCATTGAACTCCTAAAGTTTGACCCAAAGCAAGGGTGATCCTATAATTTATCATTCAAACCGGGCCACTTTGGAGAAAGAAAGGGGGCACTGTTAATAATTAAGCCTAGACAACACTCATAAACTGAGATCGTCCTGGGCAAACAGTCACTTTACCCATAACTAATTCCTCACATGGAGTCAAAGGCCAAGGATGGTTGATTATGCTAAAGACCTAATACCATCCTACTTAGCCTCGGGTTGCTTTTTGGGTGGCACTTGTGACTAATTTTTAGATGTGGGTGAGAGCTGTGAGCTCTCAAATTTCAAGAAGTCCTCCCTCCACCCCCACCAATTCCTGATCCAATGTGAGGTACTTCCTCCTGTACCTTAGGTATTTGTGTGTATGTCTATTTACCAATAATTACATCTAAACTGGCAACATTATTGCTTATTCATATCCAATTTATGTTCCATTTTGATCATAAGATTTTTCATCATATATCTGAGTATGTATGTGTTTGTTCCTAATTGAATTCTGTATAATTATTGAAATTCCATTTCATATTTGAAAGTTTTTCCCACAATCTATAGTAAATTTGATCCCTGTGTTATAAGTGTTGGCAACCCTCACCAACTTAGTCCAGCTGCCGCCTTAATTAATGGTTATTGATATCACTCACAGGATTGCTTAGTGTAACCTATGAAAAAGCCTTTCAAGATCATTCTAACAGCCACAGCAGATCAACTCTCAAATCTCAGCAGTCTAACAAAATAAAAGTTATTTCTTTAACTAAGGTCAAAACTAAAATGGGTATTCCTAACCAGCAGGATGAGTTTCCTGTGAGCAGTGATTAAGAGACCTAATTTCATTCCATCTTCTTGCTCTTAGGCTAGGCCTGGAGATGGTGCATATCATGTCCACCTATCTTCTGTTGGCCAGAATTTAGTCATAAGTCCATATCTCACTGCAAGGAGCTTGTGAAATACAATCTAGCTGCATTCCCAGAAGAAAGAAGAAACAGGTTTGGTGAATACCCAGGCAGTCTCTGCCATAAAGGAGATTTTTTCCACACTATTTGCTTTGCACTTTAAGTAAGAATTATACTTAGTATAATAAGTTCAGAACCTAGTCCATACCATATCTCCTTAGTGTGCTAATAGTGTAGACCCTAAAGTTTTATCAAAGCCCTTACACAGGCAACAGATCAGATAGACTCAGGTATGACCTTGAGTAATTCACTTCCCCTCTATGAGCCCTAATTTCCTCATGTGCTAAGTTTAGGTAAAAGTGCCTAGAACCATTCCTGGCACAAAGAAAGCCCTGGTAGCTAAGATGACTTCTTATGGCTTCCTAATGGAATGTGCTATGTACCAGTATTTGATTCCTTGTAGTTTTGTTTTGTTCTTGAACTATCTTGCCTACTAAGAAAGCTAAATTAACTGCTATTTAATGGACATATCTACCCTATGGCATAATATTACCTTTCCCAAAGCTCAAGGCTTCCTTCAGTCCTCAAAGAGTTATTTAGCAATAACTGGTGGACCTAGTGCCACCTCGATGCCTGCAAAGTCCTTCTAATAATCCATCTAGTTTCTTAATACATGGTTCAATTTTTTTTTTATTCTAGTCAGGCTTTCCATTATTCTTTATGAAAAACACTTGATTCTGAGCTATCTTAAGAGTCCCTTCATCAGATACTTTTATAGAATACAATAAATATCAGTTCAAGAATTATTGTCCTTAACAACAGCAAATTGTTCAGAATCAAGAAATGTCTTCAGGTCAGATTCCCAATAGACACTGTTTTCTGGTACTGTACAGATTGTCATTCTTAATTTTATATTGACCTTTAGATAAGAGAATGTCATAGGCTCATACATATAGCAGAAGATGGAGGGAAAAACACATTATAGGCACTTGCATACATTAACTTATTTGTTCCAGTTTTATTGAGATATAATTGATATACAACATCGTATTTGTTTAAGGTGTACAACATAATGATTATATACATATATTATATATAAACATTAACTTGTTTTATTTATTTATTGATATTAGACAGGTATTGATATCCTCATTTTCGTAAAACAAGCCAAAATTCAGTGACCACTTGACTCATCTAGTTTTGAGGGAAACTTTAGGCTCCATAGAAGATATATGTACTTTTCTAACCTAGAGTTTCTCAAGATGTGGTCCAGGGACTATCTACTTCAAAATCATTAAAGCTCCAAGCAAGACCTCTAGAACTCAAATCTCTGAGGGTGGCTCTCAGAAACCTGCATTTTAAACAATCATCACAGGCAATACTGGAGCCACACGACAATCCAGCTGGTTGCCGCTGCTGCTATCCCTACCACTCCATAGAAATCAATCTGGCTGAGGTATGCCATGACTTGCTGGGACTAACTCTGAAGGGCAATTTCACTCCTAATCTTACAGAATCTCTCAAATTCATCTGATGTTATTGATCACTCCCCTCTTGAGAGTTTTTCCATCTTGGCTTTTGTAACAACTCCTTTGCATAGTTCTACATGCTTCCTATTTTCTATCCTCTTCATGAGTCCTTCTTCTTCTACCCACACTTTAAATGCTGATATTCTCCAGCATTGCATCCAAGGCCTACTGTACTCCTCATTCACACTTTTATCCCACGGGGTCACTGAGACCCTTTACTGCTGTTTGTTTTCCCTGCCTGGAGATTCAGACACACATATCCAGTGATCCATTATGTGTCTGACTGTCTACTTCAATATTCAACATATCCTGAACAGAACTGATCGTTCACATACAAGTGCTCCTATAGTTTTTATAAGGAATTTATTAAACTATTTATTGAAGTATGACATACATACCAAACAGAGCACAAAGCATAGGCTTAAGAATTATAGACTGATGAATTTCTAGAAGGTAAATACTCATATAAACAGCATTCATATAAAAAAAAAAAATAGACAATTACTGGCAGCCAGCAGCCCTCTCCGTGTCTCCTTCTAATAACTAGCCTTCCCATTCTAAAAGTAACACCATCGTTACTTGTACCATAGATTGATTTTGCTTGTTTTTCAATGTTATAAGTGGAATCATTTAGTATATTCCTTTTGTGTCTAGCTTCTTTAGATCAATATTATGTTTATGAGATTTATCTATGTGCGTAGCTTTAGCATGTTCATCCTCATAATAATATGATATTCTATTGTATTAATAAACCTCAATTTGTTTATCTATTCTACTATTGATGGACTTTCTCATTATTTCAAGTTTTGTGCTATTATGAATAATGGAGCCATTGTTGTACATGCTTTTCGGTGACCATATGTACATATTTCTGTTAGGTACATGGCCAGAAGTTGGATTGCTGGCTCGAAGTTATGCAAAAGTTTGACCTTAGTGGATATTTCCCAACACTTTTCAAAAGGGTTGTCCAATTTTATACTACTATCAGCAGCATATAAAACTTCCAATTTCCTTTCCTCAACAATACTCGGTATTGTTGCTCTTTTTGTATTTTAGCCATTTCAGTACATATGTGAATTTAATTTTTATTTTCCTTGGAGCTACTCACTAATCATTTTTTCATGCTCTGTTTTATTGAGTTGATGCCATTATCCTTCTGGTCATAAGCTAGAAATCTAAGCATCATCATTGCCCCTCTCCTTCCTTTACTACCACATACTAACTTTATCATATAGATATTTCTCAAGTCCCTCACTCAGCTCATTGTCATCAGTTAATGCCAAAATCTTTATTCAGAGCTTCAACGTTATTTCTTAATTTGTCCACATCCATGGCCTCCTATATGGTTTCACCTTCTCTTACTCCCCAAATAAATTATCCACAAAGCCATCAGAATGATCTACCCCAAATCTGTCATGTTTCTGCCTGTTTAACCATTGCCATGACCTTCCACCTCCACTAAGGGAAAGTCTAAGTCTCTTAAAATAGCATAGGAGATCCACTAGCATCTGACTCACATTTCACCTCATAACTCATCATTTTTTCCAATAGCTCCACACTCCAACACTACCAAATTCTCTGCTCAGTGTTTTCTCATCCAGAAATGCTATTCTTCCACCTTCTCACTCAAATATCCTCAAAAAAATTAAAAATAGAACTACCATATGATCCAGCAATTCCACTTCTGGGTATATATCCAAGGAAAATGAAAATAGGATATTGAAGAGATATCTGCACTCTTGTTTCCATTGCATCATTATTCACAATAGGCAAGCTATAGTAAGAACTTAAATGTCCATCAATGAATGAATGGATAAAGATGTGTTGCATGTATATACAATGGAATATTCTTCAGCCATGAAAAAAAGGAAATCCTGCCATTTGCAACAATATAGATGGACCTTGTGGGCATTATGTTAGGTGAAATAAGTCAGGCAAAGAAAGACAAATACTGCATGGCATTACTTATACATGGAATCTTAAAAAAAACTTTAAACTCAGAAACAGAAAGCAGAAAAGTGGTTGTCAAGGGTCGGAGGGTAGAGGAAATAGGGAGAGGTCGATGAAAGGGTATAAACTTTCAGCTATAAGATAAGATCTGAGGATCTAATGTAAAACACAGCTACTATAGTTGATAACACTAGATTATAGAACTGAAATTTGCTAAGAGAGTAGAACTTAAATATTCTTGCCAATAAGCAAATAAACAAATAAAATATGAGGTGATGAATGTATTAATTAACTAGGTGGTGGGAATCCTTTAACAATCTATACATATATCAAATCACCATAATGTACATTTTAAATATCTTACAACTTTATCAGTTATACCTCTAAACACACACACACACACACACACACACACACACACACACACACACTCCATCCCAGGTCCTGCACTGCTCCTAGAAGTTTCAGTTTACAGTAAAGAAATGATTGCTAAACTTTGAGATATTTCCTTTCCATAGGTGAAGAGGAATTTTCATTCAAAAGGCTAATCAGTGCTCTTTTCTACTTCTGTAAATATGCTTGCTGCATGGGCTACTCGAAATTGACTAAAGACTCACCTTCCCTTTTGTTTGATCTGTCTAAGCAACAAATATAACTGTTTGTACCCCTTAGCAACTCCCATCCTTTGTAACACAATGTAATTACCTGCAACCATAGCAACTCTCACTGCTTTATAACAGTATGAAGACAAAGTAACCAATCAGCCCATGCCAAAAAGGATCTATATAAGGAATGTTGCAACTGAACTCCGGGTCCAGATCTTCAGAGTGCTAGCTCCTCTGGTACTGCTGGCATAATAAAACTGAGTTCTCCAACTCTCCAAGTGCTGCTTGGTTTCTCACTGGTCTAATTTTGGATCTTTTCTGTAATATTTCCGGAGGCCCCAGTGAGATTCCAACCACGCCGGCCCTTTGAGCCACAAGACCATTGGATCGGCCAGGCCAGGGCAGAGGGGCTCTGAGATGAACAAGGCAGCGTGCCATCTGATGAGTATTCCGGGTTCTCTTTCGGACCAGCACCCTGACTCCCGGGATGGCTGAGCCCCCAACCAGACTCATAGGAGGGATGGACCAACTCACCAGAAATGGCCACAGGATAAGGTAAGGTTCTGGGATCAGCCCCCAGTCAGGTCCAGTCTTTGGACAGAAGAGGAGCTTAATCACCTCCTAGTCTTCAGTTAGAAGACATTGATCAGGGTCTTCTCTGTGGGGGAGACGCCAGGTTAGGGCCTTCCAAAAGGGGTGAAGCAATGTTTTAACCTGATGTATGAATGAGTGAATGAATGAGCAGCTTGTCTGGTTTGATCGGTCAGGTACGAGTTTGTGGCTCCACAGCTGGGCACCCTTAAGGTCCCCTAAAGGCTACGGAGTCCATGTGGGCTCATTCTGCAGTTTTGTGGTATAGAGTATACAGTCCAGGGCAGCACTGGACTACTGTCCAATTGTAAGTCACAAAACTGAGTCTGCTATGGCTAAGCATCACCTAAGCTCCTTCGGGACACAGCCAGATGAGCATCTGAATGGTCTCCTCTTTGAAGGGGGCACCCACCCTTGTTTGTCTTTACATCACCGTCACAGGGTGGAATGTGTTTGGTTAACACTGGTCAAAGGGAGGCCTAACCAACCTCCAGAGAGTAACCAAGTGTCCTCCACAGGTTAAGAGGAGTGGCTGCTTACTCTCCACAGGACAAGTTAAGGAATGGTGGGAGGTTGTATGAAAGAGAGTGAGTGCTGAATGATTGAGACGTGGCCTTGCCACGAAGTGAGAGTTGAGCCCAAATCCACGGTTCCATGGCAAACCTCATATGGTTTAAGGTGGTGTCACTGGATCTCTGCGAGGAGTCTACTCCAGTGATCTGGGTCAGGGGTTCATACTGACCCACAAATGCTAACAGGTGCCTGAAATAGCCCCAGGAGGGGTGCGGCTGGAGACAGGCGAAGCAATTGACGTTGCCTCCAAAGTTTCTCCAACTCTGTCCCTCAACCTTCCATGTGGCGTGATTGTTGTCTGTTATGGGAGGCATGGGGGGAGGTTCCTCTAAGCCAACTGTCTTAAATTGTATGTTGAAAAATTTTATGAAAGGTTTCTCAGAGGATTACGGGGTCAAGCTGACCCTGGAAAAGCTTCATACTCTTTGTGAGCTTGAATGGCCCGCCTTCAGGGTAGGATGGCCCTCAGAAGGGACCCGAGACCTCCCCACTGTGAGAGTTGTATACCAGATAGTGACAGAGACCCCTGGACACCCAGACCAATTTCCATACATAGACTCATGGTTGTAAATCGCTACTATAGTGCCCCCTTGGGTCCAGTTCTGCGCAGATAGGCAGGAATAGAGTAAAGTACTTGTGGCCTGACTGACCCAGGGAAAGGACAAGGAAGAGCTAGCAAAAATCATCCACCAAGCAGACCCTGAGAAAGAACCTATCTTCCCACCGCCGTACATCCCAGCAGCTCCACCAGTCCCTGCACAGCCACTCTACCCACAATTACCAGACAGCCCTCCACCATCGGTGCCTTTGCCGCCCCAACAGCCCAAGCGACCACCAAGCCCAAGTCCACAGCGCCTCTGCTCGGCCACACAACCATCTCAGCAATCTATGGCCCTTCAGATGCCCCTCCAAGAGGTGCAAGGTCCCTTTGAGATTGGAGAGGATGGCACACTTCAGCTGGGATACCTTATCCTCTACTATCAGCCATTGAGCACAACTGACCTCCTCAACTGGAAGCAACACACCTCGTCCTATTTGGAGAAACCCCAGGCGATGATTGATCTGCTCAAGTACATCTTCCAAACTCATCAGACTACCTGGGATGACTACTGTCAACTCCTCCTAACTCTCTTCAACAGCAAAGAATGACGCTGGATTCTGTCAGAAGCACGGGGAAGGCTTCAAGGAGCCTCCCCTGTCACACAAAGGCAATATCCAGTGCTGTGGGAAGCAGATCTAGGAATTCGGGACCACATACAGCATTTACATGATACTGGAATCCTGGTTGACCAGAAGGTGTACTAGACCCTGTAGCATGGGCCTCGGGGGTGACGCCAGGCCCAGTTAGGACTTCAATGTCTCTGGTTGAGTGTCAGTCACCTCGGAACACTGCTCTTGCCAGTCAAGAAACCTGGAGGGAATAACTACCACCCTGTCCAAGACCTCTGCGCCATCAACAAGGCAGTAGTCACCATCCATCCAGTAGTCCCGCAGAGTTCTATGAGAGACTGTGCGAGGCGTTCTGGGTATATGACTCTTTTGACCCCAAGCACGAGAGAACCAGCACATGATCAATGCGGCGTTTGTGGCTCACTCCTTCACCGACATCTGCCACAAGCTTCAAACATTAGAGGGCTTTGCTGGGATGAACACCACCCAGCTACTGGAGGTCGCAAACAAGATGTTTGTAAACTGTGACCAGGAGGCCCAAAAGGTAGCTAACAAATGGATGAAAAAGGTGTCCCTGCTGGGAACCTCGGTCCAGTATGACAGATTGCTGCTACCCCACGGAAGAGAGGAACCAAAAGGAGACCACCCCCCTACTTCGCTGTGACCAATTCACCTACTGCAAAGAGACCGGACATTGGAGAAACCAATGCCCTTATCATAGGAAAACGCCTGAACGGCCAAAGAAGTTCAGTCAACCTTGTAAAGGAAAGTACCTACCTGAGCCAGTCATCCAAGTTCTTGGCCGGGCCGAAGAACAATCAGACTAGGAACAACCAGACTCCCTGATCCTAGGCTCCCTGAGCCTATGGTCGCAATAGAAGTAGGGAGTCAATCAATGACTTTTATGGTGGACACTGAGGCTGAACACTCTGTGGTAACCACACCTGTGGCTCCTCTCATGGATCAAACAGCAACTATCGTTGGGGCCACGGGGGACCAAGTCGCCCGCTCATTCTGTAAAGCCTGCTCATGTCAGTTAGGGGCCACCTAGTGACTCATGAGTTCTTATACCTACCAGAGTACCCCAACCCCCTTTTGGGTAGAGACTTATTAACAAAATTTGGAGGAAA